>NC_143556.1:69485750-69815000 GCF_054136105.1 Typopeltis vanoorti | reverse complement strand
AGAAACTGCGATGAAAGAAAAAAAATGTGTGTGCATGTGTTTGATGGGGGGAGCGAGGGGATACCACTGATATCCAGTAATTAATTATTTTAGAAAATGTGAACATGAAAGGACAAAAACGTGTGCGTGTTTGATGGGGGATGAGGGGATTACCAGTGATAACCAGTAATTAATTATTTTAGAAAATGTGAACATGAAAGAAAAAAAAGTAACCAAGCTAAAGACCCCAACACTTGAAAAAATATCCTCCCAGAATTACAATCTGTTATCATTACCCATAATGCCTCACACGAACAAAAAGGTCATCTCACAACACTGACAAATACACCCACATCCCAGAATTCCACACTCTGACCATTACCAAGAAACGTGAATGTAAAGGGGAAAAAAGCATTGCTGTCGCCATCTCTTGACTCTAAACTAAAAATTCTGATAGTCAATAACAGAAATAAAATACCTCACACTTATACTGGAAAATTCATGCTGCCACCTATAGACAAATATTTTCCCACACTTCTACAATCGAACCAAAGACCCCCAACACCTGACCAAATATCCTCCCAGAATTCCAATCTCTAATCATTTCCCATAAGGCCATACACTAACAAAAAGCTCATCTCATATCAATGACAAACACACCCACATCCCAGAATTCCACCCTCAGACCATTACACAAAGTCCACACCCGAACCAAATACACAACATGATGTCACTTATCTAATTCTTATCTTATCTACATCTCAATCTTGTTAGAATTCCATACTCTAACCATCACCCAGAATTCCATACTCGAACCTTCACCCACAATTCCACACTCGAACCTATCACACAATGTGATGTCAGCAACAGATGTGTTACCCTGGGAAATTCCAAGGATTCCATACTCTATCTTATCTCTAACCATCACCCACAATTTCATACTTGAACAATTACCCAGAATTCCATACGTGAACCAAAACGCACGTGATGTCACTGACAAATGTGTCCCCCAGCAAAATTCCAAACATTCCATACTCATGATGTCACTGATCTTATCAAACAATGACGTCACGAAGCCTTATGTTATCTTGATCTTGGTGAAAGTGCCCACCCTACTACTATGTGTCACCCTCGGAAATTCAGTATTCTATACTCTATCTTATCTCTAACCATACCCACAATTCCATATGTGAACAATTACCCAGAATGCCATATGTAAACCAAAAGACACAACGTGATGTCACTGAATTCCATACTCATGACCTCACTTATCTAATCACACAATAACATCACTTATCAGTACCCAGAATTCCATACGCGAAAAATTTCCCACAATTCTATACGCGGACCAAAAGACACAACGTGACGTCACAGACAGCTGTTCCCCAAGGGAAATTCCAAATATTCCATACTCATGACATCACAAATCCCTATCTTATCTTGATCAACGTGCCCACCCTACTACTCACAACCATCAGAACTAAATATCCAGCCGTCAGAATTAAAAGTCCAGAAGTCATAAAAATGCAATAATAGCATCACCAAAGTTGACAAGGAGAATACCATTGTAGACTTAGATGCAAAATAATAAGGTCGAGAAATAAAATTACTTCTTCGTGATCGCCATACATACTCCCAGCTTAATACGGATCCTTAGAAGTTAACTCAAAAAAACTAGTTATTGGATAAAACAACATCTGTAAATCAAGAAACCATCAACAGACTCAGAACATACCATGCAACATCCCCTAGAATATATGGTCACTGAAATTACATAAAAGCAAATGGCAACTTAAACCTATTGTGGATTCTATAGGTAGTCCCACATATAAAATCTTAAGATTTTTGTGTAACCTTCTCAGCCTCCTCTTTGACCACTCGGCTTCTTCGATAAAAAAATTTCCACAGAATTTCTTATAGAATAAAAGACATAATATCTGTGTCTAGCAGACACAGATATGTTGGTAAGTTTTGACATTGTCTCTCTCTCTCTCTCTTCACAAATATCTCTCACAAAGAAACAATATAATTTCTACTCAAAAATTTCCTTCGGGCATAATGGACCTATTCAAATGATGATGATGATGATAATAATAATAATAATAATAATAATAATAATGCTCAAAAATGCTGCCTGATTGCTAAAAAGCATTCGAATGAGATTCGAGACGAAGTCTTCGCTACCAAATGTCGTCGCTACAAACGCATTATTGAGTAATGTAATGCATCCTGGTGATGTATAGTCCCTATATATGCGGTACACGAATATATAGGCGCTCTCCTCTATATATGCATGTACTAATTATAAGAACGTCCTGACACCCATCATTTAGTTAATGCAACAACGGAATTCGAACACGGTTGTGACAGTTTGGAATTACGGTCAAAGCAGCTGAAGCTATTAGTCCAGTATCTAATATCTGTAAACTGCGAGTGTCCTTATAGTCAGTTTGCCTCTTCCGAAGATAAAACTAAGTTTCCAGGAGTAAAAATCTTTCTACCTTCATATGTGACCGACTAACCCACCCTAAGTCGAAAAACTTATAGGGTTTCTTTGCATGCTAGATCGGATTCGAAACGAGGTCTTTCCAGTCAAAGAGTATCGTCGATACCGACTGAGCTACGGAGGCTCCTAAGCAATGGTAAAACAGATTCATTTAATGAAGTTAATTTAACGATAAACGTTTCAGGAAAAATGCAGTTATCCCCTGCATTAAATGATGGGTACCAGTATATTCTTTTAATAGTACATGCATATTACTGTCACTACGACTGCATTACATCACTCCGTAATAGAGTTGTAGTGACAACATCCTGTGGTAAGCAAAGACTTCGGGTCGAATCTTATCTAGGAAGCAAGAAAAATTTATAAAGGCTTTTCAGCTGAAGGTGAGTTGCCAGTCTCACACGAAAGGGATAAGTTTATCCCTCACAAACCAGACAAACCAACGGAGATTTTGCCTGAGCTATAGCAGACGGCGAGGATAAGATTAACTGCTACGTCTTTATAAATATGAGGTCAAAAGAACAAGCCGTTGGACCTAATAAGAATAGAAAGAAAGTGGGATGTACAGAATTACTGTATCAGCATTTCAAGATCTTCTGCCCGAAGAATAAGATATTGTTTCCTTCGAAATCCTACTTGTCAGGAATAAGATCCTGAAGAAATAATATTCCTGAAGAAAATCTCTTTCTGTCTCAAATCATATTGAGGTAGCCTCTTCCCTCTACATTAAAATCGGCTAACTCGCCATTTAAAAATAAAAACAAAAAACTTACAAATAATGTTTCTTTTTATTTCGAAAGGACGTTAAAAGTCAGGTCTTAGTAAATGAGTGATATCGTTGCTATCGCACCTTTTGATGGAACAGAAATCACAACCAGCGCAAAGCACATTCATACGCTATAAAATCTTACTCTCAAGTAACACAAACTAAAAATTTTAATAAACGACGAAATAAACTCTGCATTAATTGCAATAGTGTTGTCTAATGATTGGGCCAGAAACTTTTTTGATTACACCTCACTCTTCTTCAAATTAAAAGAAAACTTTTTGTCTTTCAACGCGATCTATGACTATTTTGCCTTATAAAGAAACTTTATTTTCAAATTAGGTTCGTAACACGTCCCATTTATCATATGCTATACTGCAGCGTAGTAATTTAAGTAAATATCGTACGCCACAAATGCTGGATGGCTACCTGTTATCAAGCGTAGATAATTCTATTATTCATGTCTTGAGGTTTATACTTCGGGCGAGGAAAGGTGTTTATAGAATTTAAAACAGTTTTAAAGCGAAATGGATTGTTTTTTTGCTTAGTTTTTGTGAATTATCTGATTTTTAGCCTAAAAGTCCGTACTCTTTTGTTTGAATAGAAAGCCCATTCGGATTTGACAAATTTCCTAAATTAAATCATCTAGCGTATTTTTTTTGTTTAAATTTCGCATTTAGGCTATCCATTTCTTTTTGTATTTTTTATTTATTTGTTTTCAAGGTCTCTTTTCACCATTTCTAAATAATATGAGAATGTTCAATGCATTATCATGGCATGCAAGGAAGTGGCAAAGTTCCTAATGCTACACTAGCGTTTATTGTATGTACTCGGTAGTTTACTTCCGGGAAGTTTAAAAAAAAAAAAAAAAGAAAGAAAGAAAGAAAAAAAACACTTGCCTGTGTCAAACATGGACTAATTTTGTAACTAATCGGATGAAAAATAAATAAAAAAAACCTAGAAAAAGTTCTTTAGTCGGTAATTAAAATCGAACCTATACGGTCTTTCTTGTGCCAAGTAAGATACGATATCATTAAAAAAAAAAAAAAAAAAAGTAACGTTTTGAGTCAAAACTATCGAAAAAAAGAAGGAATAGAAAAATTGTGGTAGTTTCTTTTCATTTTATAAGTTAAGTATGGTATAAGTCTATACAGACGCTTGGCAGCCAAAAATCAATATCCTATCCCACAAATGTGCAAACAAGAAGCTCTGCTGCAGCGCTTCCCAAACTGTGGGCCGCGGCCCCCTTGGGGGCAGTAGGTATTGTTGAGGGGGGGGCCGTGAAATAATGAAAACAAATTTTAAATGTTTTAAGACTAAGTAGATTTTTTTATTTTAAAAGAAACGTATTTAACTTTTATTATTTATTATTTCTTTTTTGTTATTTTTTATATTTTAATGCAAAAATTCCACACCTTGGTGTTGGTTCACAAACTTTGCTTCCTGCGTATTTCGGCGCTTAATGAATATTAGTAAATATTGTTTATTCATATGTTTCATTTCAAAGCAGTGGTTAATTGTATTTACTTCGAATGCTCTCAGGGAAGCTCCAAATCTTCCTGTCCCTTTCATCACGCGTTCGTAATCAGGGACTGTTGATATTGACTTTATATACATATCAAAACTCGTTTTATATTATCACTGTCATCCGAGCTAGTTTTCTGTTACCAATAAAAGTTACGCATATACTTCACACATGAAAAAAAAGCTTAAACAAGTTCATGTGGGGAGTTAGTAACTCGCTTGCAGTGGTAAACAACACCCCTCCCTAACAACCACTATACTGCAGAGGCAATAAAAACAAGTACTTTTATTATGCCAGTGAATAAGGTATGAGGAGTCTGTGTAATATATTTCTCAACAAATAGTGCAATTAGAGACAACTGGGATAAAAACGCACTAATTAATGAATCACATGTCCCCTCATACAGAAACTATGCTGTATAGACTGAAACAAAACCATATGTTGCATGGCAAACACAGTATCTAACTAAAAACTATCGTTATTAATTAGATGTGTGTGAGTTCGATTTCCCAAGGCAGCAATAAAATTCAACCGAACGTGTTAAAATTCGTAAAAGTGTTAAAACTAAGTAATATATATATATAATGAATGTTATGGCAGTTTCACATATGGAATTCGGTTGAAGAGAGTTAGCATTTCAACTCAATTGTCAGCTATGCTTTTATCTTTCGGTTGCGCGATCTTTTGTTAATACCTAACCAATCATATGCACGTTTTAATAACCTGCCTTTGCTGTCTGTTTCGCGTTAGGATTAATTACCTTAAAGGGAGAAAAGTCACAAAAGAGAAAAATGTTCCTGGTCCGGGGATTCCCTTATTCAATTAATATTCACTAATTTCATGTTATCAGTCTGTGGTGTGCCAGTATCGGTAAGTGGTAATATTATTTGATCTATTCTACGTTAAAAAATTTAACCCTGACATGGATAAGTGGCTGATAAAAAATAAAAAAAAAATCCCGCGAACAATCAGAAGCAGCAGATACAGATTCAAAAAAAAAAAAAAAAGGACAGTATTTCATATTTTACCAGAACAGCCCGCATCGTCTTCAGAACCAAACGTTAAGAGGCAAAAAATGTAATACATGCATTTGATTTTTGCAATATTCGCTGTGTATGTTTTGCATTGAATATAAATACAATAAATATTATAATAATATATCTCTCTATTACGATTTTTTTTTGCAAAGGGGGCCCTGACATCCAGAAGTTTGGGAAGCACTGCTCTGCTGCACTTCACCACATGATGAGATATGCTTTTTTCCATTTATTGTTATATATAATTTATTTCGTCACTTTAATATCGTAAATCATAAAGTTCCGAGTAGTCGTTATCATAACGTGCTCGCTAATAAATAAGAAGCGCTCACTATTTAGATGCAATAAAAAAAATTACTGTTATATAATTAGACAAAAGAATAAGTTCTTTTTCGTTGTTCCGTAAACTGTCCTTGAGGCAGACGTAATTAACTGTGCTAATTACGGAACACCATGCGAAGGAACCCATTTTATTTTTGCTACATAATAAGTAGCTTTGTTAGCTACGTTTCCGAAACATCAGGAAAGCAACGGTCTATTTCGAAAATTTCAAAGGAAAAAAAAAAAAAAAAATTTTGCTCACCATCCGAAAACAAGGTTATTCGGTTCGGTTCAGTTGAGGAATAGGTCTGCAAATTATACTGTACTTTTAAGCTAATTTTTTCATTTATTTCTTCACTAATGCACAACCATAGTGAAATTAGGGCAGCAACTTTCTCTAACCATCGTTTCAACGGAAAAATTGCACTTCTGTCAAAATCACATCCACTAAAGAAAACCTATCTTTTTTAAATATTATGCTTCCATTCTTAAGTCGAAGAATATATACAGAGACGTTAATAATATCATCGAAGTTCAGTTGCAATAAGTAGCGTTATCAACAGCTCATTTTATATTGCATAGGAGATCTCCTAACATCACGTTAAAAGTGTAAAATTTTCTGACTTCCAGTTGAAATTATGATACGAAACTAAAAGACTGTCATCACTTAGTCCAGAAAAACATTAAATTCTCCAAACAAAAAATACCATGGAGGTGCCGTAACAATGAGAACGCTGATTACAATGTAAAATAAAGGTACATCGTCGTGCATCTATAAGAAATGTAGTTATATGCTCAAAGTAACGTGTTATAGTAACGGATTTTTGATTTTTTTAAAGTAACTCCCACCCGCAAAAGGGTATACATAGTGACTAGTGCATTAGTAGTACCCTATGCGGGATAAAATTATTATCATTTATTTATTTTATCTTCAACATAAGGAAATCTTGCTTTAGACCAAAAATAAAAGGTTTTTCAAGGCGATTCAAGACCTCAATAAGTGGAACGGTGATCTGACCGTTCGAAGCAGAACGGCGTATTTGGAGGAATATATATATATATATATATATATATATATATATATATATATATATATATATATATATATATATATATATATATATATATTCCTCCAAGTATAAATTGGAGGAATATGATGCTCCCATGTCAGAGCAATGTGTCTGAATGAAATGGCTGCGAGAAAGGAACTGATGGAGTTTAAACGAAGCATTGTCATAGGATGCTATATTGCAAGCTTATCTGTTCGGCAAATTGTTGACGAATTGGGCCATCCCAAATCAACAATCAGTGATACCATACTGAGATGGAAGTGCAGGAAGTCAACTGCAAGTACTATCCGCAGTGGATGACCGGCCAAACGTGACCGTAGGGTGCTACGAAGGATAATATGTAAAAACCGCCATTTTTCGACCGACACGTTGAATGCGAGTTCCGGGCATCGACTGGAACACTAATCTGCACAAAAGCATTCAGAACCGAGGCTCACAACATGGGTTTCCATGATAGGACCGCAATATGGAAGCCCAACATTACGGTGGGGCTTGCATGTTGCGGTCCCTACACCCTCTACCAAGCATATGGACAGGTGTAGGTGTGGTGGATGCCTGGTGAACGTCTCTTACCAGAGTGCGCAACCCCAACTGTGAAATTCGGAGGTAGCGATATGATGATATGGTCATGTTTTTCCTGGTTTGGCCTCGGACCTCTGTTTGTGGTGCCAAGCACATTGAACTCATCTGAACATTCTGGGCAATTCTATGCTTCCTACTTAGTGGCGTTTCTACGGAACAGACTATTGTCTTTCAGCAAGACGATGTACCGTGTCATAAGACTGCTGCTGTAACTGGCCTCCACAGAGCCCTAATCTCAACTTTATCGTAAATATATGTGGGATGAACTGGAGCATCGGATGAGGTCAAGAGACGTCTACCCCACATCCGTTCGTCTAGGACCTCATTACATGCCTACAGGAAGAATGGTCCAAAATTCTCATTGATTGCTATCGTACGCTTGTGGAAAGAAGTCCCCGTAGGACTTCTGCAATCATCGCAACGAAAGGAGGTTCTACATCTTAATAAGGCGGACCATGGATGTTTGTTCCTCATACTATGGCGTCCGTTAACTTTTTTCCAAGCAGTGTGTATATATAGCTGCCAAACGTTAATAACAATAAAACAATACTTTTAACTATTGTCGGATAATAAAAATAATGCATTATTTATCTGTTTATTTCAAGGGGGGAAAAATGTCCACTTATTTCGTTCACCTTCCAGTGCATTATTGTTAAATGGCCATGCCTTATCAATGTTGTCAAATCATATTAAATACTTATTAAAGTTCTTTTTCATGTTCTTATTATTAATTATATTAGGCATGTTTTGTAATGAACGTTAAATAATAATCAGTAATACAGAGTAATTAGAGTAAATCATATTAACTCTAATAATAGCGTTACTTGTCTTGGACGTCTTCTTTACTATAGATATCAGTCATTCATTATTAATTCGTTTATGGCCTACATTGCTGCTACACGCTCTGACGTTTGGTCCCAATAAACACAGATTTCACAATGTAACCAAGAAGTGGAAAAATTCCATAATGTTTTTTTTTTCTTTCGTTTTGATAATATACCTACATCCGCTTTCTCTACTACTTCTCATAATAAAAATATACTACTTACTTCTCTATTATCTAGACGAGTTTGATAAACAGCAGTTCCCACAATTCTACTGCGGCCTATGACGGTTGACCATGTGATACTCCATTAGGGAAATTATTTAGTTTGCTTTCAAATACTTCACAAAATGTGAAGGCATTAACTGTAATTGAGAATAGAGGGTATTATCGGCTGATGTAGATTACCGTACCTCTCTTGGATTCACCATTACAACTAATACTTACACATAGTAACACTCGTGCGCCCGAACATACACATGCACATAGTAACGCACACGCGCGCGCGCGCGCACACACACGATTGCAAGTATAGCGAACTCCTCAAGCCGATCATTTTTTTTTTTTAAATCTTTTCTCGGTAATTACTAACAACACAATCTGATTACACTAGCACGCTCACAGTTTTAATCCCTGGTCAATTAAAATTTGCTTCTAAACCTGGATCAACAGAATATGTTCAAAAGCTCGATCAATCATATTTTATTATGACAACACGCACATTTAAATGTATACCTGATCGTTTTATACAATATACATAACTCATATTCAATATACACCAACAATAAAGAGAGAGAGAGAGAGAGAGAGAGAAAGAATGAACTAGGATATCACTTACGTCTGGGCAGTTACTTCTACTATATTTACTTAAAACATACCTTGTCTTCTAATTCCTCTGTGCTTGCACTTGCACAACAAGAGATGTTATGACAAAACATAATATCCAAATTTATAAGAGATGCAGTATTATTCTCTTTCTAGCAGACATCACCGTATCTCTACCATTTACCGCACTGTACTTTATTGAGCTATTCGAGCGCATGCTCAGAGTTACTCTCGCTGTCTAAGAATATACAGAGCCTAAAGCGCTATTACTTCTGATTCCACATTGTATATTTTACGCAAAAGCTTTAATAATGTTTTTTAGATAATATAAAAAAAAAGGAAAAAAACAAAAAAATGCTTACATAAAATAAACAGTACGTAACACATGCAAATTTTGCCTCTTTGTTTATTTAATTTATTATTCTTACTACCTGACAACATGAATCGATTTTATTTCTCGATTAACTCTTTCATTTGAGCCAGTCTGTATTATTATTATTATTATTATTATTATTATTATTATTATTATTATTAGACCTCTGTGGAGTCAAAAGATTCATCACAGATTCCCACTATCAAACCCATTAGTAGCTTCTCCATTCTTAAATTTAATTTATATAGCATTTAATTTAATCACAGGCTACTGTTGCGTGCTCGGCCATTTGGCCAATTGTGGTCTGTTTTAATTTAGACTGTATAATTCAGCAACTATACGTTGGCCTTTCACATCAACAAGCTGTCTCCAGCTGCCGTTGCTTGAATGTTTTCTACAGTACTTATCATTTTCGGGCAGCCTTATGTGCCAGTAGGTACGGAAAGATTTGATGATATCATTTTCGGCAGTACCGAAAGAAAGAAAGAGAAGGGGGGAATGTCATTACAACAGCAAAGTAAGGATGTAGTTGTTTATGTTAAAATACACGTGTGTGTCGGGGGGGGATGTTGTTATTCTACATATTATTTTTTTTGGGGGGGGGGAAGGGAAAAAAAGAAGGAAAGAAAGAAACTATAAATGAACATTAGGACGTATTATTCGATCCCACATAGTACCGTCAATAGCGACGATACTTTTTAGTTAAGATGGATGGGGAGGACCTAATGTACAGCTCACAGATCGGGCCAAATTCCAGGTTCACTTATCAGAATCTTCCGATATAGGAATCCGACATGTTATACCTTAAATCAGATATTTTCAACTTTCAACTCTCCTTCATACCATAAAGGGCCATTTTGGTTAATAGTACTCTATACTTCAGCTACTTATAGTGAATTGTATACTCGGATGTTAGTGGCTGAAGATGTTGAAAGTTTTTTTTATTTTTTTAAAGTTGGTTATACTATAAATTAAAGATGCCAAGAAATTATATTCTTGGTTTAATCCTTTATGCAAGCGTAAGCAAACAAAAAATTGCATTTGAAGTAACTTCACGACTGGGCAACTTGTATGTAGAGACTAATAACTTTACATCAATTGCCTTAGTATCCCATAATGCAATGCACATATCCTTACTGACGTGTATAATGCTATGCATTATAGGAAGAGCCACTAACCAGACCGGTTTCGACCTTTATTGAGGTCTCATCAGTGGGAGCCAGACCCAGAAGTGACACCAAGGTTGAAGTAATGAAAACTCATATTTGCATATACAAGTACCCAAAAGGTGTCACACCTTATTACTAAAATACTCCGGATTAGAGATAGATGTTGAAAGTTTATATATATATATATATATATATATATATATATATATATACCCAATAAAGGTCGAAACTGGTCTGGGTAGTGGTTGGTCCTTCCCATAATGCATAGCATTATATATGTCCGTAAGAATATGTGCGTTGCGTTATGGAATACTAGGGCAACTGATGTGAAGTCATTAGTCTCTATATACAAGTAACCCAGTCGTGAAGTTACTTCACACGCAATTTTTTGCTTGATTTACACTTGAATAAAAGATTAAATCAAGAATATAATTTCTTCCCATCTTTATTTTGTTAGTGCCTAAATTTCGTTGCATGTTCTCAGGACACAAAAAAAACTACTGTATCAGTTTATAAATAAATAAATAAATAAATAAATAAAATAATAATAAATAAATAAATAAATCAGCTAACGCCTTTTATTCCCTTATAGGGAAGTAGGCGAGGCCTATTAACCCTATCTAGCTTTTGGAGACTGAGTGGGCAGTTCAATCTCCACTGGTAGCCAATCAGAGATAGCTTGCCCATGTCTATCACTAATTATAGCAGCCACCGATGAAGAGGCTGGCAAACAAGTGCTGCCATCTCTTGGTACCTAACCCTAACAAGATATGTTACTGTCTGACATAATGTGGGTACTATGGTCGATTTTCTTGAGTTTACGGGAGGAAAAACTCGCTTGCCCGTGCCAGAGATCGACTAACTCGGGAATCGGTCAAAGAAAGGCTTAGAAAAGGTTCCTCCAGTCGGAGACTAGACTTGAACTCAAGTCTGACTTCAAGCGACCAAGCGCAGAGGATGCAAGCGCCACTTCCACTGAGCTACACAGGCCTTAATAATAATAATAATAATAATAATAATAATAATAATAATAATAATAATAATAATAATAATAATAATAATAATAATAAACTAGGTTAGCGGGTGTCGCAGGAATGTTTCTGTTTTTATTATTATTATTATTATTATTATTATTATTATTATTATTATTATTATTATTATTATTATTATTATTATTATTATTAATAAAAACAGAAACGTTCCTGCAACACCCGCTAACCTAGTTTCAAATTTGAAGTTTTGAAATTGAATTTCAAAGAAAGAGTCCTCACGTCTACGACGAAAACTGAACCTATGTCTTTTCCAACCAATGAGTGCATGTCAAGTCATGAGCTGTTTCTCCGTCGCTCTTTCAACTGAGATATGAAAATACTTGTCCCCTTAGATAGAAAGGCATGAGTGAGAAAAGCTTTTCTAGGTTCAGTTGTCATAACAATGGATGTTGTCACTATACAAGAATGAGATTCAGGGTGACCACTCAGCAAAAATATTTCGTACCAACTTATGCCAGAAAAAAGGTACTAAATCTGAAAAAAAAAAGTACTAGATTTTTTATTTGTTTTTCGTTTCACTCTGTTTTTGGTATTTTAAGATATCACCACCTTATTATCATAGATGAACTCAATGTAAAACCTCTAAATTAACACATGTACGACAAAAATGAAAAGAAAAAAAAGTCAAAACTCATCTCATTGTAGTCATCTATGAGTCCAAGAACTGCAGTTGTCATTCATCATAAAAGTCCCAGTACTAACCCTAGCACTTAATATGTGTATTAATTTAATATATAAATTTTAGCATTTAAAATAATGTAACATTATATTTTCAGTTATTTAATATGCTATTTACATATATACATATACAGGGGTGCCGGTTCACAAGAAAAACTGGAAGTATTTATTCATTATTTTTAGTATATTTTCCTAAATTAATTAACTCTTCAGAAATAGTAAAATCTGTAGCTGATGAAAGTTTCAATATTTCTTTTGTCAAAAGGAGTCCATTCATCAAGGGAGTTTGTAGTTGATTTCTTATTTTATTCTTATTTATTTTTATTGCTGAAAATAGTTTTTCAGTTGCTGCTGATGAATGAGGGAGGCACAATACAGCTATAATTAATGTTGCTAAATTAGGAAACATTTGTTCTCCTACAGCATTTTTCATTTCAAAACCTTTATTCTAAAAAAAAAGATATTTTTCATTTCAAAAATTTTATTCCAAAACAAACTTTTTTCAAATGCTTCTACAGTCTTCAATAGTTGCCATTCTCTATCAAGCTCTTCGTAACGTCCCTAGATATACATTTCTATGTCCAAAAACTGACCATTGTTGGCGGGATTTATCTTTTCAATGGGTCCAATTTACGCTGTGCATAAATAAAAGGTGGTTACTCATATTATACATACATACATCTTCAAGGCCCACCTTTCCTGAGTTGTGGGGGCAACAGCTGCAAGAGGAACTTCCAATGGTCACGATCCTCTGCCACCAAGCTCAGGTGTTCTGGTGGGATTCCCAAACGTGTCCACCCAAGTTTTGGATGTAATCTATCCAGCGAGTCCTTGGCCTTCCACGTGGTCTCCCGCCCTCTGGCTTGGCAAAGAGGGCCTGCTGAGGGAGCCTCTCTTGTGGCATTCTGACCTGGTGCCCGTACAACGTAACCGTGATCTCTCAACCCGGAGAAGCAGCGGTTGAGTATTGAGGGTTTCCCTAATTGCAGAGCTTCTGACCGTGTCGAGTCTTGTTAGCCCCGCAATCCCTCGAAGGATCCTCATTTCAGCCGGACACGAATCGCTTGGATTTGTGTCCGCATTCTTTCAGTCCTTACCCAACTCTCATGACCATAGGTGAGGATGGGGACATAGACTGTAATGAAGACAGTCAGCTTTGCCTTCTGGCTTAAATCCCGCTTCAATACTACCGAACGGCCAAGCTCCCGCAATATTGAGCTTGCTAAGCCAATTCGAGTATATAGCTCTACGCCCCATTTTCCATCATTCGTGAATATGAACCCACGGTATTTAAACTTCTCCACCTGCCTCATTGGGACTCCACTTACATGTAAAGTGCACTGGGATAGTTGTCTTGAGACCACAAATGTTTCAGTTTTGGCCACACTGATCTTCATTCCGGCGTCTGCACAAACAGCTACAAACCTATCTAGGGTCCGCTGGAGGTCATCTGTGGAAGAGCTAAGAAGAACTAGGTCATCTGCAAAAAGCAGACGTCCAATGCTACATCTTCCAATTCTGACACACTCACTGCCTCAGCTGTGCCTATCAATCCAGTCCATAAATATTATGAAAAGGAGGGGTGACAGAACAGACCCTTGGCGGAGGCCAATGGAAACTGTGAAAGGTTCAGACTTTGTGCTGTTTACCCTGACACAAAACTCTGGGTATTCATACAGGGACTTGATGGCAGCTAATAGTTGGCTATCCACACCATACTTCTGTACTCCTTGCCAAAGCTTATCCCGATGAACCCGGTCATATGCCTTCTCCAAGTCCACAAAACATTTGTAGACATTCTTAGCATATTCCCAAGATTTCTCAAAAACTTGCCTTAAAGTGAAGATTTGGTCAGTTGTGCTTCTACCAGGACGAAAGCGAAATTGTTCTTCCTGGAACTTTGACTCTACTATGCTCCCGCACCGTCTCTCCAAGCACCTAGCATACACTTTCCCAGTCAGGCTGAGCAGAGAGATGCCACGATAGTTACTGCAATCCTTCTAGTCTCCCTTCTTAAAGACTGGTATTATTATGCCTGTCTGCCATTGTTTTGGTGCTCTCCCAGATATCCAAGCAGCCTGACACACTCGAGTCAGACAGAGCACACCGTCTCTTAAGGCTTTTAGCATTTCGGGCCAAATTTCATTATCGCCAACAGCCTTGCCCGATTTTAGCGATTTTATAGCTAAATGGACCTCTTCTGCTGTGAGACTAGCCATTGCCCTGATCTGCACCTCTTAGATGTCCACAACTGCTGGGCCACACGGATTAAGAAGGCTCTCAAAGTATTCCCTCCATCTGTGGAGGATATCCTTCTCGGTTGTTAAATGTGCACCGTCAGAGGCCTTAATTGCCCTTGCTGTGCACGATTTCCTCTCTCGAAGGCGGCGGGTGGTCTGCCAGAATACTTTGTTTGGGATGCATACCTCAGCATACCGCAAACGCATCTCAGGTGACTTTACCCTAAGCCATGTTAGGTAGGACTCCTTTTTTGCCCGGACAGTTTTTTGGACTTCTTCGTTCCACCAAGGTGCCCTTTTCTCACTGCCCATTGCCACGCCAAGCCGCTTTCTGCCACGGCATGATAGTGCAGAGGCAGTGACAGCTGTTCTGAACAGTTTCCACTCCTCCTCAACATCTGCAGTATGCTTGGGAATCTCTTTGAACCTGGAGGAAATGTCATCTGCAAAATTCTTCCTCACAGCCTCATTTACGAATGCTTCCCATTCCACACGGTATAGCTGCTTAGGCCTACCAGCATTGATGGTAGCATCTGGTTTCTGAAACTGTAGAGTGCACACAACAAGGTGGTGGTCAGTTGACAGTTCTGCCCCTCTTCTTACACGAACGTCCAATACTGGGGGAAAATAGGTCTTCTGAGACTATAAAAAAGTCAATCAGAGACCTTTGTTCTAGTATATCCCTGTACCAGGTATACTTTTGTAGTTCTCGGTGCTGGAAGAAGGTATTCATTATGGAAAAACTGTTAGTACAGCAGAAGTTCAATAATTTCAACCCATTCGCGTTAAGGTCAGGGGCGCAGTTCCTCCCAACTACACCCCTCCATGTCTGGTCATGTGTTCCAACATGTGCATTGAAGTCATGCATTAGCAGGACTGATTCCATGTCTGCCATCCTGTCAAAAGCAGCATCCACTCCTCTAGGAAGGCAGAGTATTCTGACTCCCGATTAGGTGCGTAGGCTTGCACCACAGCCAAATCATGGTTTTTCATCTGAAGCCTTAACACCCCCCCCCCAATGGGATCCACTCAGCAACAGAGTCTGACAGATGGGGGCTTGTAAGCATCCCCACACCCGCCTGAGCAGATATTGTCGGGCTCACATCAGAGTAGTAGGGCTTCCACCCCTTATCCAGGTCGACAATTCCAGAGCCTCTCCTCTTGGTCGAAGAAAGCCCGACTAAGTTCTAGCCAGTGTTACGCATATTAAATATTTAATTTTTCCAGTTGTTTTCTTCATTGCTGTAGTGATCCTATAACGCGCGAGGGTGTTTGAATAGTAAAGAATATATTTTCATTAGCTAATACCAGTAGGAATGCGTGAGTATGAGTTCGGGAGGTGGGGGGAGAAGGTTAGCGAACAGTAATAAGAGGGGAAAAAGATATCATGCTGCGTCACCGAATGTGATATATGGGGAGGTGGGAGAAAAGAAATATATTAAACTCATATGGCTAACTCTCATATTGTTGTTATTATTATTATTCGGAAGGAAGAAAGTACTAGATCTGTTGGTGAACCTACTAGAACACTAAAAATTTATAAAAAGTACTAGATGTGGTCACCCTGGTGAGATTATGAAATGTACTTTTTTTTATAAATACCTCTGGTCATTTTTTTTAATAGCAAATTTTATTAACTTCTTTCCAGCCAGAGATGAGTTATTGCGTCGGAATTTCGATTAATTCGTCCAGATGGAGTCCAAGGATACCATTCACATGGACGGACGGACAGACAAAATGAATCTGTTTGTTGTTTACGTATTTTGCGAAACACACCTGTTTTCTTTTTTAATAGCTCAAATATTTGCATATATACGAATGAACTTGCATTCCAATATATTCATTCACAAAATTCTGCAATGAAGTGTGTACATATACTCTCTGGTTTCTACAATTACTGTAATTTTTCGTCTAATAATTAATTTGCTTTATTATTTATTTTTATTTATTTATTGAAATTAGTAATTAAGAAAACTTGATTAAGATACCTTAATCAAGGTATCTTAAAATAGTCATATAAAGAAGACTAATATAAAATATCATATAAAGAAGGGTAATTAAACAATGAAAACTGAACGTGGATAATTTCGCCCCCCCCCCCCCCCAGTTGCCGAGTGGTTAGCGTATCGGCTCTAAAACCAACAGGTCACTGCTTTGAATGAGCATGGATGGCTGTGATCGTAATTAAGTGGGAGATGAAGTTCATCACTCTTTCACTTACAGCATTACTTGGAACAGACCTTCTTTGGTCTGTATCACCAGCATGCCCCCCCCCCACCCCACATCCTGAAGCGGGACACCAGGTTAGGATTTTTGGTGGGCCTCCTACCTGTCGCTCAGGTTAAGGATATCGCATTGCTATACCGTCTACAGGGTTTAGGATCAATTAGTTTAAATGATAACACAAAAGTAATATTTATTTAAAAACTTACCAACATCTACATAATACAAACTAATAATAATATTCAAAATTACTTCAAAGTATATTTTCTAGCTTTTGTCGACGCAAATTTATTAATAATGTCAGTAAAATCAACTCGCTTAGTCAAATCATTTTCGATGCACAAAATTGCTAGGTGATTAAGTCCTTCTTGGCTACTTGTGCTTCTTTGCCACGTTTTCAATTAATTGGCCGGTGTGCTGAATGATCTCTCAGCTGAAGAAACAGTAACCGGTATTGTGCAAAATAGTTTAATGGTGAGACAGATGACAGATATTGGCAAATATACCTTGCAGGTTTTTGTCATAAATGCTTTCAGAAATCTCACCGGACTTGTTTCTGTGTCAAAAACTATCTTACGAATACTTTTAAGGTGAAGAATTTCATTCAGTAACTCTTCTGACAGACCTTTTTCATACATATTCACAAGTTTTGCTGCTTTTGCGATCAGTTGACCATCGTCCAAGTTGTAGAAATTTAAAATAGATGAGAATAATTCACATATATTATCTGCTGCTTCAAACCTTGTTTTTAAATAATTCATAATGAAATCCAATACCGGATAAATTATGAAAATTTTGAAATCTTGTTCAGGTTCTACGGTAGTTTCCCGATTTTCGCAAAATTGACGTTGCACACCGATTGCTTCAGCAACTACTTTTGCTTCTTGGACAACACCTTCCCACGAGTCATGTAAGTGTTGTATATCTTGCATTAATTCTCTTATAAGTGCCGTAATCGACCGCAAGAGATATTCCTTTACTTTGTATAATAATGTTCTTATTGTCAATATTTGCTAATATTTTTGTACCAAAACATTGTCATTAGCATACCTTTATAAGATCTGAAATATTTTTTCAAGCCTTTAATAGTGTTCCGTGTTGGAGAAGTTAATTCTGTGTCCATCTCTCCGAGAATGACATCTAGCACTGCAAGTACACCGGGATAATGTTTAATAATTGGGCGCACAGCTTGAATTCTTTCACTCCACCTTGTTTCTGAAAGACTTTGAAGAGATAGTGGTATGTGTTTTTTCAGTACTTCCCAGCGTGCAAGACTATGAGCAAAGAAAGAGTAGAAGCTCTCTATATTCCCAAAAAAACGTTATAACTCTGGATTGATTTTGGCAGCATTGACTCCTACGCGATTAAGTGAATGTGCTCCGCAGGGAGAGAATACGGCACATTTGTTCTTTTGTAAAATTAGAGTTTTTACGCCGCTTATTTTTCCACGCATATTTGCGCCATTGTCGTAACCTTGTGAATGGCAATCTTCGTGAGGTATACGGTTTTTTTTTTCAGAGTTGCAAGTATTTCTTCAGTTATTTTTTCTCCAGTTTTACCAGTAAAGTTCATGAATTCAATGAAACGTTCACTGATTTCAAATTCGCTTGAGTCTTGGTTTTGTGATATGCATCTGAGAATTAGGACGTTTTGTTCATTGTAGGAGATATCTGATGTTGTGTCTACTATTATTCCATAGAAAATTGCGTCTCTTCTTTGGTCTAGAATAGTTGGGAGAATTTTTCCGCGCAAAGGCAAATAAACTCATTTTACGAATTCCACGAGAAGTAATGTGCATATCCTTTCATACTTTTATCTCATCTGATTTTGTTGAACTTTGCCGAGATGTCGTGTCACTTCATCGTACTTTCCAATTAATTCTAATATACCTAAGAAATTCCCATTATGAACATCTACAATCTTCGTAATCTCTGCTTGAAATGCTGAAAAAAAAAATGCATTATTTTTATCTGAATGATAAAACTAACGTTACGTCTACAATACGTTGCAGAAGTGTTCTCCACTTATTTGTTTCATATTGAATTTGTAGTTGTAAGTCTTTATCGATTCCATGTCCTTTCAATGGATTTCCTACAAAAGGGATTTCCAAGCCAGATATTGTTCACTGTGTTCAGTACTATTTTCGTGAAGAGGCAACATATCATACAACTTTTTCCAAGGCTTATTTCTAGACGAACATCCTTATTGGGCTAAACTGCTTACGTTTTTGTTATTAGAGTCTCAAAAAATACGACATGGTAGACAATAAAGAGTTTCTTTCGATACACCCCATGTTAACCATTCTCTTGGAAAATGTTCTCTTGTTCTTTCATCTTTCGTTTTCATATAGAGCAAAGAATCTTGAAATATCTTACCATTAAGATCTCTTGGCAATTCCTTATAAATCTTTTGGAATTCTTGAAAGCTGATAGTTCGTACTATCTCTTGCCGCGTGTTGTTTGAGATTACTCTGATCATCATATTTTATATCAGAGTTTTTAAACAGGGCCTGCAACTAAAGCATCAATTGTATCATATTCTTCCATAGTCACTCCTTAAAGTTTTTCACTTGCGGCCTTTTCTTCAGTTGCAAGAGGTTCACATGTAACAGTCGCTTGACTTTCGACTGCCTTATGAGTTTCGATTTAACACTGACATTCTGTTTGGATTTCAATGTCGCAAACATTATCACCACCTTCACTATGATCAGTACTGGGAACTATATCCTTTTCGTTTTCAGATTTGAAAAATTTTGTTACCAGCTTGTCATGTGGCAATTTATCAAACGCCTTTGCAAAATCTAAATATATACCACTGTATATGCAACACCCTTATCCAACGCATTTGTCACTTCATTATAAAAATTAACCAGATTGCTAAAGCACGATCTTTCTTTAGTAAATCCGTGCTGGCCGCCAAAGAGTATTTTTCTGTTGTCCACCCAATTCTGAATCTTAGTCCTAACTAACTTCTCTAATACCTTAACCACAACTCCAGGCACACAGATTGGACTATAATCCAAAGCCTTACTCTTATGATTTGACGATCTCGCGATGCTTTCGATTCTCTCTCGGATTTAAGTTTCCTCTTCTAGGCAAAATAGGTTAAGAACATGAGGAATCGCAGGTAAAATTAATAGTCAACATTGGTTTAAAAAAATAAATGTAAGTATTAATTTACTCCAGCAATAATTTCCCACAGGAATGAAGAGTTCCAACCTAAACACACGATTTCTCACCTATATACAACAAAATTGGTGACCGGATAAGAGAGATATCTTTAAGAAAAGACTTAATGAGAAATCTACAGTGTTGGAAAATAAATTCACATACATTTTATTTATTAATTAATTTTGCTCAGTTATTCTGTTAGAATATGTAGTTAAACTGAATTTTAAAAGTAAAATACAGAAAATAACCAATTCATTAAAAAAAAAAAAAGAAAAAAAAATCATTTCACTGGTCAGAATTCCATACTCTAACAGCATTCGGAATTCGAAAAACCGGAAATAACATTTACACTAAACAAAACGGTGCATAGACTTTCCCACCAAGCTTGGAAAACATAGCATGAGCAACTCTGGGAAAGAATTAATACAGAAAACCAATCGGATAGTAATCTAAATTAAGTAGTCAACTAGCTTTTCTGGTTATTTACCAAAATATCTTTCAACTCCTATGTTTGTGTGTTTTTGTGGTGTAAATATATGTTAGCCCCAGTAACCTATAATGAAAACGTCAACTGCATTTTTAGACTTGTGTTTGTGTTCTGTGCTGTGAATATATTTTAAAAATCTACAATTTGGAATATTCAGAAAACCTAGATAGTACCAAGATGTTTCCATTCTGGAAAGAAATGTAAGTTATTTTTTTTTAATTTAAACATAACAATTGATAATTATAATTTCAATAATCACTGCTCGTATGTTTTTGGTATGCATAATTCTAATACTCAATAGGTTTTTTTTTTTTTCATAAGAATAATCATAGGGTATATATTAGAGTATCAACATGGATACATTAGCGACTTTTCATGTCTAATGCGTGTGTGTGTGTGTGTGTGTGTGTGTGTGTGTGTGTGTGTGTGTGTTTGGGGGGGGGGGGGGGGGAGGGACTCCAGCATATTAAATTATTCGGAAAAGCCTAATCACTGCTGCCATCACGACTCTAAGAATTCCCACCCTTTATCAGGAAAGAAATACCTCAAAATGTATTGGAAATTAGTACAGCCATCTATAGACAACCAAAGACAAAAACTTGATGACAATGAGGGATGTTTGTCACCCTGGGAAAATTCCAAGATATCTTATCTCAAAAACATCGCCCACAATTCCTTAGGCAAACCAAAACACCATGTGATATCACAGAGAGATATATGTTCTCCAGAAATTTCCAAACACAAAAACGTCACGATTCCCTACTCTCAACATCACACACAATGCTATAAGTGAAGCAAACACACCACGTGATGTCCCTGACAGATGAGGATCCCCAGCGAAATTCCAAACATTTCCAAACTTCATCTTATAACTATCCATCACCCATAATACCATACGCAAACCATTTACTTATCTACAATTAATAACAACACACACATCCAGGACACTGACATCGCTTCCCCTTTCACCCTACCCCTATTTGGTTCATAATATCCCACCAATGATGACACGAATGCTTATCCACTAATATATATGTCCCTTTTTTCCAAAATTCCAAAACAATAATTGTCACTTATTTACAACTAATAATTACGTCACTTATTTACAACTAACAAATTATGTCACTTATCTACATCTCATAACAACACACACCCACGTCACGATTCCTTATCTTATCATGATCTTGATCTTCTCAGAAGTGTCCCACCAATCACGACACCATTCCATATCCACTAATATATCTTCCTTTCCATTCAAAACAATAATGTCACTTATTTACAACTAACAAATGACGTCATTTATTTATAACTAACAAATTACATCACTTATCTACATCTCATAACAATACCCACCCACGTCACGATTCCTTCTCTTATCTTGATCTTGTTAGACGTGCACCACCAATCACAACACGAATCTTATCAGTAATCATCCATAATTCCATATGCAAACAAAACAAACAATGTGACATCACACACACAGATGCTCCCAGAAAAATTCCTAACATTCCAAACTCAGGACGTTACACACACAATGATGTCATCATCTCAACAATCAATCACATCACGATCCCTTTTCTTATCTTGATCTTGATCTTGTCAGAAGTGACCAGTATACTACTCACTCATTCACCACTCTCTCTCCAAGTAAAAACCCTAGCTCTAACACCCTTGCTAACCACACTCTTTCCCAGTTTCCATATATGGCCCCTAGTCCTCCCACCACTAGTCCTATTCTCAAAAATATCTTCTGAAATAATCTCATAGAAACCCTTCAGTAATTTGAATGTCTCAATCATATCCCCCCCTCTTCTGCCTATCAACCAATTTCTGCAACCTACAAATCTTCAACCTGTTCTCATAAGGTTGATTCCGTAGACCTGCTATCATCTTGGTCACTTGTCTCTGGATCCTCTTCACCTTTTCTCCATCAAGAAGAAACCCTGGCGTCCATATCTGGGCACAATAGTCTAGATGGGGTCTTATGAAGGCTCGATACAGAGCATTTGATGAGCAGAGACAAACAAGTTATTGTTTGTCTCTGCTCGTCAAAGTATTCTTCAATAACTACGAGAATTAATGGGCTGATTTAGCCACTTTTGCAATGTCCCCCCTAAACTTCAACTCCCTATCCACCAGCATTCTGAAATCCCCGGCCTCATCAATCTCCTGGAGTACAGTTCCACCAATGTGGTATACTGCTGCTAATCTTTTCACCCCAAAATGCATTACCTTACATTTTGCCACATTAAATTGACATCCATTCTCCATCCTCCAAACTATCCAAATCATCCTGCAAAATGTTCCTCCAATCGGCGACTAAACTTCAACTTAAATATATATTCGAGCGACAAGCGAAGTGGACGCAAGTGCCACTTCCACTTTTTTTGCATACATGGCAAATCAATTATTTTTGCCACTTGATCATAACGGTATTTATAATCAGTTTTGGACTATCTTGCTACAGGCACTGATCAGCTGTTCTACAGTTTCTTCTTTCTGATCGCATAATCTGCTTTGACTGTTATTATTGATGTTCGTAATTTTTAATTTGATTGCATTAGTTTGTAATGCCTGCTCTTGAGTGGCTAGAATAAATCCTTCTATATTTTTTTCTTTTTAATATATCCGTATTATAGCCATTGCCACGCTTTGGTCAAGTCAATTTTTCCCCAGTGTTTCAAAGATATTGGCATTGCAAAAGTTTATTTTTCCAGCGCACATATCGGTTATTTTGCTGTTCCTTCTTGTAATGAGATTTATTTCCTATTCATTTTACAAAGCCTTCTTGTAAAATGGCCTGAATGTTTTATACTGGTATCTTCTTCAACAGTCTGTCTCACTTGCAGAAAACCCCATCCACCTATTCTTCTCGGTAGACACAGAGTCAACTCACAGCTTTCTAAACCGCTGCAGACGAACTTTTCGGAATGAATTTCTGCAGAAATCAGTGGTTTCTGTATAGGGTGTGACTTCTAATGCCAGTCATCTTCAACTTCTTGTAAAGGTCGACGACATATGAGATATAGGTCGGAAACAGCTTTCAATAAATGCTTCAGTCAACTGTTGCACACATCAAGGAAGTGCTGTTTGTCCGTACATGCCTTCTCAGACGACGGTGATCTAGTTCCTTACACTGTCTTAGGACCACAGTTATGCCTCTTTTAGATATGCAATGTAGGTGTTATTTTCAGCTGATTAAAAACCGGGATATCTCACCTTTTGAGAAACCAGTCAGCTCTGCTGTTTTCAAAATCGTGCATCCAGCCAGATGGGCATCCACAATAAGCCCTTTATCGAACTTTGGATAATTCTTTGTATTTTCCCATTGTGATCAATACTATTGACGATTACTGAACAGCATCATTCTTAAATAGTTGCTTAGAACACGTGGTGCGCACGTGACCAAGTATTTTACATATATGCTGCGTGAGTGACGTTTCCGTATTTCTGCATAAAGGTTTTTTATTCAGCGGCCATATGTGTACTTAATTCTCCAAATAACATAGCAACACTAATATTATCAACGCCATCTACCGTCCACCATCATCAACAACAACAACAATTTGTAAATTGCGTGTGAAAAAAAACCCTTCTACTTCGGTACGAGATCGGCTAACTCACCTTCAATTAAGAAAGCCAAAGGTTGGTCGATTGGTAGAGCCTCTGCTACTAATGGCTCACGCAAAAAGTTAAGCAAGTTTGAGCTCGGTTAGTAGTTGGAAGGGATGTCAATCGTTTGATGCTGTCGGCACACTCTTCCTCGATGAGTCTTTGGACTCCCTGGAGGGGTCACATAATAATAATAATAATAAAGATTCCTCTCGTTACGACTAGAATAGAACTCAGGTCTTTTCTAATCGAAGGGCACAACAGCATTAGCGATAGTTTTGGATATCGATGATTTCATAGTTTTGATTTAGTTTCCGCGTCATGTGGAGTATTTATTTAACTGTATTTGCATTTCTGATCGATCATACAGAAAGCAAGTACAAGGCAAATTCAAAGTCGAATCACACACACACACACACACACACATACACACATACATACAGCATTCGCTTATATTAACTTTTTTTTGCTCTGTGATTGAGCAATATAAGATGAAAACTGGATCTAATAATAATAATAATAATAATAATAATAATAATAATAATAATAATAATAATAATAATAATAACAGCGGTAGCCCGAATCAACGATAGTGGACAGCCCATTTACGAGGGCTGTCCACTATAGTTGTACCAGTTTAGCACGATTTATACTTTTTTTAAAACTAGGTGAATAAAAACGTAAATCGCTGAGGACAAAAAAAAAATAATAAATAAAAACTCCATGGTACCGTTAACAACTACAGAAACATCAGATAATCGGTGTGCGTGTGGGAGGGAAGAAGGTGAAATGAGTGCACAGATAATTTTAAATATAATACGATAACGTACTTTCTAAAACAGCCTGTTTGGAGATTGATCTTGACTAGCGATCAATAATTAGAAATTAGGGAAAGTGAACTGAGATTATTCTTACAAGAAATAAGAGAGGACTGTGTTTTGACAGCACTGCGGTTAACACTAAACTGTTCCCGCCACATTGGAAAATGACAAGAAAATCAGTGCATAAGACATTGAAGATGTATCTTGGTACACGGTTTGTCAAATAAGAAGGAGAATGGAGAGTACTGTCATGAGCAAACCCATAAAAGCATTTGATATTAGCACGCAAAAATCAATTAAAAGAATGTTGGGAAAAGTACAGAATCATGAAATACTCCTGCATTATTAGAGAAATCTGAACTCATAATGTAGCGAATCGTAACGTCAAGTACCGAAACGGTACGTAGAGAACGACAGCCAGTCCTGTCAAAAGGGTGGAAGGCAGAGATCATCCAATGGACTCTCTCTCTCTCTCTCTCTCTCTCTCTCTCTCTGCTTTCCACCCTTGCTTTGGTAAGAAGGCCATTATGTCAGAGCCAGCGAAATACTTTGAAATTGTTAATAGGAAGATTGATGTTGTTTGTACCAGGAAAGGCTGAAGGTATAAATTAGCCCCAAAAAAGAGAAATCAGATTTTACTTGAAGATCTGAGTAAGTGAAGTGAAAGCTTTCTTACTTGCAAACTGTTACTTAAAATCAAAATGCAAGAAGATAGTGAGAAATTATGTCCAATAGGTGCCGCTGCTGTGTAATCACTAGCACAGCAATGTTATTGGAATCAATGACGCGATGAAAAATGTATTTTGGTGTTCATGTAAATTGGTAGTTAATAATGTTCAATTTTAACAAAAATTAAAAATTATAACTAAGATGAAAAGCCAAACGGCTATTTCTTAGATCGTAGTTTTCGATCTTAGAGTTTCGCATACTGGCTGTAAAATAAAATAATAAGGGATTTTTGATCCCCTTAATTTTAAAAATTAAAAATGTTCGACATTTCCCACCTCAAAGTTTTATTGAGTTTCTTTAAAATCGGATTATCCATTTTTAAGTTGCTTCGTACAGGAAAATGCAGAGAAGCTAATATGTGTTACTACTCTTGCAATGGAATCTAAATTGTTTACCAAATGTACTTGTATCTTGTTCAGATAAAGAGCTCATGGTAGCACCTTATTTAGTTTAAAGTTTGCGCTCATAGGTGGTGGTGTGGGGTGGGGGGGGGGGGAAGGTAGATCATTACCGTTCTCTTTATTTCAGTTATATTTTGTATGTAAATTTTATTTTTGTATTTTAGAAAATCCTTTGAAAATAATTCACACTTCCCGAAGTGATGCAAGCGAAAACCGCATGCTTTTCATAAGCTCGTTTTTCTTTTTTGAAATTGAACTTCTTAAGAGAAGCTCAGAAGCCAGCTGAACACTATGAATGGAAACATGTCTAAAATAAGTAGCTAGCATGTTCATTATCAGGTGGCTGTCAAAAACATTATTTTGAAGAAAAAGTCTGAAATAGCTTCTTTGGTACTAAATGAGAACGGAAAAAAAAAATGCATATTTCTTACATAAGAAACTTCAGATTGGTTTTAATTCGGAAACGGGCGTTTCTATAGTATATTTAGTGGAAATGGAAGCACCATTTCAAGGGTTATTTCAGTATCCAATCATTATGTTTTTGTATGAGTGTTTCGATATTTGATAGTTCATATTTTTACATAATATTCTTGGCATCTCAGAAACCATTTATTTTTCATAATACATACTATTGTTTAAATTAACTGACTAATATATATAAAAAAATAAAAAATAAATAAAATAAATCAACTAACGCCTTAATGTATTTATATTTATAAATATTCTTGGCTAATAAATATAAACTTCTTTATTTGTTGTTAGAATAAAGTATTAACGATCATTAATGTTGCATGTGAAAAAAAAAAAACTGACGTAATATTAACCATGGCATGTGACTCAGTCTGTATACAGTAATATACTTAATGAGAGAAGAAAAACATTGAATAGGAGAGTTACATAAAAAAGTTGTGTATGTAGAAAATTGCGTTGTCGCATATGACCCCCCCCCCCCAAAAAAAAAAAAAAACTGACGTAATATTAGTAACTCAGTCCGTGTACAGTAATATATTGTTGCTTAATGAGAGGAGAAGAACACTGATTAGAAGAGTTACATGAAAAAAGTGATATATACCGTATGTGTATGTAGAAAATTGCTCTGCTAAATGTACGAAGAGTATAATAGTTCAACGCTCTGAAGATTTGGCGCCGTGATTCTTCGCTAGCGAAAGGCTCAGGCTATTCCTCTCACACGATCGATACGTCTCTTGCTGGCTGGTGTGATAGGACTATCATGCATGTAATCAAATGTTTCTTCAACTGAAAAAAAAGAAAAAGAAATATCATTCTATATTCTTGCGAGTACGGAAATATTTTTACTATTATTACGGACAATACAACTTCCATTTGTGAGCAACATTTTCACGATATTATTGTTTACAATAAAACTCAGTGCCACATTATTGAAGGAAAAATATAACATATATTTGGGTCCTAATTATTCGGCAAATGGAAGCAATGTTTTAACGAGGGTTGCAACCTCGAGGTCGGGTGAAATTTTGGGGGTTCACACACGCACACAAGCACGCATACACACACACACATTGACCTCGATTTCTCCTGAGGTTAGTCGGTAACCATAATGCTTTTGGTTGGATAAAGGCTCAGTTCGAATTCTCTAGGACGCTAAGAATCTTTATAATACTTTTCAACTAAAGATCAGTTATCCACTGTTACATGTTTGTGAATGCATTTAGGCAGTAGGATTTTCATTGCCGATTGCGTGAGACCATCACCTTGATTATTGGAGGACTGTATTGGTATTAAAAAGTCCAATATTTGGCCCAAGTTTTCCGGACTATGTAACTCTTAGTCCACTCAAAGTAATAGGGACGGATTAACAAAATGAATCTATAGGTACACTACTTGTTTACTATAAGGAAAGTAGATTTACTTAATAAGTTTTGGTAACCCGAAGGCCGTTATACTATCAGCTTGTCCGTTGCAAGTCACGAATATCAAGACAGGGAAGATTTAATTAGGACTTATCACTTAAACCGATGACCGATCCATTTTAAAACCATTAACTATGATGTTGTCTACATTTCACAACGAGTTTGTTCTTTTTGGGGGAAGGATTTGAGTAAATAAACGTTAGACGTATCAAGCCTGCTAAGTACAATAATTTAAGTACAATTAACAATAATTTAAGTACAGTTAAAAATCAGTTACTTGTGTTTCTGGCTTCCTAGAAGAGATTCAAATAAGTCTTTCCAACTAACATATCATTCTGTGGAGGCGTCTGTTGCAAAGAGATCTTACCGCTATCGTGGAAATCAAAGTACCGGTAACTTAAACGGTAACTCTTAAACGAAATGCTATAGCAAATCATTAATTACTCTTATTAATTATTAAGATCCAAACTCAACCTGTTGTAATTCGGTTTTAAGTTAAATATTATCAGTACACTAGTTTTATTCTATAACAGTAATCAGCAAGACACAATCTCTGAATAAATTTTAAACCCAGTTATTGAAGGAATTAAAACAGTTTGAAAGTTTTTTCGTTGCCTTTATGCCTTCTAGACATATAATTTTATTTTGCTAAAATTTTCCACAAATAGTCTGATCAAAACCTTTTTTTTTTTTTTTTTTTTAATGAATGGACGAATTGTAATAGAGATTAAATTCCTTCCTTCCGTTATCGAATTCTTAATATTATTTTGCCAATAAATTATTCCAGTTGAAAGCGAAATTCATTTACGTGAACATATTTTGTATATCATAATCCCTAAAATCCTGTTTTATTTATTAATATTATTACTTAATATCAGAGCCCGAGCGTAGTTATCACGATATATAATTTGTTTTCCTGTAGTTGGACTTATTCAAATAAAAATTGGAATCGTCTGGTCCAATATATATCTGTTAAGCCTTGCGAGATCAGTTGCACGTAGGCGGATGCATTAACGAAATCCAACAGATACTCATACACTTCGCAAAATGTGAGCAGAGTAGCGAGAAGAAAAGAGTTCTCTTCTCATATACACAAATAACATTCCATTTGGATCAATATAATTGATGGGTTGATGGTATCAACTCACTAGTTAATTTCTTTTCTGACTATCTCGTTGGCCTGAAGTCACATTAGGAACTGTGACTCTTATATCTAACATTCGGTCCATTTCATTCAGAAACTCGAATGTTGATATATCACCAGTGGACATCGGTTACTAGACTGGACATAGTTTGTCTTTTTACTAACATTTCCAGGGCCGTACACTTTACACTTTCCCCGAGGCGCTAGAATGCTCCGGGGCCTCATCTCATTCTTTGGGGTACTTAAATTGGACCTAATCCCCCCCCCCCCCCAGCTAGGGCCTTGTACGCCTGTGCATAAGCACAGCCCTGAACATTTCAGTTGATGAATTTTTAGAGCTAACTAAAGATCTATTCTCACCAGAAGTCAGTAGACTATTCGAACATTGCCTTTAGTCTACTTCTTTCCCCCAAAACAATGTTCTTTACAGACCACACTCTAGATTGGTTATGGGTTGTCCAATATCTCTCCCTTCTGCTGATCTATTCATGGAAAACTTAAACCATAAAGCCTATCATTTAGTGGAAGTAATGTAGCCATTCCTTTTCTGCCTTGCAGCAATTTCTTCTTTCTCTTAATTTGTCTGCCCTAATAAAAATTTTCCATCAAAGGAACCACATCATGGTGTTTTCCGAAAGCCTACTTAGGGTATTCTGCCTTCATCTCTTTACCATCTTTGTCAAAATGATGATTAAGATATAAAGGGATATTTCGATAATCTGCACCCTATGACAAGGAAATCTCTGTTCTGAATAATGAAGAAAAACTTAAGATGAAATTTCAAACCTTTATTTTGTTTCATGGTTCTTAATAGATATGCCCAAAACACATTATTTGGATATGTTCTTCTCTAAAAGCAGAAGTAGTAGTCCGGTCACACTGAACAAGATCAAGATCAAGATAAGATAAGGAATCGTGTCGTGGATGTGTGTTGTTATCAGATGAAGATAAGTGATGTAATTTGTTAGTTGTAAATAAGTGATGTTATTGATTTGAATGGAAAAGGAAGATATATTAGTGGATAAGGATTCGTGTTGTGATTGGTGAGACTGAACAAAATAGGGGTAGGGTGAATGGGGGAAGCGACGTCACTGTCGTGGATGTGTGTTGTTATCAGATGTAGATAAGTGACATAATTTGTTAGTTGTAAATAAGTGACGTTATTGTTTTGAATTGAAAAGGAAGATATATTAGTGGTTAAGGATTCGTGCCTTGATTGATGGGACATTCTGAATAAAACAGGGGTAGGGTGAATGGGGGAGGCAATGCCAGTGTCGTGGACGTGTGTGTGTGTGTGTGTGTGTGTGTGTGTGTGTGTGTGTGTGTGTGTGTGTGTGTGTGTGTGTGTGTGTGTGTGTGTGTGTGTGTGTGTGTGTGTGTGTGTGTGTGTTATGAGATGTAAATAACTAAATAGTTTGTGTATGGATTATGGGTGATAAATAGGAATAAGATCGTGTTGGGAATGTTTGGAATTTCGCTGGGGGTCCCCTTTCTGTCAGGGACATCACGTGGTGTGTTTCGAGAACATATGTCTCTGTGATATCACATGGTATTTTAGTTTGCCTATGGAATTGTGGGCGCTGTTTTTGAGATAAGATATCTTGGAATTTTCCCAGGTTGACACACATCCGTCATTGTCGTGAAGTTTTGTCTTTGGATGTCTAGAGATGGCAGTACTAATTTTCCAATACAGTTTGGGGTATTTCTTTCCTGTTAAAAGACTATGGGAATTCTTAGAGTATAGTAGAGTCTGGTGGCAGCAACGTTTAGACTTTTCTGAATAATTTAATTATATGCTGGTGTCCCTCAAACACACACTTTTTTTTCCATAGCTCATCCATACTTTATTCTATATTCATATTAAAATTCATATTTTATTCATAATTCATCCGAATATTTTTATTTGTCTAAAATTAAGATCTTAAAGATCAATAAATAAATAAATAATTGAGTATGGGAATTTTAGTTTAGATCAGTGGGCGATATAGACCCCCAGGGGTCGATATAACATTGTTAGGGGTAGATTCGGGCTCAGGGGTCGATAGAAAATATAAGACATCATTATATGGGTAATATTTAATTCGGCTAACTTGGACTACCTCCACCCTGAATGACAACGCAATTAAGAGTGAATTGTGGGAACACGGACATGAATAGGACCTGTAAGATGGAGCGAGGTGATAAAAATAGTTATGGAGGCCAATCAAGTGGGCTAGAATGACGTATTTACCAATAAACGGATGTTTTGGTGCCCGCCTGGCCGGCGCGGCGGGAGCGAGATTGAATACGTGTAAGTATAAGTAAATAAGAACCACGCACGTGTTGATCATAGTCTCATTTTTGCGCATCGACATACAAGTGAGCATTAATGTTCTAAAATTCATCAACATACATATTATAATCCAATCGTTTTCCATTCACGAACTAAACTTCTCTATGCTGAAGAGTTCAGCAGGGCTGGTAGTAATACCAATGATATTAATACCAGTAGTTTATTAATATCACTAGTAATACCAGTGATGTTACTAGTGATAGTAATAGTAGTAGTAAAAGTAATATAATAATATATACTATATTACACATACAAGAAACACTGTAACAATAAAATAAACAATCTAAAAACTCACATAAACGTCTTTTTTGCTTGTCCTATTATAATTACGTAATAGTAAAATAGAGGGGGTTCGATAAAAAGTTAAGAGACTCTTGAAGGGATCGACGATCAAAGAAGTTTGGTGACCCCTGGTTTAGAGTGAAGAAGTGGCGGCAGCGTTTAGGTTTTTCTGAATAATTTAATTACAAATATAGCAGGTGTGGCCCTCCAACACACACACACACACACACACACACACACACACACACACACACACACACACACACACACACACACACACACACACACACACACACACACACACACACACACACACACACACACACACACACACACACACACACACACACACACACACACACACACAATTTTTCTTCTCAATAGATGAGTATGGGAATTCTTAGTTTAGAGTCAAGAATGGCGGCAGCCTTTAGAAATAAAATGAGTTCTTTTTTGAATGAAAACCAAAAGGCATTTTTTTAAAAAGAAATAAAAAATAAACGGAGGATTACAAGAACTTTTGTATGTAGTCTAGAAAAATTCTAATGATAATTTTTATTAACTTACATTCTTTCCAGAAAGGGTCTTCTGAATGCTGATAGGTTTTGCAAATAGTTGAATTATAACCTTATATCCACAGCACAACACAAACAAAAAAAAAGCGCAAAGAACGAAATTTCTGTAAATACTGTAACCTGAAATCTAGTTGAATACTTCTTCCTTTAGATTTTAGCCCTTGGGATCATGTTATGTTTTTTCCTGCAGTAGTCACCGTCGTGTGTTTTTATGAGTAATATCCGTGAGCGCAGCGAGTGATAACTTGAAATAGCAGTGTTCTTCAAAGGTGTCTTTTCTTGAAGATGACTGAGTCATATGCGCTAATTCGATCCTCTTTCAGACTACATGAACATTAGTTAAACAGTTTGTAAACAATTAATCACATCCATTTCATAAATATATCGCAACGGTTTCTGATGTGACTATATGTTTTTAGCATTCACATGATTCATTCATTGTGACAGAAATATCCTAATCTTCATTCCTAAACAATTCGTGCATCACGTCTTGTTTTCGAGGTGATGCACGATTTGTTTACACTAGTGTGGGTACCAAAGGTTTGGAATTTGACCTCGTGTGATCGATGAGAACTAAGTTTTTCCATGTCATGTGTTCTCGTTATTGGTTTTCCATTGGTTCTGATTTTTTATAAATAGACAGTAACAGGGTCGGACATTCCCATTGTTTTTCAAGTATTTGGAATATCTACTTGCAGTGGAGAATATGTAAGTTAATTTTTTTTATGTCTAAGTTTTAATATAAGGTTATAAGGTGTCTTTGCAGTGGAATTAAAAATATGTTCATGAAAATACTGTAATCCAAACTGTTTTTGTGTTAAGTAAACTACCATTATATATATATAAGTCATTATTTATATATATATATAAATATATTATATAAATATAATATATTGTATATATATATATATATATATATATATATAATATTGTATATATATATATATAATATTAATATAATATTGTAAGGTGGTTTTGCAATGGAATTAAAAACATATTCACGAAAATACTTCAAACTGTTTTTGTGTTAAGTGAAAAACCTATAAGGCATTATATATATATATATATATATATATATATATATATATATATATTTATTTTTTTTTTTTTTTTTTTTTTTGCTTGTTAGTGATTGGGAAAAGATATTGAAGGTGGTTATTTAGTAAAATTGTGTTAATGAAAGCATTGCATAGTATTGCAATTTCAAAATCACTTTATGATGATTAACATTTATTTATTTATTTCTAAAAGAGATTTCTGAATCTAGAAAGTAATTTTTTTAATAGCCATCATCTGTCATTCAGTTTGTTAGTGGCAGCATTGTGCATAATCATGCACCAGTTATTGTCGAAGTTGATTTGACAGATTCATCTGTAGGTGAAAATGAACAACAACACACAGGTCATGGCATTAATCCACGTGTTTCTCTTGCTGGTTTGGCAGGAATTAGCCATGACCCCCACAATTTTTACATTCTGAATATGAAACTAAAAGCTCTTCTATCACTACTGACCCCTCACTCTACAGGGATTTTTATTCTGTTTCGGTGGACCGATCACGTTTTTCTCTCAAATATCAAACACGTCAAATGGAGTATCACATTAGATTTCGTGACCTTGAACTCCTCTCACCAGAGTAGTTTTTCGGAATGTTTCAAGATATGCTTAATGAGATCATTCAGCGTTTATTGCGTTTAGGAACTTTTTCTCACGTTCAGTTGGGTATTAGTGCATCCAGTTTGGAAAGCAATATTAACCTACCATTCATGTTGCTTTCTGAATTAACTATCCAAAGGATAGTTGATGCATTTTATGCTGTCGCCCAATCAAAATGTGAGTTTCTTTTGGCAAATGATCTTTCTATAGATGTCATACTTATCAATATAAGTAATAATGGTCGTGGCAGAACCAATGTAAAAAGAAGAATGCTCGTTAGCCTGGATGACTTTGTGAAAAAAAAAACTTTTGTTGAAATTTATAACAAAGACAATTTTTGCATGGCAGGGGAACTTGTTCTGGGTGTTTCATGACACGATGATGGCAAAACATACAGACAAGTGCGATTAAATTGTAAAAATTTACAAAGGAAGAGAGCTTTAACTCTCCATAAAAATTGCAGGAGTTCTTCTCATTTCTTGTGATATTCAAGAGGCAGGTCGTTTTCAAAAGCATTTGACTCCAGAATACCAAATAGTAGTTTTTTTCGGCAGATGTTAATTTTTTCTGTGTTGTTTCAGGGACCAAATTCAAATAAACAGATCTGTCTCTTATTTTGCTCTTCTCATGCTTTTGTGTGTGTAGTGTGCCAGCTCTGTTTGGGGGTATCTATTATTGCCCCAGTTGTTTTTGAACATTCAAAAATCATCAAATTGCAAATGCATAAATCCTTAAATGTATGCATCTGCTGTTGCACAAACGCCAGTCATAGTATGCAGGATCTTCTTCTGTGTGAGCCATGCAGTAGATTTTTCTATGGCAATGAATGTCTGAATTTGCACATACAAAATAATATTTGTCCAAAAATCCATCGTTGCCAACAGCGTTTGGCTACTTTCTCTACAGATAAAAGCCACATCTGTCCACCTGTAAATTACTGCCGCCACTGCAAGTTAGTACACCCAAAACAGATGTGTTTTGTGCAAAAATCGGAGCTCTCAAATAAGCAAGTTTCTATGATCTTTTTTTGACACAATAACTATTGCTAAAAATCATCGTCATGTTCCAGTATTATGCATAGCTGATTTTGGTAGTCACGAACATAAGTTCTCGGGTGAAAACTGTGTGGGTCAGTTTCTAGACGAGTTGTTTACTGTCAAGAATCATGAAAAGGGGTCAAGATGGTAGGATCCTTCGGACTCTCAATCCAAAATACAAATATGTTCGTGTCTCTTCGTGGTTTTGATGGGTACTTTATTTTGGAATATCTTTTTGCTAAAAAATTCCAACCCCATTTTATGGATCAAAGATACTTGCTATCTATTATGACCCATTAAACATCATATTTCTTGACAGTTTTTTCTACATTAGTGTCCCTCTAAGGAAACTACCAGCTATGTTCGATCTCCCAGAAGTTCGTAACGGTTTCTTTCCTCATAAGTTTCACACATCTGATTCTCTGGATTATCGCAGAGTCATCCACGAAAAATCATATTTCCAACTGGTATTTATGAACAAGGAAACTCGTACAGAGTTCGAGACTTGGCACGAAAATCGGCTAGACAGTGAATACTGTTTGTAAGCAGAACTTTTAGCTTATATGAAAGATGACGTGCATGTTTTGCATGACATTTGCAATACTTTCACACTCTCTCCATACAGCTTGCTGAGATTGATCCCTTTCTCCATGACATTTCAATTGCAGGGGTATATTTGAGAGTATTTCTCCAAAACGTTTTGAAACCTAACATTTTGGCTATACTTCCTGCTCAGAATTACATAGGGGCAAATGTGCAGTGTCAAAAGGCTTTGGCTTGGCTTAAATGGCAAGAACAACATAACCATACAACATGCATGTTCTGTGGGGGGAAGTCTGCATTGGACCTTATTTATTTATTTTTTTCATCAGACCTAAATCAAGGATTTAGGCCTAGCATGGCCTGTTCCGGCCTTAGAAGTCATCATCGAATCGTTTAAGAGGATGTCGTGACTTCTTCCATCATGGTTGCCAAAAATGTTACAGACCAGGTACATTCCAACCATACAGAAAATCAGACATGATTTCCTTTTTTGAGCAAACAAAGGATTGCAAAAAATTTTTTCGTAGCAAAGGATTCGATGTGATCTCAATTTGGGAATGCCAATTTAATATAGAAATTTCGGAAAACACAGCGATTAAAAACTTTATTGCTGCTCTTAACATTCCAGATCCCATTTTACCTTGTATTGCTCTCCATGGTGGCAGAACCGTTTGTAGTGACTGCTACAAAATGTATCACACAATTCAGTAAGAAGGGGGAAGTTATTCACTATTTGGACTTCAATAGCCTTTATCCATGTGTAATGAAATACCAGGTATTTCCTATGGGACATCACGAAGTTATTCTCAATAATTTCGACTATTATCATGGGGTATACTTTGGTATTTGCCATGCAAAAGTGGAAGCACCTGCCGAACTCTTTTTGCCAGTTTTACCCATCACAGTGAACTAAAAATTAATCTCTCCCCCCTGTGTGGAATGTGTGCTTCTGAAATGGTCCCATTGTGCTCTCATACGGATCAATCTTTTACAGGTTTTTGCTGCACTCCAGAATTAGATTTAGCACGTGCTTGCGTTTATAAAGTTATTGAGTTTTACGAGGTGTGGCATTTTTCTCAAAAATTTGAAGGTGAAGAAACCTTCTTTGCTCACTACATTGATATCTTTCTGAAGCTGAAACATGAAGCATCTGGATGGCCTGAAGATAAAAACCGCAGTCTTATCTGGATGAGTTTTTGTTAAGGGAAGGTGTTATGTTAAATAGTGAACACATTAGTACATATTCTGGTAAACGTTCATTTGCCAAGTTTGTTTGAATTCCCTATGGGGAAGGCTTAGTATGAGAATGTTGAGAACTCAGACTCAGGTGATTTCCTCTTATGAAGACCTCGTAGACTATTTTTAGATAACAGTCAAATTATCCAAGATGCCAGGCTAGTTTCAGAAGAGCAGATGACGGTTGCCTACTCTCCTATTGAAGACACCCAGCCTGAAAATAGGAATGGGAATGCTGTCATCTTTTCATTTGTAGCTGCCTACGGTAGGATAAAGATATAGGAGGTCATGTCACCTAGCTCCCCAAGGTTTGTCACCTAGCTCCCCACCTTGGGGAGCTAGGTGACAAACACAACTCTAACTTTATAGTTGAATTTGTTACCACAGGCCCCAAATCATATTCCTACAGAACGCGGGGGATAAGATTGTGACCAAATGCAAAGGCATTACTTAAATAATAAAATTATTCAGAAAAGCCTAAACGGTGCCGCCATCTAGACGCTGCTCTACTCTATGAATTTTCAGTCTTTTCACAGGAAAGACACCCCAAACTGTATTGGAAAATTAGTACTGCCATCTACACACATCCAAAGACAAAACTTGATGACAATGATGGATGTGTGTCACCCTGGGAAAATTACAAGATATCTTATCTCAAAAACATCGCCCACAATTCCATAGGCAAACCAAAATACCACATGATGTCACAGAGACATATGTTCCTCAAACACACCATGTGATGTCCCTGACAAAAAGTGGCCCGCAGCAAAATTCCAAACATTCTCAACTCGATCTTATCACTATTCATCACCCATAATCCATATGCAAACCATTTAGCTATTTACATCTAATAAGACACACCCACACCCACACACATATCCACAACACTGACATCGCTTCCCTCATTCACCATACCCTGTTTTATTCAGAGTGTCCCACCAATCAAGGCACGAATCCTTATCCACTAATATATCTTCCTTTTCTATTCAAAACAATAACGTCACTTATTTACAACTAACAAATTACGTCACTTATCTACATCTGATAACAACACACATCCACGACACGATTCCTTATCTCTAACCATCACCCATAATTCTAAGCCACTTATCTTCATCTGATAACAACACACATCCACGACACAATACCTTATCTTATCTTGATCTTGTTCAGAGTGTCCCACCAACCCTGACACGATTCCTTATCTCTAATCATCACCGATAATTCCATACGCGAACAAAACAAACAACGTGACGTCACACACGCAGATGGTCCCCAGAACAATTCCAAAATTCCAAACTCATGACGTTACTCACAAAATGACGTCATCGTCTGAACAACCAATCACACCACGATTCCTTATCTTATCTTGATCTTGATCTTGTTCAGAGTGACCAGACTACTAGCAGAATATCTAGTACAGGGATTCAAGTTCCATCCCATAAATAATCTCTCCGTCACGATTGGTGCCCTACTCAAAAATTGTAACATTCGCATAGCTCAAACAAATTCCATTCATAACCTCTTCAGTTCTCTGAAGGACGGTATTCCTTCCTACAGTCACCCATGTTTATAGGATACCATGTTTCTGTGGCTTTGCTTATGCATGTCATATAACCCAATGTTTTGAGGTAAGAAAGAAAGAGAAAGTTAGTGATGTTGATCACAAAAGAGAAAGAAAGTGGGTTAGCTCACTATACTTTGACTCTTGACTAAGATAAATTCACCATGCTCTGTTTAGAAGAAACTTCTTTACTATGCAGATCAAGGAATCTATGGCAAGAATTCATTCAGATGGTTCCCTCAACAGAAACAGAAGGTTTATTCAAAATGATGTCTAGAAATCATTAATCAGATATCTTAACATATCAGACTTGAACTCTTCCAACAATTACCCACAAGCTTTACAGGGAGACAGCTGCCACATACTACACAAGTGGCATGTGGCAGCTGTCAAAAATCTCTGGATGAGAGAAAGATGTAGAAGGTTTTTTACCTTGGTTTTATTATACATTAAAGATACTAAGAAAATTTATACTTGGTTTTAATCATTTTCCCAAGTAAGCAAAAACAATGTTTCCTGCGTAAATTACAGTCGTCTCAGCTACTTGTATATAGAGGATAATGATTTCATTTCACTTGCATTAATATGTATCTCATAATGCAAAGCACCCCCCCCCCCCGTTTGGATGTGTATGATGCAATGCATAATGGCGATGGCAACTACCCAGACCGGTAATGCAGAAGTCATATATAACTGATATACAAGTAGCCAAAAGGTGCAGGATCTTATGAAGTCATTAGCCTCTATGTACAAGTATCTCAGACGTGAATATATTTCATGCGCAAAACATTTTTTTTGCTTCCTTGGGAAAAGGATTAAAACCAAGTATAAAATTTCTTCGTATCTTCATTCTATAATAAACCCAAGTTAAAAACTTTCTACATCTTTCTCTCATCCAGAGATTTTTATTAATGAGGTCATGCACCTTTTGGCTACTTGTATTTGAGTTATATATGGCTTATACATTGCTTACTTTACCCTTGATATCTCTCCCGGGGTCTGGCTCCCACTGATGAGACTTGATTAAAGGTCGAAACCGGTCTAGGTAGTGGCCCTTCCCATTATACATCGCATCATACACATCCGCAAAGGGGTGTGCTTTGCATTATCGGATACATACTATGGCAACTGAAATTAAGTCATTAGCTTCTACATACAAGTGGCTCAGACGTGAATATATTTCATATGCAAAACATTGTTTTTGCTTACTTGGGAAAAGGATTAAAACCAAGTATAGAATTTCTTGGTATCTTTAACATATAACAAACCCGAGGTAAAAAACATTCTACATATATTTATATGCACACACACACACACACACACACACACACACACACACACACACACACACACACACACACACACACACACACACACACACACACACACACACACACACACCCCACACCCCCCCCCCCACACACACACACGCACACAGCTTGAATCCAACCACCTATTTCCCAAACCTCCAAACATCTCTCCAGGAAATTATTCTCTCACTTTCAAAGGCCTTGATAAGACAATTATGGACTAATGTATTCAGATTTGGTCACTTTGGATTCCTAGCAGATGATGAAACGGAAAAGATCCAGCAACTGCCTAATCAAAGTCATATCTGCTTTGATGAAATTTTTATATAAAAATGGAACGGATGAGTTACCTGAAATTTGAGAAACAGAAGTTACAGGAGATGTGATAGAAATATGCACACCAGTGAAGAGTGCTTACAGAATAGATGAAATAGAAATTTAATTGCTCATGGCAAGTGAGTGGAGAACTCGGGTAATCCCTGATAACTAAGTAAGGGTGTGATCCAAAAGAATGTGCAATCTACGTCCTTTCATGTTATACAGTTGGTGAATGGAATAAGCTCCTATTTGGACATTCTGAGTACATCTTTGATCATGGAATTGTTTCCATGGAGGTACCTATATTATAATAATAATTATTATTATAAATTTATGGGGCAGTCTGACAAGCTATGTGTGTGTGTGTGTGTGTGTGTGTGTGTGTTCATATAGGGATAAATATTTATATTTGAATATCTTTAAAATTTCATCAGAAACACAAAAAGGAACACCTGCTTTATTAATCACCCCAAGGACAAAAATTGTGAATTAATAAATCATATCCTAAATAAATAAATAAATAAACAAAATCCACTAACCCCTTTTATTCCCAAAGGGAGTAGGCAAGGCCATAGAACCCTAACCAACTTTTTGGAAATGGGCAGCTAGGCTTCCCTTAGCCAATGAGAATTGCTCTCCCAAAACTGTTGGTGATATTTAATTGGCAGCAGGAGAGAAGAGTACAGCAGACAACTACCGCCATTTTGGTGTTCCTAACCATAACCCTATTTATCCACTAATGTCTTTTATCCCCCATAGAGAGTAGGTGAAGCCATTTTAGTCATATCTATTTTTTCATGAGGAGGAAGTCAACCTCCACTGTAGACAAACAAGGATACTTTTTTTGCCAAGACTATTACCAATTTAAATGGCATCCAGTAAAGAGAATGAGAAAAATACTGCCACCAATCCTAACGCAGTACATTATTGTCTGAAATAATCTGGGTTATTCGATCGATTTTTTGAGTTTACAGGAAGAACATTAATTTCCAGGAGAAAAAGTTCACTTGTCCGTGCAAGACATTGACTGATTTGAGAACCTGGCAAAAAAAGACTGAAAAAAAGTTTCACTAGTTGATGATGAGAATCAGCATATACAGAGCCATACTTATGCACATAGGCTCTAGCTGGGAACTCTGAAAAATTAGGGCCAATTTAAGGGCCACAAACAAAGAGGGAGGGGAGCCCAGAGAACTCTATTGCCTCAACCCATTCCTAGCTTGGGATAAGTGTATGGCACTAAATGTATAATGGTCATATTTGGGCAGCTTATCACTATGTATGCAAATACAATTTCTACAGGACAACACACACACACACACACACACACACACACACACACACACACACACACACACACACACACACACACACACACACACACACACACACACACACACACACACACACACACACACACACACACACACACACAATTTTTCTTCTCAATAGATGAGTATGGGAATTCTTAGTTTAGAGTCAAGAATGGCGGCAGCCTTTAGAAATAAAATGAGTTCTTTTTTGAATGAAAACCAAAAGGCATTTTTTTAAAAAGAAATAAAAAATAAACGGAGGATTACAAGAACTTTTGTATGTAGTCTAGAAAAATTCTAATGATAATTTTTATTAACTTACATTCTTTCCAGAAAGGGTCTTCTGAATGCTGATAGGTTTTGCAAATAGTTGAATTATAACCTTATATCCACAGTACAATTTTATGGGCATTCTTCTCCTTCTTTTCCGACAAATAAGAAATGGGCTGCCGAGGTTAATAAACGCTGCCGTACCAGTCTTGAAGGTGATTCATGTGAAGGACATCCAAAAAGTGTAACAACACCAGAAATCATTGATCAAGTGCACGATATGGTATTGGATGACCGGCGAGTCAAAGTGCGTAAAATTGCTGAGACTATAAGGATTTCAAAAGAGCGTGTATGATATATTTTGCATGAAGAATTGCAAATGAAAAAGCTTTGTGCAAGATAGGTGCCGAGCTTGCTCACAGCAGATCAAAAACTCACTCACATGAAAATCTCTGAACAGTGCTTGGAGCGTTTTAACAAGAATAAAACTGTCGATTTATTACTATGGATGAGACTTGGATTCATCATTCCACACCAGAATCCAAACAGCAGTCAAAACAGTGGACAGAAGCTGGTTGTTCGGAGCCAAAAAAGATAGTCAGTTCCATCAGCAGGAAAGTTCATGGCATCTGTGTTTTAGGATGCTAAAGGCATTTTGTTTATTAATTATCTTGAAAAGGGTAAAACAATAACCGGGGAATATTATTCCGACCTTTTAACAAGACTAGACAAAAAAATTCGTTTGAAAAGACCCGGTTTGCAGAAGAAAAAATTATCTTTCATCAGGACAATGCCCCTTCTCACAAAGGTGTTTCGGAAATGGAAAGTTAAGGGATCTGCAATATGAATTGTTGGAACATCCATCCTATTCCCCAGATTTGGCTCTCTCTAACTTCTATCTCTTCCCGAAACTAAAACTCTTTCTCGCTGGTCGAGGTGATTGCAGCTGTAAAGGGGTATTTGAAGATCTTGCTGAGAACCACTGCAGGGACGGGATAATGGCGATGAAGCATCGCTGGAATAAATTTATTAGTCTTAATGGAGATTATGTTGAAAAATGAAAAGAATTTTGAAATTATAAATTTGTTTTTTCATTGTTAGGCCGAAATCGTTTCAGACCTCGCACATGTACGTTATTCGTTTTTAATTCTTTTCATAAAAATATTATGTCCACTTTTTTTACTTTTTAAAATATAATGCTTCCATTATGTCTTTAAAAGGAAATATTGTACCTCCAAGCAAAAAAAATTATTCAAATGCCTTCCCCCTGATGATAATTTATTGCTACTGGTTTAATTAAACTTCTCTCATTTCTTGTACAAAAGGGAAGGAAAAGCCTAATGGATACTCTTTACCTCCAGTAGCTAGTCAAAAAAAAAAAAAAATAATATAAAATAAAATTATCAAAGTGAAATATAAATGTATTCTATATAGTTTAAAAAAAAACAAATAATAAATTGATTTCCATAAGGGGTTCATTTTAAATAACAAAATGAAACCATTTTGCAGAAAAGTAAAGAACCCGAACTTTTCATTTGTGTAAATGGGTCCTTTTAATTCTTAATTTTATGTATCATTTTTCATATTTGGATATTATTTTACTAATTAATTGAATAATACCTAATTCAAGAGTAGATGATTTTAGACTGACTGCCTGGAAGGATAAACGCCAAAGAATATAGGCTTCTGCATTCGTTAGCCATAGGGAGAAGGCCTCTCCCTATGGCTGACGAATCTCTCTCTCTCTCTCTCTCTCTCTCTCTCTCTGGCTAACTGTATGGCTACACTAACGTTATCGTTCCCTATGGCTTTCACGCCATGACAGTTTTACTGAGCATACCTATATCTTTTTAACCACAACAGTGTGTTCTCTCTTGTTTTAGATGGTACTGTGGTGTCGTTTGAGAAAAATAACACTGTTAACTTGATTGGTCTGCATATTGTTATAATTTCAAGCAAAAATAACACTTAAAAAAAAAAAACTGGAACATTAGGCCCGACCAGATTAGGGTCAATGGAGAACCTACAACACATTTCAGGTGTTTGAAATTTTAATTTCTTGGTGTGTGTGTGTGTGTGTGTGTGTGTGTGTGTGTGTGTGTGTGTGTGTTGTGTGTGTGTGTGTGTGTGTGTGTGTGTGTGTGTGTGTGTGTGTGTGTGTGTGTGTGTGTTGAATACGTATACTTTCTGTCTTAAAAGTATTAAAATACCGTCAATCTTTCGAGGCTTGAGTCCTTCTGCCACACACACGAAAGGCAGACGGGCCTATAGCAAAAGGTTATAAACCTATTGTAAACTTATGATGAGCTAAGTTAGATAATCTGGTTTCCCCAGTCTGGAGAACAAGCAAGGCAGTTTTTCAAACCATTTCGGGTGTCTAATAAGCAGTATATATTAACATTCAATAAGTAGAAATGTTACACTGGACAATGAACATCGTCTTCTACCTAAAGGCATTCAGCAACGATATCCACTCCACTAGGTTGGTAAATTGCAATTATCCTTGCGAAAGAAAGTTTAAAGAAATATGACAGATTGGTAACAATTGTACCAAAATTTGAAACGATGTGTCAGTTTTATCTTGCTCAGAAATATAAAGGCATCAACTGACTTATGAATCTCTATTCATTGAGACTTTTGTCGTTTAAAAATGCACGAAAACTTTATAATTTGTAGGTGATGAGCAAAAATGAGGGAGGAAAAGGAGTATTGCTGTGAAGATGAAATTTCATTCTAACTCTACTCTTCTATTTTTGTTATAAACGATGACAATTTTCAATATGAGCAATTTTTTATATCACAATCAGAAGGTTCTAAGATAGATGAGGGATATAGTAGGAACTATTTTTTAAAACAAACGCTAAATTCTTTGATTCCCTTACAGACAGTAGGGAATAGACTCTAACTCCAGACAGTTAGAGTCTAACTGTTTGGAGACTGGGGGGGAGGGACAGTTCAAACTCCAAGGGAGGCCAATTAGAGGTAAATGGCCCAAGGCTGTCACTAATTAAGCAGTACGCAGTGAGGAGCCGGCTAAAATGTGCCGCCATCTTGTGATCCGTTACCAATATTACCAATATACAAAAGCACAATATACTTTTGATGTCTAAAAATAGTGGGTTTAACAGTCGAATTCTTGAGTTTACAGGACGAAAAAAACCGAATGACTGGAAGCAGAAATCCGCTTGCCCACTCCATAGATCGACAAATTCGGGGACCGTCGAAAAAAGGCTTTGAAAAAGTTCCTCTAGTGGCCGAATAGATTTGCGCCTAAGTCTTTCTGCGTGCGGTCAAGCGTCTTAGAGTGCACATGCCACTTCTACTGAAATGCACAGGCTCATTAACTTTTTTTTTTGTTTTTAATGTGATTTACTCTTTAGTAATTTGGCCACTTGTTTTTAAAAACAAACAAACGCTTTTCTTTTCCTATTTTTTGTTCTTTTTTCTTTCATTTTTGTGGACATTCCTTTTATGATGTTCTTCTGAGAATAGTGTTTTGTTGACTGCATATTCAAGCAAACAGCTTAATCACATCTATTACAAAAAAAAAACTAGTTCTAATTCGAAATATTTTTCTTTACTTCCAAGAAGTTGCATTTATTTATGAACGTTAATCACACACCTGCTGTATTTCTTAGACCTTAGTCTTATCCCTCTCATTTCACAGTAATGAATTTAGATTACCATCATTGTTCTATCTTAACAATGATATCGTTTCACTGCAAATATTATAAAGTCCAATGGAAGCCCAGTTGCCAGCTTGATTGGCTGAGTGGTTAGTATATCCACTCTCCAACCAACAGGCTGTGGGTTCTAATCCTGATGTGGATATTGATGTGACTAATTGTCTTAAGTTGGAAGATGAATTTAATCATCTCCCCGCATACTTACTCTGAAGACCAAACATGAAACTTGAAAAAGTTTCATGTTTGGTCTTCAGAGCAATGTTTCCAGACTATGTAAAAAATAAATGAAAAAAATACAAAGAAGAAATAATAAATGATAAAAATTAAAAAATCCTTCGTCCATCTAGTACGAATGTATTATTTATACAAGCTTTTCATCGGTGGGAACCACATAACGAAAGTACTCTTGTATGGTGGTTGGAAGAAACGACACAACATATGATCTTCCCTGCTACAAGGAATCTTTATACGAATGTTTTCAATTTTCAAGTGAATTAGTCGATCACATTGGTTATAAGGTTTCTTCCTCCAAGAATTTGGGTTTTTTTCTACTTTTCAAAAATCAGGCAAACGAAATGCAATTAAGTAACAAAAATATATTTCTGATAGATTGTGTTAGTATGGCCACACAAGCTAGTTAGTGGAGTGGTTTCCTATACTTAATCATGGGACTTCACGGCAGTACAATATAATAATAAGAAGAAGAAGAAGAAGAGAAATAAATAAACAAATAAATTCGTTAACCAATTTTATTCCACAAAGAGAGTAAGTGAGGCAATTCAGGTGTAGCTAACTTTCTGAAGACAGCCAACTCCACCCTTAGCCATCACTGAGAGTTGACTCACGGACTTCAATGACTATCAAAGGCACCAAGAGAGAGGGGAGTGCAGCAACTGCTGTCACATGAGTCTAACCATAAGACTATATATTATTCTCTAAAATATTGTGAGTTCTATAGTCAATTTTCTTGAAATAAAGGGCTAAAAAATCCTAATTTCCTGGAAAAAATATTACTTTCTGACTTCTACGTGTGATTTATACTGCGTGATTTCTAAAAAATCACGCAGTATACGACATGTTAATGAAACATTAAAATGATATGTTTTATAAAATTCTTTGGAATAAGAGTTATTTGAATTACTATTATCGATAAGCAACCATAGCGTCATTTGTAATAACAATATCTTTTATTCGGAAACATATATTTGGAAAACACTGGGTTAGGATCTCTTCTATCGACCTAACCTATTTTCTCTTCTCAGTGGTGTCCAAATAATGAAGAAGGTAATCAGCAAACAACTTCTTATATCTGAAAAAAATTCACATTTGACGTCTGTAGACGCCATATTGTCCCTCCCACACCTCACATAGTTTTAGGTGTAAGGCCTTCTGCTAGAAGAAGTTGTAGGGTCGGATGCCCTTTCCACACAGACTTAGTAGGACAATCACAAACATCTATGCCATGGCAGCATTCAGATTTTCATGTTAATGGAGATGTGTTGCTCAGAATTCTGTTATTTTGACAGCCGTCTTCCCTTTATATACAAATGATCTGCTTTCAGTGATTCCCATGACTATTCGCAGGTTTTCCAATGAGAGCACTCTGCAATCATCATCATACTCTTACAGTAAACTTTGTACTTCTCTTGAATCTTGAGAACTACTCTAAATAACTCCTGCACTTGGACAAAAACAACCTAGTCATATTGAACACTTCCCAAATAGAGTTTAGTCAATTTCCTCACAAAGCCAAACCTAGTTCTTTTCCACTTATTTTTGATAATATCCAATTTAACAGTCAGTGTGAGACCACTCTTAGTGGGTTGATTCCCTTTTCTGCATAATCGTATCACTCAAAGTATCTCAAACAAAGTATCACTCAAACTGCAGCTTCCAGAAAATGTAATATATTTTTTCAAGATGTTAGTTCTCTTCTGCCCAGTTACTTACTCTATATAAATCTGCACAATCATGGACTACTGCTCTCACATTTGGGGTTGGTGCATGTAAAGCCTTTAAAATTTCTTGATTGCACCACAAAGGAAAGCGATTGGATTGATTGATGATCCCTTTCTCTCTCAGAAACTCTCTTCAGCCTGTTTCATAAACGGTCCGTTGTATTATCTCTTCTACAGATATTTCCATAGTCACTATTCAGCAGAACTAGTACCTATTATTATGCCCTCTCCTTTTTTTACAAAACCTACAGGAAAACGAGTAGAAACTTCCCAACATCCTTGCATAGTTGAATTGCAGACTCAGCAAACCTGTTTTTCTTAGTCCTTTTTATTCCACTCATTTCCGTTTTGTTAAAAAAATTGTCCTCATTAAGGATTTTCCAAGGGGTTATAACCTTCAGCTTTTCTAGAAGAATAAACAGGTGTTATTTTGCTAATCCCCAGCCTATACATACTATTTTTTTTCTATAGACTTTTAGGAGTATCATATATCAGACAAGAAAGAGTTCCATACAGACAATGGCTATGAAATATAGCCGAAATTCTACAAGCAAAATCGCAAGTTGGCATCCGTATTTAATTATTGTTATTCTCTCCTCTACTTCTGCAACATTGTGCACTGGACAAAGAAGAAGAAAGTGAAGGAGGCATCGGGCACCAAAGGGCAGTGAGCCCATCGCTCGTGATGATGATGATGATGATGATGATCTGTGTAGTCCTGAAAACAGGAGTACGCAGATTTGAAAACATAGCACTAGAAAGCCGTTCTAAGTTCGATTCTGTTTTCTGGTTACAGGAATTTTTCCCAAGCCTTTCTTCGACTTGTTCCTGGTTAGTAAATATTTGGAATGGACAAGTGTTTTTTTCTTCTGGAAACTCTGATTTTTCATCCTTTAAACTGAAGGAAATCGACCATAGAACTCATACTATTTCAGACAATAATATATAGGTTGTGACAATGAGATGATGGCAGTTGTTTGTGGCACTCGCCTTCCCCAGTATCAATAAAACCATTGATATTCTTGTGCTAACTATTCTGTGATTAGCTAAGGGGTGGAGCCTAGCTACCCACTAATTTTCAAAAGTTAGTTAAGGATGTATGGCCCATCCTATTCTTTGGGAAATAAAGGGCATTAGCAGATTTATTTATTTTATAATACCAGTCAAAATGATTATATAAGTAGAATTACAGTAGGTGGATTGCATATATTTTAGAGTGGAATACACAAAAATATGAATTTTTTTAAAGATTTTTAATTGCAAGTATGCCAAATCATGAGGTTATTAATGTATTCTAAAACGATTAGATATATACATGTAATAATAATAATAATAATAATAATAATAATAATAATAATAATAATAATAATAATAATAATAATAATAATAATAATAATAATAATAATAATAATAATAATAATAATAATAATAATAATAATAATAATAATAATAATAATAATAATAATAATAATAATAATAATAATAATAATAATAATAATAATAATAATAATAATAATAATAATAATAATAATAATAATTTAATGAATGATGCACAATGAATATAAAAGCCAAAATTCATCAATATGCGTTTTTTTTCTCTCTCACTTTATTTACAATAAGCGATATACGTATTTTACACATTACAATTATGTTACAATTATTTTTACCTGATCTTCAACCAACGGGCTACTGGTTTGCCGCCGTGGGCATTGAAGTTAGTAAATGTCTTTACCTGAGAGATTAATTTCATCCTAGATTTCAGATCTTTATTCCAGAGAATGTTCGTCGGTTTTGGTCTCTAGGTGCTCTAGTTATCATTGTCTAGTGTTTTATAACTGTCTATTTATTGTTTTTTTTTTCAGAAATTCCTCAAAAATATCTTTGAACGATTTACAGGCTTCTAATTCAATTTCAGAGAGACGCTTTTCGAATTTAATATTTTTAGTACTTATCTAATTCGAAATCCAACATGCATTAATTTCCTTAAATTTGGTATCTGATATTTCTAGAAATCTTGGAGTTAGATCGGTGTTTAGAGTGAAGCAGTCCATTTCTCTCCAATAGCTTTAACAAAGTTTTTCATGAAACTTATTTTAATATGTAAGTCTGTAGTGGCAGAATTTTTATTTCTTTAATTTTCTTTAATTTTATTAATTTATTTATTTTGGATCGACAAAGGGAAGCTTATGTTTTCTTGATATAATGTTCCCTCGGTGTCTTTCTGTCTCATAATTTCGGATTGAAAATCTTTTGTGCTTCGTTCCTTTTTTTTCCTGTCTTATGTGGCATTAACTGATATGAGAACTGAAGTTAATGAATCAGAGACCCTTAGTATATTGCAGAATTTAAATGCAAATGATGCTGTAGGTTTTGATGCGATATCAGCACGGGTATTACTTGAATGTGCAAAGGAATTGTCTCTTACTTCGCTATTTAACTTAAGTTTGAGCTCAGGTAAGGTCCCTAGGTAGTGGAAGGAAGGTAAAATAGTTCATTTGAATAAAGGAGGCTCCACAACTGCAGTAGAAAATTACAGACCAATCACCATCTCTGGTGTGTTGATAAAAGTATTGGAAAAGTTAGTTAAAGACAGAATTCAGGAACGGGTGGATAAGACTATGATATTCTATGGGGGCCAACATGGGTTTGTTAAGGGTTGGTCTTGCTTTAGTAATTTATTGACTTTTTATAATAGAGTGACATCTGAGTTGGACAAGGGCAATAGCTACACAGGTACTGTGTAACAATTCTGCTGGATGGCTGGATTTTGATAAGGCTTTTGACAGGATACCCTATGGAATACTCTTACGCAAATTAGAACAAATGGGGCAGATGGATATTAACTGGTGATATGGATAAGATAATAGCACATGAAGAGATAGTAGCAACAAGTAGTGTATGGAGGAACAGAGTCCAGGATGAGGCAGGTGACCAGTGATGTGCTGCAAGGCTCTGTGCTTGGACCGTTACTGTTTATTTTGTACATACATGATATAGGAAATGACTCGAAGGAGTTTTTCAGCAATGCATTCTGGGATTGAAATATTACAGCTATGTACCAAATTGATTGAACAGTACACCAAGAGATTGATAGTACTCCAAGAGTCCAAGATAGCCATAGGATTATTTGGCTATTGAAGAACACACTAACATGCAGAGATGTAGAAGTTATTATTCCTCTTTATAAGGCATTGATATCCACATCTGGATTACTGTGCTTAGGTCTGGTCGCTTGGATTCCTTAGAGATGAGGAAATTGTAGAAAAGATTCAGAGGCGAGTGATCAAGTTGGTGAGTGGTGTAAAGAATGCTCCCTACATTCATAGATTGAGTGTTTGTGGATTACAGAGGTTAGTTGATAAGTGGAGAAGAGGGGATATGATAGAAACATTTATTCTATCATATTCAAGTTCCTAAAAGGTTTTATAAGATTGATGCAGGGGAAATATTTCAGCAGTGAGACAGTGATGGAAGAACAAAAGGTCATCCCTGGAATGTGTTACCTGACTTAGTTGTAAGTGCTTTGTCTGTCAATGAGTTCAAGGAGCATTATGATAGATATTGTCTGTGTAGTTTGTCTGTATAGATGAGTCTACTGACTCCTTGGAGATGCCCATATAATAATAATAATATTATTATTATTAATAATATTTTCCTTACTCAGCAATAATGCAATTAATTTAAATTTGCCACAATTAATCCTGTGGTAGTAGTTCTTGCATCTTATTCTTTCCATTAGTTTGGATATATTTTTCAAAAGTCTCCGTCCGCATATTTAGTGTCTACTGACTCCTTGGAGATGGGTATGGGTATGCTTATATATATGGGTATGCTTAATTACTATTATACATTAAAACTGCTTTCAAAGTTGAGTTTGGAACATCCACAGACTTTCTCTAAAACAAGCATTCTGCATTGCAACAATATCAAATTATTTGTTTTATCTCAAATAAATTTTCTTTCAATGTCAGAAATTTTCTTTTCTGGTTAATATATATTCCATTTTTCGAAAACAAGAACTGAACGTTCAGACTGCTGCTTAAATACATTGAAATCTCAAAGCAGATAATTTAAATAGTTTAATTTCCTGTTAAATTAAATTTAATAATTTAATTTAAATAGGGACCACGAGATGGCGGCACTTGTTGAGCCGTCTCTCTTCACTGAATGCCTCTTAATCAGTGATAGCCATGGGACAGATATCTCTGATTGGGTACCAGTGGAGATTGTATTGCCCACTCAGTTTCCAAAAGTTAGACAGGGCTAAAACGGCCTGGCCTACTCCCTACACGGAAATGAAAAAGTATTAGCTGGGTTTTTTTCTTTGTTTTTTAATTTCCTGTTGAAAACTATAAACACTTTCATTTGATGACGATGACCTTCTATCCATCCCAGATGCAGAAAGTCAATCATCATAAGTTTATAATATCATGCAATGATGATGGATAAGATCTTGGAAGATCTAATGTATCAGGACTGGAGCAGAATCTGATATCAATTGCTTGTTTGTCTGATATCAATTGAGTATACGATATCAATTGCTTGTTTTTCATAGAAAATCGAGGAATTTTAGCTAAACAGAAGTAACAATCTATTACATGATCTTTCATTGTCTCCAGATCAATGGCACCCTGTGATTCACACTGCTCATTCCCAGAATCCATTGAAACTTCATTTTACAAGACGTGTTGCAATAATAACGAAGAGCCTACTTTTTATCCTTGTCCTCTATTTTTCACATTCAAAACAATGATAATATGCAGTCCTTAGCGCACAAGTGATATGTTGCTACACACTTGTAAACGAATCCGCACATAACAAACAAACATTGATAGATAAAGCGAACTATGCTTCTTTTATGGGTTCAATTTTTAAATGTGATGTAATAATGTATTTTAAAAGGAGAAATTCAAAGACATCAGAGTATAAATTCGAATTCCAGAGACTGAGTTAATAATACAGTAGTTCTTAATATATAACAGGTCTGATCGTGCTGAAACATATTAACTTATGCTTCTATTAATTTTCAGGATAAAGTGGCCAAATATATTTTAAATTTTACTATTATTAATAACTAACTCATGATGAAGTTTTACAAAAATCTATGCTAAGTGTCCATGTCTATAAAAATAAATAAATTAATTAAAACCTGTGTAGATCCGTGGACGTGACGTTTGCACACAACTGCACTTGACTGCACGAAGGAAGACTTCGTGTCAAATCATCTAGTCAGTGACTAGAGGAAATTCGTGTAAGCCTTTTTTCGACCAGTTCCCGAGTTAGTCGAAACTCGGGTTTTTCTTGAGCTTACGGGACGAAACTCGGGTTTTTCGTCCCGTAAGCTCAAGAAAATCGACCGTAGAACCCACATTATTTCACACATTAAATATATTGGTTAGGGTGAGGGACGCTTAATTAGTGGGCCAGCTATCTGTGATTGGGTACCAGTGGGTGGAGACTGAACTGCCCACTCAGTCTCCAAAAAGTTAGATAGGGCTAAAACGGCCTCGCCTACTCCCCATACAGGAATAAAAGGCGTTGGCTGAATTTTTTTTTTTTTGATTAATAAAAGTATTTGTTAATAGTAAATAATAAAAAACTTCAATTGAATTCAGATGGAATTTTCATTTGGAATTGAATTGAAGTATTGGATTCACCATCTGGAAATTAATACAAAAATATTTATCTAAAGAAGGGAGATTTGTCTGAAACATAGGTTTAATTATTTTATTACATGCGTTTTACGTAATTGTGTGATAAAATGTGTAAGCATCTATTAAATTTGTTCCTTTGGGACTCGGACAAATTAGATATTACTGAAGTTTCTTATTCGGAATCCTTACAAAAATTTGTTGCAACATCATTTTTTTTATTGTTTGTTTCAATACATTAAGAAGTGTATAAATACACAAAATGCATAGAAAGTGGTTACGATAACTTCGTTCTGGTTGGGTGGAACTTAATAAAAGTAGAACTTCCGGTAAAGTTAATTACTTGCGATTCAGTTTGCATTTCGATAATATCATTTTGATTGATAAAATGTTCCACACTACTTAGAGGATCCGCAAACACATTTTATTTCCCAAAAGAAGAAGGCAAACCAGTTTAGCCTTAACCTATGATGGCTGGATGGAGGAGCAACGAACTCCAACCTTATCCATCACAGATACCTGACATTATCTATCACTTTAATAGGTATCTGGAGAGGAGAGTATGGATGACAACTGCCACCATATCTCATGGTCCCTATTCCTGATATTATATATATATATATATATATATATATATATATATATATTATCGCCATTATTCCATCCCTGTAGTGGTTCTCAGTAAGATCTGCAAAATACCCCTCAACAGCTGCAATCACCTCTTGATTCGAAGAAAAACGCTGACCATCGAGGAAAGGTTTTAGTTTTGGGAAGAAATATAAGTCAGAAGGTGCAAAATCCGGGGAATAGGTTGAATGTGCCAACAGTTCATACTGCAGATCCCTTAATTTTCTCATTGTCAAAACACTTTTGTGGGCGGGTGCATATTGTCCTGATGAAAGATGATTTTTTCTTCTGCAAGCCGGGTCTTTTCTCACGAATGTTTTTCGTCTAGTCTGATTAAAAGTCGGAATAATATTCCCCGGTTATTGTTTTACCCTTTTCAAGATAATTAATAAACAAAATGCCTTTAACATTCCTGTTGATGGAACTGACTGTGTTTTTTGATGCTGAACAACCGGCTTCTGTCCACTGTTTTGACTGCTGTTTGGATTCCGGTGTGTAATGGTGAATCCGAGTCTCATCCATAGTAATAAATCGATAGTTTTGTTTTTGTTAAAACGCTCCAAGGACTGTTCAGAGATTTTCATGTGAGTGCGTTTTTGATTTGCTGTGAGCAAGCGCGCACCAATCTTGTGCAAAGCTTTTTCATTTTCAATTCTTCACGCAAAATATATTCTACACGTTCTTCTGAAATGCCTATGGTCTCAGCAATATTAGGCACTTTGACGCGCCAGTCATCCAATACCATATCATGCACATGATCAATGATTTCTGGCGTTATTACACTTTTTGAAGATCAGTGCAATAACTGACGTTATTACAATAAAGTCAATCAGTGTATCAATGTATAATTAAGAAAATTAATGTATAATTGAGAATATCAGTTTAATAACTGACGTTATTACACTGATATTCTTGTGCAAACTATTCTGTGATTAGCTAAGGGGTGGAGCCAAGCTACCAACTAATTTTCAAAAGTCAGTTAAGGATGTATGGCCCATCCTATTCTTTGGGAAATAAAGGGCATTAGCAGGTTTATTTATTTTATAATACCAGTCAAAAGGATTATATAAGTAGAATTAAAGTAGGTGGATTGCATATATTTTAGAGTGGAATACACAAAAACATGAAAATTTTTAAAGATTTTTAAAATTTTAAAAGTTTAAAAATTTTGAAAACATTTTTTTAAATTTAAAAAATCTATTGTGGCCATACAAGCTTTAAGGCTTGTACGGCCACGTTTAAGCTAGGCAGCCCATTTCTTAATTGTCGAAAACGAAGAAGACGGGTGCCCATAAACGTTTATGAACTTTGAATGAATTTCTTTTGGCGTTAAACCTTCTTTTACAAAGAATTTTATAACCGCACGATACTCAGTTTTATTCATTTCAAGGGATACAAGCAACACCTTTGCTTCAGACAGTTTCTTATAAAACAAGGTACTAGATGGAATGACTTGCAATTTCACATGGATGCGAATGACAGATGTACCAACATAGAAAAAAAATCTTGCCGATAGTGTTGCCACCTATGGTCTAGGCTTAGAACTTTTCAAACTAACCTCGTATATATACATATTCATATATATTATTGTCTGATATAGAGTGAATTCTACAGTCGATTGAATGAATATCGATGGTTATGATATCCATTAAAATCAGTCGAATTGTGTGATATGGATCTTTGTTGTGGTAAAAGGGTAAACAAAATTACATGTCTGGAGTACATAAGCCAAAAACTGGTCAAATTTTAATCAACATGCTATAACGTTTGACTCACTTAGATTTTACACAGGTATGATCGGTGGATTGATAATACTGTATTTCTAGAAGAAAACAAGGTGAATAATGACAATCGAAAATTTAAGTGAGAAAATATAACCAGTTAAGATTATAATGAGTGTTTAGGCACATTGGTTATGCTATTGTTTATTAAATTTCGCTTTCGAATCAGCCCCTCTATTGGTTAAAGAAACTGCCATTTCTTATGCTTTCTATTATTATTAGCAAAAACTGTTTTAAACCACCACCACCACAATAACAACAACAATAATAATGGAATACAATTTTACTAACGCGTTCAATTTTTTTTTTTTTTTTTTGGCACTGAACAGAAAAGAGCATGCATGTTCTGTTATTATTATTATTATTATTATTATTATTATTATTATTATTATTATTATTATTATTATTATTACGTGACACCTACCAGGAGTCCAAGGACTCGCTCATCAACTTTACAGTTCGGAATTTTTTTACCACTTTTTTTGATATAATTGAGCTGTTTTCATTTTTATTGGCAAAAAGGGTTCAAATTGATGAGATAAAGAATCTCTTCCTGGTTTGATGAAATTTGGTATTTAGAACAACTATGAAATTAATCATTTCAACTGGATCATTTTAACAATGAGATTAGAGGCGCCAATATTGTATCTACCGTGCGTATGATTTTCCGGCTTGGTTAACGTATCCAACTTAGTTCAAATGCCACTAAACGAATAGTTTGTGATTTAGGTAATATATGAATTTCATTTCCCGGTGTGATAAACCAGCGTCCCAACTTATTGGAGGCCTGAAGTGACTTGAAAAAGTTCAATCTTTTCTATAGCAGTGCTTTTGAATTTTGTAATTAATTTCATACAAAAATATATACAAAATCAAGAAGAAAACTAAAAAAAAATCCTCAGTCTACAAAACGATGCTAATGTAATATCGGTTCCTCGGTGGGAGTCACGTAAGAAACTCAAATAGTTGAGAACTTTAGAAGTAAAGCAACAAATCTACACATACTTAAGTCTTAACTGCAGATATCAAACTGCGAATCATAAAAAAAGTGCTTAATTATTTACTAAAAGGCCAAAGAATTTTTTAGAAGTATAAATTTTTAGAAATCTCACATTTCCCTTGTGATGAATAATAAAAAAAAAAAAATCCATTTTCCAAGAAGAAATTTCCTATCATCTTTATGAGTTTGGCTAACTTACCTTTAGTTGAAAAGGCCGTTATAAAAGTTCCTCGATTCCTAAACTACTTTAAAACGGTATCAAAAACTGAATTAGAAAAATTTCGAACTGTAAAGTTGATGAGTGAGTCCTTGGACTCCTTGTAGGTGTCATGTAATAATAATAATAATAATAATAATAATAATAATAATAATAATAATAATAATAATAATAATAAAATCAGCTAACGCCTTTTTATTCCCGTATACGGGGAGTAGGCGAGGCCATTTAGTCCTAACTTATAATAATAATAATAATAATAATAATAATAATAATAATAATAATAATAATAATAATAATAATAATTGTAACAGTAACTGAAAAGCGACTGCAAGGAACCAAACGTAAAAAATGGACTGTAGAAGAAAACAGAGAAATTATGAAATGTTTTTACAGATCACCAGAAAAACGAGGTTTCAGAAAGCGTATGCATTTAATTTGGAAACAAAAATTCCCAGAATCTGCAATAACAAAGCAAAGACTTATGGACCAAAAGAATTTCATTTTCCATAACAAAATATTTACTGAACTTGAGCTGCAAGAGTTACGTAATAAACCAACAACTCCAGTAACAGAAAATCATCAGGAGGTAGCTATATCAAACTTTGGAATTCAACTTAGTAAACATCAAGCTGACAACATAATCTCAGAATAGAATAGAATAGAGAGAGAGAGAGAGAGAGAGAGAGAGAGAGAGAGAGAGAGAGAGAGAGAGAGAGAGAGAGAGAGAGAGAGAGAGAGAGTAGGAGGGTGGGGAACAGTTTGCATGTTTCTATTTGCTTGATGCTTGTTCTGTCTGGATCTCAAATGTCTTCTTGCAATAGCTGTGATCACATCACAACTATTGCAAGAAAGTTCTGGTCATTAAGAATTTGCTCTCTCAAATCGTGGCAAAAATTCACTTTTTTTTTTTTTTTGATCCTCGCTGGCACGAACTCCATGATAAATTCGTCAATTCAGAAACTTACTCAATGGTCCTTCGACGATCTTCATCGATTGCCTGGCAAGCCTTTTCGATGTTTTCATCATTCCTGCTTGTTGAAGGTGTGCCATTGTTGTTGTCTTCAACTGAAATGTCCCATTTTTGAAATGGGAAAATCGCTCGTAGACCTGCTTTTTACCTAAAGCGTCATGCATAAAGGCTTGCCTATATATATATATATGAAAAATAAATTGGTTTGAATGACTATAATACCGAGAATAAAAAAGAATAAAGCTATTACTCCTGGATACTGTAAATGGAGATGTTTTACTTTAGGTCTACTTAGTATGGAGCGAAGTTTTGGAAATGTAGTGAAACAAGTTCTAATGTTGAATTTCTTAAGAATTTTTGCCAGTTTTGGGGGGAGAGAGAGAGCTGATGTATGGCAAAGATATAAATGCTCTTGGGGAAGAAGAATCTTCAATAGTGGGCGAACGACGGTGAGATATAAATTTATCAATCTCCTTAAGAGAGAAACCATTCTTGACAAAAGTCCTTTTTAGTAAATTAAGTTCATTTTTAATCTCTGTTTCGTCTGTTAATAAAGATCTGGTTCGATGTGCCAGGGTTGAAATAATACCAAATTTTTGCGGAGGGTAGTGATGGGAAGAAGCATGAAGGTATCTCTCTGTGTGTGTCGGTTTTCTAAAAATATCTAGGAATCTATAAGATCATGTGCGAATGTGGCGAACTATATTATGGTCAGACTCTAAATCTATCCTTTTACGTACTGAGGAACACAGAAGAGACATATCCTACAATAGGACCAGAGCCAGCGCTCTCTCAAGCTACGTTCTCTTCACTCGGATGAAGGCCACCAACACCTCGCAGACTAGTTCTAATTTACATAGGTGTTATGACGAGCTTGAAAGAAAGATAATTGAAGCTAAAGAAATATCCCTTGATTCATCCCATATAAACAACAGCCTTAGCTACAATCTGTCTGACGCACACATTGCCACTGTGCAGTATTGGCGCTCTCGTGATAACTAACGCGCGTAGTCAACTTCATTTGGAACTCCATACACTCCACACAAAGACCGTAATACATTGAGCTGTATTACGGTCTTTTATATTAGATCTGTTGATGTAATTTTATAATGTCTCTGTTATTTTTTATATTATTCTTTGTCTTTGATACCTGAAGAAGTTGATTTTTTTTTCAACGAAACTAGTAGTATCTCAGCATTAAACTTTCTTTTTTATTTTCGGTATTATAGTCATTCAAACTAATTAATTTTTCATATATATATATATATATATATATATATATATATACTTATTAAATAAAAATCTCAGGAGGAGATCTGAGATTTTTATTTAATAAGGTTAGAACACCTTATGGTAACTTGTTTTGGTAAAATACTTACAAGCTCTGTATTACTAAATCTTGGTATTTCTAGCCTAGCTCCCACTGATGAGACCTCAATAAAGGTCGAAACCGGTCTGGGTAGTGGCCCCTTGCCTTTAATACAAAACATCATACATCCTCTTATTGGAGATGTGTTTTGGCATTAAGGGTAAATATTAAGATTAGTGATCGGAGCTTGTTCCACGTCTACCACGAGTTTCCCTGGTCTTGCACTACCTGTAGGATCAGTTTGTCTTGCATCACTTGCAGGCGCAAACTTGACATTTTTGTCTGTTTGCTTACTTGGGAAAAATGGAGTAAAACCAAGTTTAAAATTGCTTGGTATCTTTAACATATAATAAACAGACCAAAGTCATTTCAATTGTTATCGTGCTTGGTACAAATTCAAAGAAGCTGTCCAACTATTTACAAGAATTAAACATCAGCGAGTTAACCACGTATCACTGCAAAAATGGCATTACTTGGAACAGCTCATATTTTACAGTGTTATCTGAGAGAGTATGCTTAGACTCTTGGGTAGAATCTGAATTGCGCTGTATTTATTATTATTATTAGACACCTCCAGGGAGTCCAAAGACTCATCGAGGACTGTATAATCAGTCAAATTGTTGTTTGAATAATATCTTGTTTTGTTTGTGTTTCAGTTGTGTGAATAAAGTAGTAGTAGTAGTAGTAGTAGTAGAAATAATAATAATAATAATAATAATAATAATAATAATAATAATAATAATAATAATAATAATAATAATAATAAATGTCCACCTATATCAGTATGCAGATGAATGGTCAAGGTCCGTACCAATCTTCAAAGAAAAGTAGAACAAGTATGAGAAGATATAAATCAACTCTCAAAGTGGTTCCACAATAATTCCATTCACCTTACCAGAGAAAGCGATTTGATTCAAATTGAAAGTCCCTCACTTTCATTACCATCTGATCGATTGAAAAGTCAAGAATACGTCACAGAACAGATTGCAGTAATTCGATAACGCCGTTTATTCTCCAAAAGGCTGATTTTCCCCAAATTAACTAATCTAAAGACTGAATGGCAGCCAAACTCCACCCTTAGTTTGGAGATTTCCGAAGACCTCAATGATGTTCATAGACATCCGGGATATACCGCCATGTCGTGGACCTAATCCTACTATATGTTATTATCTGAAATAGTGTTTGATGATATTTCTTGATTTGCAAGGTTAAAATCCAGAATTTCTGGGAGGAAAAACCCTACTTGGATAAGCCAACGATTAACTAACTCGGGAACAGGCTTGAAAAAGAAATTCCACTAGTTAGCGATTGTAATTCAATTTATAACATCTTTCTTTGGTGTACACTGGTTTTTATGTTATTAACAAACCTGGAATGTTCCATAACTTCAAATAACAGAGATATCTGGATAATTATTGGTAGAGAGTGTATATATAAACCTAACCTTGTTTAATTATATATTATTATTATTATTATTATTATTATTATTATTATTATTATTATTATTATTATTATTATTATTCCTGACACCTCCAAGGAGTTCGAAGACTCATCGCGGGAGGACACCTACAACTGTCTCAACCACTACACCGAACTTCCACTACGAATCATCTCCATCAACGCCATCTATCGCCCACCTCCACCACAACTGGTATTCTATGTCTGTAAATTGCATGTGTTCTGAAGGGCCGATTTGTCTGTATGCGGGATGAAAAACCCGAGTTTCCGGGAGAAAAAACTCTGCAACTTCTGTATGAGATCGGCTAACTTACCTTCCATTGAAAATCGTCCAGATAAAGATATGTAAAAAAATTCTAATGAAAAGCGTACGAAACTAGTAGAAAATTGTAACAAATTTTTACTTAAAAAATAAAGTAAAAGTGTTTTTACTTTATTTTTTAAGTTTTAGGTATTGCTGATCTTATATTTGGTGTTCTAAGGGGTTATTAACTGTTAATTGAGATCGTGATTTCCTCTGGGCCTTTTTCCTTGCCAGACATTAAACATCGCTTCTATTAACTTTTCCTTGTCCATTCTGCTTCAGTTACCATAACACTTTAGAGTAGTTCTGCTCGCACATTCTTGCGAAAAAGCGATGTCACTTTACTTTCTAATATGATTTTGCCACAATCACATTAGAATCACATTAGAAAGGACCACACCAGTGGTCCTTTGTGGTCATCCTTTGTGTAGAAAGGATCACAAAGACCTTGATCAGTTATTTCTATCCCAAATCTTAGATCCATATTGGTTTGAAAGCTATCTTATATACTGCTAGTTATATCTTTTCTGTTTTCTTCTTACATGTTATGGGGGGTTCTAGTTTAGGGTTATCCAGCATAAGGTTTTTGAACACTGAGCATAAGGTTTACAGAATTGCCAAGGCCACTTCATGTTTTCCTATATATTTCCACTCTTCCTTCTCTCTCTCTCTCTCTTACTATTGCTCTTTCCAGGAATCTCTGAATAGATTTTGTATGGTTCACAAGAACAAAGTAGTTCTTGTGAACCATTAAAGAAGCGTGATATAAGATCAATTTTTAAATTCTTTCTTTAACAAATTTCAATTGAAGTTGAAGTTGATATATATTTTTGGTTCTTCTCAATGTTTATATATTTTATGTTTTAAAGTAAGAATATTTTTTTCATTATATTTATAGAGGTGTCAGCGTTTATTTATTTACTACTTTATTTTTATGTAAATGAAAATAAAACTCGGATATAACAACATTAATGTTACCAAAATGATATACCAACGAAGCATTAATGTTAAAAATATTAACATTAATATTTTTTCATTATATTTATAGAAGTGTCAGCTTCTATTTATTTACTTATTTTTATTTTTATCTAAATGAAAATAAAACTCGGAATTACCAACATTAATAGGTGAAAACGTTTTGTTGATATATCAAAGGAAATTTAAAATCGACATCTGTTTTACTCCCACTATTTGAGTTATCCAGATACGGAAAACGAAAAACGCTTCCCCTAGTGACTTTTAACCGGTGCGGTAAACAAACTTTGTTTTTTTTTTATTCGTGGTGAGTCACGCTGTACGGTAATCTACGGTAATTGTTGTCAAGGACGCTTCTCTACAAAGCAGTAACTTCATTTGTAGCTTTAGTTATATCGTGTATGGTAGCTGCAAAGGAAAGTTTAATAATCAGATGCTAACTTATCATTTTGGATAATTGAACTTCAAAATGTTCACCTATTATGCTCTCTCTAGACAACTGTTCCAATCTTCTGCAATGATGTGTTTGTTTTGTGTTATTGGAATATTTCCAAATTGGTCATATTCATTTTCTAAAGATGCCTCATTAAACTCGGATATAAAAATATCAGGTAATAATTTTTTTCTGTATGAAATTTTTATAATTTGTATATAAATTACACTCTCAGGCAGCAGTGGAACGCTTTGTCTTTAAAAGATGGTGATCAGGCCAGTAATTTTTGACTCCAGCAGATATTACTCTTAAGTTATATCTGATATATATGTTATGTTTTTATCCACAAAAGAATTCTGCCAGTTAGTTATAGTTCCTTACATAATGCTTTATCAGAAGATTATACTAAATCAGTACTTGATTGTATATTAAATCAGTACTTGATTGTGTACTAAATCAATACTTGATTTTGTACTTTATTTATTTTTTTTTTTTAAGCAGGCAAATTGTTATTTTTATTACTCAGAAACTTCAGTTGATCCTTAGGCTTTATGTTGGGAGGCTAATCTAAATTGCACTACACTTATAATCACCTATTGTCTTTTCTTATATCATATGTATATATATCAAAAGTCTTTTCTCTAACACTAAAAAAAAAATGCAAAGTATTCCTCAACTGTAATTCACATCAAGTTTTATTATATTATTATTATTATCATTTAATTTTTTTTTTTTTTGATAATCTCACTCATAAAAATTATAAATCTTGAAAGTATTGTATCATGGAAGGATTGATTGGGAGCAGGACCAGACAAAATAAAAGTGCACTCCATTTGTAAACCAGTTTCAGTTAGAGTATATTTTCATTGTTTTATCTTTTATCCAACTCTTTTTCTGGGATGAAGAGAAATTTATTAACATTGCACTTAAACACATCTAGATCACAGTTTTCATTAGGCACATATAAACAAGAATGATTCTTACAAAGAATCAGAAGGTGAACCTTCAAAGCATATTGAAAGCATGTTGGCTGGTTGACACATCAGATTAAGAAATAATTTTCAAGCCATGCAGAATGGTTTGAACAGGCTAAAATATTATCAATATTAGTTAAGTAAAGCTATGCACCTTGGTCTGCTGAGGTATCCAATGACATATTATATTGGTGGGATTATGCTAGAAGAAACTGATCAGGCTAGGGATCTTGGGGTTTTGGTAGATAGGAAGTTGAAGTTAATGGGTTGTATAGCAAAGATTGCAAATACAACTCAGAAAATAATTTCAATGCTGAATTGAACATTGACATACAATGATAAGGAAGTTGTTTTGCCTTTTTTAAAGAAGGCAATTTTTTACAGAAGGAAGTTTTTTTCACCTTTTTCTGATAATCTCAGAGATTATGAGAATAGATTGAGAATACGTGGACTGCAGACACTGGTAAACAGAAGAAAGGGGTGATATGATAGAGACCTACAGACTACAGTTTTTGAGCTGAAGATGAATTAGTCATTCTCACAGGGAAGTGTAATTGTTTTTCCTATCAGAAACTCAAGTTTTTCATCCTGCAAAACAGGCAGATGGATTGGAAAATACATGCAGTTACTTGACATAATACACTAGCTTCATAGCATTGATTACTGTTTCATAGCACTAGTTACTTCATCCATAATTCCAACCATCCTAACTTAGTTTGTGTGAGAAAGCGATTTGAGGAATATGAAGAAGATCATCAGTTAATTGAATTGCCCTCTTTTGGAGAGTGTAAAGAAGCCTGAGGTAGAGTGTTTGTGTACTCCAATTGATCAAAGTATTCTACAGAGAAGCCAATTTGGAATCTGTAAATGATTAGGATACCAAGTTTTCTGGAGGCTGAGAAAGCTATACATGTGTTTGTGTTAGGAGAGGTTTGAAGTGTAAGCAAGTCCAGATAAGATCAGAGAAAATTGGGTATGTTCAGTATTAAAGGTAGGTGTAGTAAGATCTATCTTATATGAAATAAGACATTACTGTTTTATTACTCATGAAGTTCACAAGATTGATATTGTTAATCCTGTTAGCTCCTTGTGCAGTTGTGAGGATGGCATAATATTTGTTGGAAAAACCTGGAATTTTAATTCCATCTAGAGCTTGAGGAACTTTTATAAAGGGAGTCTTCCCCATTGGTTGTATAAGGGAATGAAAGTTAGACAGTCTCATGTGGAGGTGACATATTTTTTCCTCCCTGGTTCTTTTATTTCAAAGAACAGGAAAACCAGTTTGAAAAACATGCAATTAACAGATGTAATATACTGCAATATCCCTCCTCTTGTGGAGAGCAGTAAAGAGATCAAAACTGATTAAAAAAAATAAAAAGGTTAATGAGATAAATGAAATTGTTTCTGTTGGGAAGAAGTTACTTTGGAGAAATCCAGTTCTATATTTATTTTTAGCCGTAGATGGGGGCTCCATGTCAAAAAGAAAACTTGTGACATCGACATGATTAAACATATGGATGCTCGTATGGATGGTGAAACAGTCACTGAGAAAAGTTACAATTTTAGACTCAAATGATTTCTGAAATTTAGCAGAGAGTTCCGACTGTGTGATTTGTGCTATTTGCATTTAAACTTTCAAGTGCCTTCATAGCACAATTGGAAGAACAGTGAAATATTATGTCCTTCAGATGAAGGTGATTTAGTTGATCTTATATGTAGGTAGCTGGAATTTTTCTCCAAGAAACTCGGCATTTTTCATCTTGCATACGGTCAAATCAGCCGTGAAAACAAGCAATTTACAGACAAAACATACCTTTGTTGTTGTTGTTGTTGTTGTTGATGATGGTAGTTGTGCCAATCATGTAGTTGGAGAATTAAGTAGTAGTAGGGAAGACACTGAGATGTGTGTGTGTAGCAGAGTAGAGTGTCCTCTAATGATGAGTCCCTGGAATCTTTGGAGGGGTCACATAATAATAATAATAATAATAATAATGCAAACAGTTCGAGCTATGCTGTTGGAATGCAATTATGCTTTCCAACAGCACATCGACTGACATTGCCCTGATAATGGTCAGTCGATATGTGCCAAGATGCACATTTTGTTTAAAACGTTGTTTTGATTTGTTAATTATTGAAAAAGTAATTATAAAATAGACATGCTCTTATCTGTGACAGTACAGCGACAAAAATATAAAAGTAAAAACATACAAAATAAAAAAGATAATTAAAAAAGTTTCTCATACCCCTCTAAAGACTATTTATGCATCCCTGGAGCAATGCATACCACACTTTAGGAAACACTGCTCTAGAGCAAGGAAGGGATGTCACCCACATGCAACGTGCAGTGTAGATGACACCCCTAAAGGACAATGCAAACACTTGGATCTAGAACCTCCTCCTGTTCAAGGGTATAGCAGCATAGTGGTTCTGCAGTGATCACTAAATGATATTCCTGGCAAAACTGATAATAATGCATTAGGAGACTTCCAAATTCAGTCAGAAATAAAAAACTTGATCAAAGACTAGAGGCCACAGATATGTGAGTACTGAGAAAAATTAGGCTAGTGGACAGATGTCATCAGTGGCAGAATAATATTAAAAATGAAGACAATAGGAAGGGACCTTGGCATTGTTAGCATTCAAGAATGCGTGAGCAGGACTCTTGATGTCAGAAAAAAGACAGAGTAAGACCACGAAATTAATGGATTCATTCAGTCTGACGTGCCTTAGAAGACCGAAACGTTAGATATGACAGTATTGGAGTGAGGACAAGTAATAGGCTTGTTTGGAAGAAACTGCTGATAGAAGATTAATAATGTAAACTTAATCATGTAGTGCTGTTATAGTGGCTTGTACATTCTATTGAGGGTACATATCAGGAAATTGATGATGATGATGACACTGTGTTTAACTTTGTTTTGTATTTTTTGTTTTCTATTTTCTTATAATAGATTTTTTTATATCATATTTAAAATTTACCGCAAGATTTTCATTTATCCTGGAACACTTTAGATCCCAGTATCCAGTCCCTTATTGACATTACAGTTGTCAATCTAAAAACTCCTTTATGTTCACATTCAAAGACTTTGTTTATAAATGCAGAGGTAAAAAAGTTGCTAAAAATTTCAGTGTGCTTTATAATTTGTTGTTAAGTTGTGAAATTCTGCTGATTTCAAATGTTAAAAACACATATTGTTTATTTTCAGAATTGCTTCCTCCCCAAGAAGTAAAGGTTGATGATGAAACAGAGCACTCAGTTAGTCTTTCATGGAATCCACCATTACACTTGGATACTCAAATACCAAAGCTTGTTGCATATTCATTAGTGTTTATTCCCCTTGTGAATGGTGCAGGTATGATTAATTGACTTTTCTCTTCTTTTTAATTTTCAAAAAAATATTACATTAAACTTGTTTTTAGCAATACATCCCAAGCTTATTATCAAAACTTCCTTTTGGTCAGTTAACAGGAAATGCAAAAAAAAATGCTTAATGTAGCTCCCCAAGTTTTTAATTGTAGTGGGCTAAGCAACGCAAGGTGTAAGGGAGATTATGGGACGAAGGGATATTACAATTTATGCATACTAATGCCAGAAATATTCAGAATAAGAGTGAGGAGTTTTTTTGACATTGCTTAGCTGAACTTGGCCAAAACTTATAGGCATTAGTGAGACTTAGTTGACTGAGGATGATATAGGAACAGAATGCAAAAGATATAGTATCTTCAGAGAGGACAGAAGGAACAGGATGGGGTGCAGGGTTTTGCTAAATAACAGAAAAATTGAAACCAAAAAGAGTAGAAGCACATCAGTAGGACAGAGATGCAGAGTGCTGTTCATTTGAGGCTATCTGGTCTGGGATAGAGACCAACAGGAAAAATATATAATTAATTGCTGCTATAATTCAGGGCGGGAGGTATAAGGATGAATGTAGATGTCATGCATTCACAAGTTAGTATGGTAAGTGTGAGTTGAACAATTACTATGGGTAATTTCAACTATGGAAACATAGATTGGAGGAAGAATGGTTATGGGGGGGGAGAAAATGAAATTTATGCAGCTGCTAAGAGATAATTATCTGAGACAGCATGTAATGGAGGAGACATAAGGTTCAGAAGTGCTGGATCTGATCATAGCATCAGAAAACTTAACAGTAACCAATCTTGCTATGCTGCTCTGTGTGGGGGAAAGTGACCAATTAGTCTTGACCTGGGAGATTGTCAGACATGCAGAATTTTCTGTTAAGAAGGAATGTATGTGTAATTACAAAGCAGGTGATTATGACAAGCTGAGGAGTCAGCTTTCACCAGTGCCATGGCATAAGAAAGCAGCATCAGATTATATACCCAGAATGAGAAGGACAAATCAGATAGGAATTAGATGAATGAAAGTATCATTAAGCAGGAGTTGCACACAAAGAAAAAGTTGTGAAGAGAATATAAAAAAAAAAGTGATCAGCATGCCCATGAGCACAGGCAAGAAGGGCAACTTGTATTGTAAGGAAGAATTATGAAAGAAAGCTAGCTGATGAGGCCAAAAGAAATCGTAAAGAGTCCTGCTACTCATGCTACTCACTGATGAAGCCTCAAAAAAGGCTGAAACCGGTCTGGGTAGTGACCTCCCTCCATAATGTAATAACAGCATACATTTCCTAGGAAATGTGTTTTTACATTATGGAAAATACCTAAGAATAGCGATCTGAACTTCCCCCCACCTTTGCAACGAGTTGCGCGATATTGTACTACGTACTAGGATCACTTGCATTTGCTAACGCTAGTGCCGATACTTTATAGTTTACTATATTCAGCAAGAAACTCTCTGATTCCAATCTTTGAGTTTCTTATTCGGTTTTAAAACTATGTGGGATTTAATATCCGCTTAATTTAAGTAAAGAGTCCTTTTGCTATTGTGTCAAGTAAAAGGAGGAATGACTATGGAAGGACGACTTTAAAAAGTGCTAGTGGTGGTGAGGAGGTAACAGAAGCAAAGCAAATAGTTGAATTACTGAGTGATCATTTTTTAAGGCTGCACCATCTAAGTGATGAATATTGCAATGCTTGATTGACAGTGATTGATGGGAGAACATAGGTTGAAGAATTGGAGATACTTAGGATACTGCAGAACCTCAGGGTGAATATGGCCATGGGATAATATGGCATATCGGCCTGTGTGTTATGAGAGTGTGTGCAAAGGAATTATCAGCTCCTCTGACCAAGCTGCTTAATTTAAGCTTCAGTACTAGGAGGGTAACAATGGAGTGGAAAGAGGGCAACATAAAGGATACTCCAAGACAGAAATAGCAAATTATAGGCCAATCATTATCTCAGGAGTGGTGGGTAAAGTATTGAAGAAGTTGGTAAAAGACAGAATTCAGGACTGGATGAATAGGATTATGATACTTTGTACAAAGTTTTTCACTTGGTTATAAATTTAAATTAAGCTTACCACGAAATTCTTGTTTGATCCTTTATCCAAGTTTAAGCAAAAACTTTGTGTGTGGAGTATCTTCACAACTAGACTACTGGTATAATAGAAGCTAACGACTTAACTTTGATTGCCTTAGTATTCCATAATACTTTGCATTATGGGAAGGGCCACTACCTACACCAGTTTCAACCTTTATTGAGGTCTCATCACTACTAGTATATGAAATATATACTAGTAGTGATAATATATATAGAAATAGGAAATATATGACTGCTGCATTATGTCAGCTGATGAAACCCTACCAGATCGACATAATAGGGGTGACTGAAACAAAAAAGACAAAAACTGGAGAGATCTTTCTGAGCAATAAATACAATATGCTGTATTCAGGCAATGACAATCAAGGAAAAGAAGGAGTAGCCATAGTATTCAACACAAAATACGAGGCTAATCTCTTGAATGGCAGGCAGTCTCAAGTAGAGTGATGTGGGCAAATATCAGAATGGGGAATTGGACAATGAGACTTATTTGTGCCTATGGTCCCACAGAAGGTTCTACTAAGGTAGAAGTGGAGGAATTTTTTGAGGCTTTAGAGAAAGCAACTGACAGAATGAAAAAGAAAAAGTTGGTCCTTGTGGATCTAAATAGCAGAGTAGGAAATGATTGTCAGACATACAAAAATATTTTGGCAAAATTTGGAGAAAAGAGCAAAGCTAGTAATAATGGCAAATACCTGTTGGATTTCTGCTCAGGAAATGGACTGGTTATTACTAACACCATGTTCCAACATAAAAATGTGCACAAATTGACATGGAGAGAAGATGCTAGGAATAAGAAAGGTCTCATTGATTATGTTATTGTTGATAATGATGTTTTCTTCCTGGTGCAGGCACCAGAGTGTACAGAGGATTTGAAATTGGAAGTGATCACTATTTAGTCTTGAGCAGGATAAAATTGAATTTCATATTGAAAAGAATAACGTAAGAAAATTTTAAAGCGAATAAAAGTTGAGCAGCTCTCAGATGTGAACTGTAGACTAAAATACACAAAGATTATTGAAAAAAAAATGAAAGGGTTTGAGAACAGGAACCAAACCTTGGAGATTCAGTGGCAAGCCTTGTAGAAAACACTGATTGATTCAGCCAGAGAGGCATGCGGTGAGGTTGTCTGCAAGGATAGAAAAATCAGAACTCCATGGTGGACACAGGAAGTTAAAGAGGCAGTGAAGGAAAAGAAGAAAGCACATCAAAAGTTCCTAGCAAATAAGTCAACTTGTGCTCTTAGAGAATACAGAGACAAATGTAAGAAAGCTAAACAAAAGTCATGGGAGGACTTTGGCAATAACATAGAAAATAAATATCAAGAAGGTGGTAAGATATTCTGGAGGATGTTGAAGAAGCTTAATAATGGAGGAAAGAGTGCTGTAAAAGAAGTTAGAGATGATAAAGTGACATGAAAACGGAAGAAAAAGATATTCTTGAAGTATGGAGTAATTACTTCGAAAAATTGCTAAATTAAAAGAAACACGTATTAACCACAGTGAAAATTATTTAATTGTAAATATTTCATCCTAAGTATCTTAGGACATCATCAGTATAGCAGTTTAAACAATAATAGGAATAACATACAGTTAGGGTGCATGATTACAATAGAATCTCATTAAACGTGCATAAGGTGTTACAGAAGTTAAAAAAAATAAAAAATAATTATTTTACACAATTTCCCATACTTTAGGAATAGTAAGAATGTTGCTGCGGTTTAAATTTGGTCTGTGTAGTAGGGCTTCAGAACTTTCTTTATATAAACATTCATGTTTATATAAAGATCTATGTAAAAGTTTAGACTTTTCCCAATGGATCCTATGGCTTGGATTTTCAATTCTGTGTTGAGAGAGGCCAGATTTCTGCGGTTTAAAAAGACGAATGTGGTCTTGATGTTCCGAAATTTCAGACATACCTGAACAGGTAGGCCTGAACAGACCTACCTATCTGTTCTGTCCAAAGTAAGACAATTTTCATGAGTATGGAATCTCATAAATGCCAGGCAACATCAAAAGTGAGAGTTTGTCCTTAGGAGAATGTAACAAGTTGTAAATTTGGTTGATAGGTTTGTAAGTAGTGGCAAAATGTATTTCTTCATAATTTTAGAAAGACATTCGGAGATGCCTTTGACATAAGGTATGGGAATCCTATGGACTTCTTTTTGTCTGGTTTGATGTGTGGGAAAGTGACTGATGGGTTTTTGAGTTGTTTTAGGATTATATCCATTTAGGATGGCTGTATTTTTGATTACTTCTAATTCTTGGTTTAGAGATTCTTCAGAGGAGCAGAATTTGTGTGCTCTGGAAACTAGTGATTTAATAATGCCAGATTTCTGAGATCGATGATGAGGGGAAGAATTGTGAATGTAGCGACCTGAGAAGGTAGGCTTGCGAAAGACAGACATGGCGATGGAACCGTCTTCTTTTCTTTGAATGTGTAAATCCAAAAAGGAGATACCCTGTGGAGATTCTTTTTCTAACGTAAAGTTGATGCGATGATGAAGAAGGTTAATTTTATCTAGAAACAGTTGTAATTCATGTTCGGGATGATCCCAGACTGCAAATACGTCACCAACATATCTTAACCAAATTTTTTGGTTTGGGTTCAGAAGTGAATATTTTTTCCACAAGGTGCTCTAGAAACAAGTTTGCTAGGTTTGGTGATAAAGGAGATCCCATTGCTTTTCCTTCTTCTTGCTTGTAAATTTTACCTTTCCAGGTGAAGTAACCTGATGCAATAACAAACTTTAACAATTCAGCTATATCAGACGGAAATTTTTGAGTTAGTAATTCTATTGTTTCTTTATGAGGAATGTTCGTGAAGAGGGAGACAATGTCGAAGCTGATTAACAAGTCAGTTTTTGACAATTGAATGTCTTTCATTTTTGTGTGAAACTCTGTAGAATTTTTGATTGAAAAGACTGAGTGGCCTGTGTGAGGACGGAGAAGGTCAGATAAGAATCTTAATAACTTGTAAGTTGGACTGCTGATACAGTCTACGATGGGTCTGAGTGGAACATTAGTTTTGTAGCTTAGGTAAGCCGTAAATTCTAGGAGGTCTGGCATAGTATGTCTTTAGTTTTTTGATTGTTTCTTCATCTAAGGAGGAAGTTTCATTAAGTAGCTTATTTATTTATTTTTTGTTGATGTTTTGTAGGATCATAATCCAATTTGGCGTAAGTATTACGATCTCGACGAAGTAAATTCATTTTTCGGTCATATGAATTGGTATCAAGCTATTAAGGATATAATAGCTTTCAATTCTGATGGTGAGATATTTAATTCCGAAGGTTTGGCATTGTAGATCACTTTAGCTACCTCAAAAAATCACCAGTCACTTTCCCACACATCAAACCAGACAAGAAGTCCATAGGATTCCCATACCTTACGTCAAAGGCATCTCTGAACGTCTTTCTAAAATTATGAAGAAATACAATTTTGCCACTACTTACACACCTATCAACCAAATTTACAACTTGTTACCTTCTCCTAAGGACAAACTCTCACCTTTGATGTTGCCTGGTGTTTATGAGATTCCATGCTCATGCAAATTGTCTTACTTTGGACAGACAGGTAGGTCTGTTCAGAAACACATCTCGAAACATCAAGACCACATTCATCTTTTTAAACCGCAGAAATCTGGCCTCTCTCAACACGGAATTGAAAATCCAAGCCATAGGATCCATTGGGAAAAGTCTAAACTTTTACATAGATCTTTATATAAACATGAATGTTTATATAAAGAAAGTTCTGAAGCCCTACTACACAGATAAAATTTAAATCGCAACGACATTCTTACTATTCCTAAAGTATGGGAAATTGTCATAGAGAATTGTGTAAAATTATTATTATTAGTTTTTTTATTTTTTTTTTATTTTTTTATTTTTTACTTCTGTAACACCTTACGCACGTTTAATGAGATTCTATTGTAATCATGCGCCCTAACTGTATGTTATTCCTATTATTGTTTAAACTACTTAAGATACTTAGGATGAAATATTTACAATTAAATAATTTTCACTGTGGTTAGTACGTGTGTTTCTTTTAATTATGATCTCACCACAGGTTTCATTATTTAAAAAAAAATACTAAATGATAACACAGTGGTAAAAAAACACAACAGGCATACAGTGAGGAATACATATCCATTCTTGAAGTAGAAAAAGCCATCAAAGGCTTGAAATGTGGAAAGGCAGCAGGAGCAGATGATATTCGACCAGAAATGTTGAAGTATGGTGGTATAAAAGTCTTACATCAGAAGGCCTGGATAGAGGGGATGAATTGGAGTAGAGCTCTAATAGTACCCATATATAAAAAGGGAAATAAAACTGAATGTGAGAATTACAGAGGTATTTCCCTACTGAGTGTTCCTGACAAGACCTATGCAAGTATGCTTGAGAAACGGTTGAGAAGAATTGTGGAAGAAAAGCTTGGTGAAGAACAAGCTGGATTTAGGCCAAATAGAGGATGTCAGGATCAGATCTTCACTTTACGACAAATAGTTGAGAAAGCATGGGAATATAACAAAGATCTGTATTTAAGTTTTGTCGATTTGGAAAAGGCATATGACAAGGTGCCAAGAGAGAAGCTATTCAATATGCTACAGTTATATGGTGTCAATGGGGCATTATATTAAGCAATAGTTAGTCTTTATTTGAGTTGCAAGTCAGCAGTTAGAATTGAAGGAAGCACAGGAAGATAGTTTAATATTAAATCTGGTGTGAGACAAGGATGTACATTATCCCCACTGTTATTCATTATCGATATGGATCACATTATGAAGGAAAGTGGTATTAAACATGATATCAGAATTGGAGATGTTAATGTCAGCTCTTTGCTTTATGCGGACGATGTTATACTTCTAAAAAATCCGCTACAAGTTTGCAAGATTCCATGACTAAATTGAATAACTGTTGTAATAGATATGGAATGAAGGTCAGCAATAAAAAGACAAAGACAATGAAAATAGGTAGAATCGTTGAAAATGTCAACTGTGTTGTGAATGGAGAACCTGTGGAACAAGTAAAACATTTCACTACTTAGGCATGATTTTTAGTGAAGATGGTAAATTAAATATAGAAATAGACAACAGAATCAACAAAGCTGATATGGTAGGAAGTCAACTGAATAAATTCATATGGAATAAGAGAGAAATTAGTCGGAACACTAAATTAGCTGTATACAAGACACTGTTCAAACCAGTTTTAACTTATGGATGAGAGAGCTGGGTCAGAAGTAAAACACTTGACCAAAGACTAGAGACCACAGATATGAGAGTCCTGAGAAAGATTAGCAGCATGAACAGATGGCAACAATGGCAATATCATATTAAAAACAAGGATATTAGGAAAGAACTGGACATTATCAGCATCCAGGAATACGTTAGCAGAGCTAATCTCAGGTGGTATGGTCACTTAAACAGAATGGGTGAGGAAAGATTAGCAAAGCAAGTGTTCTCTGCCAGGTTGGCAGGAAAACGACCCAGAGGAAGACCAAGATATAGGTGGATTGATACGGTACAAAGTGCCTTAGACGATAGAAATATAAAATCTGATAATGTTGGAGTCTTGACAAGTAACAGACTGATTTGGAGTAAAATTGTAGATAGGAAGTTAGTAATGATGTAAATTTTTCATGTAGTACTATCATATCCTACACCCCTTGAGGGTACATGTCAGGAATTTGATGATGATGAAACCCTAGTAAAGGTCAAAACCGGTTTTGGGTAGTGGTTCCTACCATAATGCATAGCTTTATAGATGTCTGAAAGGATATGTGTGTGTGTGTTTTGTATTATGTGATACTAAGCCAATTAATGGTAAGTCACCTCTATATACAAGTAATCTGGTCATGAAGATACTTCATGTGCGAACTTTTGCTTGCATTGAGATAAAGGATTAAACAAGAATGTAATTTGTTTCAAGTTTCATTTAATTTATAATCAAGCGAAAAAATTTTCTATAGCTGTCTCTAATCCAGTTTTTTAATTATGAGGTGTTACACCTTTTCACTATTTGTATGTGGAAATATACGAGTTCTGCATTACTTCAATCTTGGTATCTTTTCTGGGTCTGACTCCCACTGATGGAAGCTTGCTTCCTGGCGAGTAGAGTCACTGCCGAGTTTCCTATCCTAGAGCAATGCAGATTAGGAGTGATGAGTTTAGTGATCCTTGATGGTTACACTGAAATTTAATGAGATCTTGTACATCACTCAGTTTTTGGAGAGGTAGACCCTGCTCTTTAACATTACCTCAATGAAGGTTAAAATCAGCCTTTGTTAAGACAGATAAAATGAAGTTATAAGTAACTTATGATTTAAAACCAGTTACTGAGATCTAGCACAATAGATCGGTGTGTATTTGTGTGTGCTTTCTCGACTGGTCTGAGTAGTAACCCTTTTCATAATGCATAGCATTATGCATGTCTGAGAGATGCATGCTTTGCATTATATAATACTAAGGCAATTGATGGTAAATCATTAACCTCTATATACAAGTAGCCTAGTCATGGAGATACTTCACCTCAAACTCTGTTTGCTTACACTTGCATAAAGGATTAAATAAGAATAATTTCTTAGCAAGCTTAATTTAATATGATAAAGGGCAACATGATTTTGTGAAGGGTAGGCCTTGTGTTAGTAATTTGTCCACTTTTTATAATAAAGTGACAATGGAGTTAGATAAGGGCAATGGGTACTCAGTGATACTGCTGGACTTTGCTAAGGCATTTGAAGTGATTCTACAGAACTCTATCAAAAAGTGGTTTATGGAGGAGTTGAGTCCAGGAAAAAGCATGTGACTAGTGGTATACCACAGGATTTAGTACTTGGTCCTCTGTTTATTTTGTACATCAGTGATATAAGAAATGGTTTGATGGGAAATATTCAGTCATTTGCTAATGATAAAACTTGAAAGAGCAACAGTAAATGAAGGTGATATAGAGATCCTGCAAGATGACATAAATAGACTAGCAGTATCTGCAAAGGTAAGTGACTGCCAGTTTAATGTGGCCAAGTGTAAGGTGATTCACTTTGAGAAGAGATCACAAGCAGTGTACTATATTGATGGAACTGAACTGCTGGAAACTAATAAGGCCAGGGACTAAGGGGTAGATTTTTATATAGGGAGTTGTAAGTTTATATTGCGAAGCTAGCCAAAACATCATCAGATTATGTAGTGTTGAAGGACTCAAATAATATGCAGAGATAGGGAAGTGAATAGTAAAACATGAGAAAAACCTTGATTCCATTCTCAATGGAATGAAAGAACAAGTAAAATATTTTAGCTACAATTTTTCACCACCCTCCAAGCAGAAAATATTTAGTTGATTTTAAGATTCTTTTGATGGTAATAGATCATAGGGAGTATGTAGTGCAGTTTCTGGTATGGTATGGTAGGAGATTTGATAATTGATAATTTATGCAGGAGCTGGGGAAGAAGAAGAATGATACACATATTATGGTTTAATGGAATGAAGGCAAAAAAATCTAGTCCTAATACCCTTGTACCAAAAAAAAAAAGTCTTCAGTGTCAATCCTATAAAGTCCACATTAGCCTTGTGGCTTTGCACTTCGCAACCATATGCCTGGGGAAGGAGTGTCCTAGGTTTGATTTCCGTCAACGACGTGAGGAGCTCAAGGATCTTCCTCAGCCATAGCCAAGTTAGCCGGTCTTGGGCACTGGCAGTAGGGTTTTTTTCTGCCAGTTTATCTGGCGTTTTTCATCCCACAAACAGGCAAACTGGCCTCGTGAACAAACGCCTGTACAGCCAAAAATATATCCCCCCAGCGGCAGAGTAGGTGACAGGTCGGTTGGGAGTGGTACTAACAAGTAGTCGCATCTAAGTAAGTAAGTAACACGTGGACCCTGTATAGGAAGCGGGAATAATGCACAGTGAAAGAAAGTGTCAATCCTATAAAATCTCTATAATAATTTATATGCTTCTATCATGTCTCCTGTTTTTTTGACTAGCAGCTAGTTTTTGAAGCCCAAGACTTTCAGTCTATTCCCACAGGAAACATTCCATGGGACTACCACAATCTTTTTCACTCGCCTCCAGATCCTCTCTACTACTTCATCCCTATGGATCTGGAGGCGAGTGAAAAAAGATTGTGGTAGGCTTTAATAGAGATTCACGGCCATGGCCATGAATCTCCACTGAACTTCCTAGAACATCTAAATAATCAACATCTGGACATAAAATTTATGGCTGAGTTTGAAGCTAATGGTGCTTTTCCTTTTTTGGACATCAGACTGACCTGTTCCTCAGAGAAATTAAAAATCTCGATTTACATAAAAGCTACTCACACCAACAGATATCTACACGGTCAATCCCATCATTATCCTCCTCAAAAGTTTGGAATCATTTCTACACTAGGACATCGTGCTCGCTCTCTTCTTGATGAGATAGAACTTAATAAAGAACTCAATTTTCTCAGGTCTACTTTTCAGTTAAATGGTTATTCACAAAAAACAATTGAAAAATTCCTATTAAATCCTCCCGCTCGTCATAACGAAGAGACCAATAGTGTGAAAGGTAATATTTCTATACCATACATAAGCTCTGTCTCACCCAAATTGGCCAAGGTTCTTAGGAAATACAACATAAGAACTTTATTTATTCCTCTTCCAAAAAATCCTTAGTGAGCCGTCCGAAACCTAGACATCACAACTTTAAATATCCCGGTGTTTACCAGATTTGGTGCTACTGTGATATACCTTACTTAGACCAAACCGAGAAATCGATCGAGTTACACATTGATGAACATAAGAGAGACGTCAGTTACAGGAGAACGCGGGCCAGTGCTTTGTCTAGTCATGTTCTGTTCTCGGCCAATTCTAATGAAGAAAACTTTAGCCGTACAGTCCTATGGGACAAGTCTAATATTTTCCATTGCCATGATGAATTAGAAAGGAAGATAATAGAATCAAAAGAAATCATTCTCAACCCCCCTACATCTCAACAACAACAACCTGAGTTACAACCTTTCAGACTGTCATTGTGCTACGATCAAATGCGGCATTTGCGAGATGCTATACGTATGCATATGCTCAACAATGAAGCCAACAAGAGAACAGTTTTGAATGCTCAGACTTCAACGTTGAAATATATACACTAACTTTCTGTGATGTTTACAGTTATTTCCTCTATGTTTTACTGGTTATTTATTTTTTAATGTGCACCTGAAGAAGGCTGATACAAGCTGAAACTAGTTGTACTAATAAACTTTGTTTTCATTTTTCTCGGTTTCTAGTCATTTAATTTTTTTAAAAAAATATATATATGTGTTAAAATTTGTTAAAAAAATTATCATTAGGACTGGAAAAGTACTTGAGACTGTGCCTCTCTCTGTCATTTATGCATAGCTGACACATTGTCATACATGGTTGTCTTTGTTTTGTTACTTATGCTTGTGTAATTTAAATTGTCAACACAATGTCCTTAAACTTGGGTGAAAATTATATAAAATAAAACACATCGCATATAAGTCTTCCATGGTTTATTATTGTGTTAATTATGGCTATTTGCATTCTGTTCTTCATGATATGTTATTGATGTGATGGATTTATGCCAGGAGAAGCTGGGGGGGGGTAAATGTCAGTCCAAGGTGGGAGGTCTGATCTAGTCTGGTGATAAGTGAGAGTAAAGATTGGTGAACTGAGATTGCTTTTGTGAGAGAAAAGGCATGGCTGATTTTGGTGGCATCAAAGATGACAGGTTATCCTTGTCTCATTGAAGGATGGTATGGAGAATCAGTGTTTAAGGCACTTGTTGCAGTTCATGGAAATTTTTTCACTTGGCTATGCTACCAATTATATATTTGGTTTAATCCTTAATCCAAGTGTAAGCAAACAAAGTTTGCACTGAAGTATTTTCAAGATTGGGGTAACTTGTGGCAAAGGTGGTATAAGTTCTCATCACTTGAATTAGTATCCCATAATGCAAAGCACATCTCCTTGCAGACATGTATAATGCTATGCATTAACCTCCCAACCAGCCGGTGTGGATGAAATATTCAACACTCCCTAGCTTTTTTCATGGATCAAAACTTCGTCGGCATTCTACCTTTTATCATGCCATTACCTTCCTCTGCCGTTAATCTCATTACGGCTATTCTATAGCCATTAGTGGATTAACTGTTGCTGAGTGACCTTTGTGTCCCCTCCCCCTGTCTTTACGTCTATTGTGTTGCTTAGAATTTCATTTACTCTCCTAAGTTATTTGACCTTTCTTGCCTCTAAAATGATTTATTGTCTCCTCCCAAAAATTGAAACGAATTTCACATATGCAAAAAAAATCAATCCTGAAATGACCACTGATCAGCTTTTGCAATGAATCCATTTAGTGATCTAGTAAATTTGGTGTATTTTATTCTACAAATCAGTGCACCGGAAGAGTTGCACTGATTGTTCTTTCACTTTACGTATAATAATTGAATAATTTTTTTCGAATTTTAGAATTTTCAAATGTTTGCTTTGAAAATATTATGTCAAATATTTATATTTTTAAATAATATTTTTTGAAATAAATATGTCCTTTTTCTTTCGTTTCTAGCGAAATAGCATTATATGGATCATCACATTTCAGATTTAGAAACGATTTTTTGTTATTCATAAAGACAAAATAAAAAAAAAATGTTAAAATGCTAAATTGCATTACTCGGTTTCCGATCGTGTCTTTTTGGTATCAAAAATTTATATCCAATGATATTTTAGCAGTGATTCTTCGCCTTCGTCATTTATTTATTTATTTGTATTATGCATATTACGATAATATCTAGTGCATAACCTCGTAGATATGTTGAAAATATAATGTGAAAAATATCATATATGGAATGATTTAACATTTTTGCTCATTTTGAAGATTTTCTAATGCTTCCCCCCCCCCTCCTTATTCTCTCCTGGAACTGAATTGCATAACTACTCTAAATTTCTATACAGGTTTGAAAGCTTTTCTAGACAGCATTCAAAATCAATTACTTCATTTTACCATTTTGACAAAAGATATACGGCAATCAGATTGTACCGTGAAGCTTCTAATTCTGTTCTATTTATTTGCAATCTAAAACCAGCTGTTCTACTGTCCGCTGAAATTATGTGAAATTTTAGAAATAATATGCTATATTTTCACCATGCAAAATTGTTTATAATGCATACCACACAAAAGAAAGTTCAGTAGTATTATTTTTGTTTGTTTTTCTTTAAATAAATCTAAATATTACTTCTGCTGCTGGAAGCTATTTCTGAAATAATCTGCGTCTTATAAATACTTGGTAATATCCTCTTAGCTGGAGGAAAAGTTGAAGGCTTATTACTCTCAGTGCTATTGAGAAGAAAGGGGAGAACACTAAAGTGCCTCAGGCTGTAGTGCAGAATATGTCAAGAATGTCTTGTTTCCTTTTCGATTGTTGATTACCTATATCCTAACAGAAATACTGATATTTCGTTTACATCCTTATACATTATTTATGTCAAAATAATTGCTTAATTTATAATAATCAGTTTCACTTTTATTATCAAAAATTAGAAATAAAATCATACAATTATCTTGAAAAAGAGGATTTGAATTATTTTCAAAAAAAAGGTGCATATGCGTTTCATAATCTTCTTTTTTTTGGGGGGGGGTATAGACGTAATCAATCTGCGGATATTTCAGATAATTTATTTCAAAAATCGTTCGCAAGACAGCTGTTACAAACGTAAATCACTTGGGGAACATACTCATTCATTTTAGTGTAAAATAGTAGCAAAGGTTCAGTTACTTTAGATATCTAATCTAGAAGAAAATGTTATGTCTGCTGAGATTAGAATCTTACGTGAATAATTTTTCTGACATGATTTCTCTATTCGTTATAATGTAACCAATTTCCAGATTTTTTTCCCTCCTGCAGACTTCATGATATATGCAGTGATTTTTTTTTTGTACTACAAGAAAAAAAAATCAGATAACAGGAGAAAAATATGTAGTATTTTCTTTTCCACTGGCTGAATTTACAATGTTCTTTCTTTGTGTTTTGAAGAGAAAGTGCAAATGACTTTTTTCTTACTATTTTTGCCATTATAACATCTCATATAATTATAAGAGTGACATTTTACCGTTTTTCTCCCACACGAGAAACAGAAATAAGGTAGTAATAATATTGTTGATTCTGCCAAACTTCATTGTAGCTGAAATTTTTATTACAAAACTTTGTAATATATATATATATATATATATATCTCCGAAACAAGAAATTTGGAACTCATATCACATCAATGTTGAGTGTTGGCAAGGTGAAATGTTCCCATTATTATTTAATGGGAACATGAAAAAAAATGTTCCCATTATTATTTATATATTTCATTTATTAACTATGGGGGCTATGCCCAACCCCCCGTGTTCTGGTATGGTAGACCAGTTCTCCTTCAATTGTGATAACTCGAAAGGGGGTTCCGCCCCTGAATTCTGATGACTCGAATTTTGAAGACTCGACACTCAGGGTAGCCCCTGAGTTTCAAAACGTTTCGATAAACATGACATCAAAAGGCTTATCATTTTATATATATATAGGGTAGGTTTTATTTCATTATTTTTTATTGTTTTGATGAAATACTTTACCTGGAATACTTTTTCCAGTTTCTCTGTGTCATAAAAAGAACTTAAAAATTAGCCTTCAAGATGAAAAAGAAACAGTGCATTCGGGTATCCCTCTATCAATATATGTAGTCCTGAAAAGGACTGTTTTGATGGTCTTGAAAACAAACATTTTTTATTTCATACTGTTCAGAATTTAAAATTCTTGAACAGCATGGAACACCTTGAAGCAAGGGTAAACACACAAAGCAGTTTTACACTCAGGGCACCAGATTTTTGTTTCCTTTCTGATATTTTTTTTATTACATACATAATATTTGCGTGCAGGTTTTTTTTTTTATTAGCTGTTGGTGGTAGATTTTCGGGATAATGGTTGGAGTTAGCAGTGTTCAACCTCAGATGTCTGGCAGGATTTCCTGTTTTTCTGCTTGCCGAAGAAGGTGCATGTGCATGCAGCAATGCTTTCGCAATTTCTATTCTGTATTCTAGATATGTTATGGTAGACAGACATTTTTTCTTGTACAGGAGGAAACTGTTCCAAATAACAAAATCCAAACACTTCAAAATTCAAATAACATGTCCAAACACTTTTTTGTAATATTTTTTATGCTGTTTCCTCATTACAGAGTAGAATGATAGCTGCTGATCGCACCTGTCGACTCAACCCATAGTGTCGTTGTATGCACACACAGCAATGGATTTTTCTTTCTTCAAACCATGCTTCTCCACGGATTCCGTTGATGGATTGTGCAGGGAAGATAGCAGAAAAACATCTTTTTTTGTCTTTCCAACGTAGTGCAAAGACTTTCCCTCGCTGATAAGTTCGGATTTCCCCCTTCGATAGCTTTCCTGAAGCCAGATCTGGAGGCATATCTCGCCTTTTTGCATTTACAGTACCATAACTATCTGTAAGATGCTGTAAAAGCAAATGCGAGTTCAGGACACATATATAGTAATTATCCATTATAATGCAGTAACCTTTCCCCAGTAAAGGGTCTAGTAACTGCATTACTGCACGCATCGATAAGGGGATATCCGAATATTTATCGTGCTCGATTACAGTTTGCTTTCCCGTATAAGGTTTTAAATCCCAAAGATATCCTCTCCGATTCGCAAAGCATAAAAAATTTTACTCCATACTTCGCTTTCTTTTTGGGAATATACTGCTTACATTTCAGTCCGTCTTTGAATGGCATAAGTCTTTCATCAAGTCTCTCTCAGGAATGTAGAGTGATCTACATTTCTGAAGGATTTTCATCAGAAAATCATAAATTTTGTCGAGGACTGGGCAAGGATGTGTTGCCTGATCGTATTCCTCATTATTCTTAAAATGCAAATACTTCATGATGAGACTGAATTGTTTTTCAGTCATAACATCACGAAACATTGGCGTGTTCAGAATCCAGTCTGTAGACCAATACATTTCGAGAGCGGGCTTTCGAAATGTATTTCGAAACTTCGGGTGTTTTTCACTTTCTTTATTCTGATATTGTATTTGAAGGATGACAGTGATTTTAAATATTAATTTCACCTATATCTGAATATCACATAATTTCCTGATTTATAATAATCAGGAAATAAGTCTGTAATATAAAAAAATATGTATATTGTCTGATTTATAATTTGCTAATTTATAATAATCACCACATAGTTTCAGTAAAAAATTGAAGTTATGTGGAACAATTACTAGAGAAAAATAAGGAATTAAATAAAAACTGTACCTATGTTTCATAACAGTTTTCGGGTGTGTGATAGTAATGCAACGGGGGGTTAACTATCAGAGGCGAAATAAAGTTCAATTCTATTGTAAAAATATGGAAATGAAATTTCACATTTGATATACATATTTTGAATGATAAAAATAAGCAAATGTATCGCTTACTTTAAAAATTGGAGAATAAAATATCTGAATTATGCAGAAAATATAAATTTAAATCATAACTGTTAATTTCATTTTGTAATGACCAATTATACAAGGAAACCAAGAAAGTGAAAGTACAGATTACTATACAACATGAAGAAAAAATTTAGTAATATGATTAAAGAATTTCATGTTATTCTCTATAAAGCAAAGTTGCTCAAGCGTGTCCTAAAGGAAATCTGTTAAGTATTATTCGATTTCGATGGTTTTGTACAAAAATAAAATTAATATAATCTGGAACGTCGGCAGCCGGTTTTCTTTTCTTTTTTTAAAAGAATATTTCAAATAATTATCATGAATTAATTTCTTCGAGAACAAAGAAAAATCTTTTGTCTAGTAAGCGATTAGAAAAAAATTAGCGCAAAAAAAAAAAAATTAAATTGGTTCTCCAAGGTAAGGCAATATTTAAGTGAAGAAATTATGCAAAACCTTTATTTTGTCCAGAAATTAAAATTGTATTGTACAATAAAAAGAGAAAACAAAAATATAAATAATTTCTCAATTTTTAGTCTATCATATATAACTAAAATCCAGTTCACCAGCATGAAACAAGAAAGTCCATTTCTTGTTATAGGCAACTGAGAGGCAGCTACGAATGGGAGATAATCCAATTAAACGTTCTCTTCAGCGTGGGGGTTTATCACACCTTCTAATGGCCATGACAGTCAAATTGCACTTCTTATCCAGGTTCTTTAAACAGGTGGGCTGAATCTTATCCAGATTTAGTTGGACGTCTATAGACGTCCTAGCTGGTAGGGAGGTTAAGGGAAGGGTTTAAGTTACACAAGCATAAGTAACAAAGGTCACTACTCAGACTGGTTTCAACCTTTATTGAGGTCTCATCAGTAGAAGCCAGACCCAGAAGTGGTAATACTAAGGTGGAAGTAATGAAGAAATCATATTTCCATATGCCAGTTGCCAAAAGGTGTCACACGAGTTGCCCCAATTCTGAAAATACTTAAGGTGCAAACTTTGTTTGCTTACACTTGGATAAAGGATTAAACCAAATACAGGTCTCCCTCGATTAACGCGGTTAATTAATCCCTCGATGTTACCGCGTATATCAAAATCGCGTTAATCAAATTTAATAATCAATGGTAAAAATTACAATTCGTCCATGATTGATTACTATATTAATAATTCGTTTTATATACTCTTTTAGAAAAGATAAAAAATTAATGCAAAGTAAATGTTTAATAAATACTTGTAACTACATTATTTACTGCAATTTTTTTTTTTTTATCAAAAGAAGTTGTCAAGAGTCGTTTGAACAGTTTTTTCTTGAACAGATGTGCTTTTTTCTTATCGGCATAAATTCTACGATAAAAAGCAAAATGACTCCCCAGACCTCGGCAAACAAGCAATGAAACATAAAGAAAAAAACACTGCAAATATAATACATAATGGTACAATTAAGTTAATATTGAATCCAACATTATTTCATAGCCGAATATAGAAACTACAAGAGTTTGATGCCGGATATATAGAAACTAAAAGTTTTGGCAGTTGGTAATGTGTTAAAGCAAACTGACAGCAAAAAACAGTGCGGAATATCATTCGTAACATATGAATGCACAGCTACTCATGACCTCCAAGCTATACACTGAATTATGTGAGAATATTTATATTAAACATTTTGCATGTATCTGTCAGATCAGCTGCAAGCTCCGCAGGGTTAAAGGCGCGTTAAGCAAAACCACTTTAAGCAAGAGATAACTGTATATAATTGGGAGCATAGCCAAGTGAAAAAATTTCCATCAACTGATCTCTAATCCAGAATATTTTAATAATAAGGTGTGACACCTTTTGGCAACTGGCATATGGAAATATGACTTCTCCATTACTTCCACCTTAGTATCACCACCTCTGGGTCTGGCTCCCACTGATGAGACCTCAATAAAGGTCGAAACCGGTCTGGGTAGTGACCCTTCTCTTGGTGCATAGCTTATGCATGTCTGCAAGGAGATGTGCTTTGCATTATGAGATACTAAGGCAAGTGATGAGAATTTGGCTCCTATGCCACGAGTTGCCCAGTCCTGAAAATACTTCAGGCACAAACTTTGTTTGCTTACACTTGGATAAAGGATTAAACCAAATATATAATTGCCACTGATTGGAGATCTTAATGCTTATGATGTTTGAGCCTACATGGTTTGTTGAATAAATAGGATGAATGGAGTGTACTATTATCAGAGTAGATAGGATTAGTTGTGATTGAGAGTAGGCCATTTATGTATAGGAGAAAGAGAATAGGTGATAAAACAGAGCCTGAGGCACTCCTGCATTGGTGGCAAAGCTTGAAGAGGGGAAGCCATCTACCATGGCGTGATGATTATAGAGAAAGCTTGCGACCCAATTACAGAGAATAGCAGGGAGACCAATGGGTGGTAATTTACTGGGCAGGCCTCCGTACCATTTCTCCAAATCTTTCCATAACACATGTCCAGTGGTGAGTGATATAGGCTAAGAGGTGCTGTTGATTGACCATGGAAAGATGAGTAGTTCTGAAGTTTATCCAAATTGGTACTATTTGTAGTTCTGAAAGACACAAAGTTGGGAGTGGCTGGATGGAAGACATTCTGTGAGAGAATAAATTTGTACAAGATTGTGATCTGAGTTACTGAGAGGGGATTTCAGCTCATCATGATATTGGATGGGTAGATCCATCTGTTCACTGGGCATCCACAGATGCCGTATAGTCATTCTGATGCTTGGTGATGTGCCACACTAGGCCTTGCCATGTAGTACTGTTGTATGCTTTTCTGGAGGTTTCACCTCTGAAGATCATTCTCTCCATACACACCATTCATCTCATTGGTCTACCCCCTTCCTCTTTTTCCAGAAACTTTACCTTCTAATAGTGTTCTGAGAAGTCCTCCTTCCATTCTTTCAATGTGTCCAAAATATTTTAACTTTCTTCTGTCAATTGTCAATATCCTTAAGGAGCCTTAAAGTTCTATTGGTCTTTTCTAACATCCATTCATTTGGTGATGTGCCACACCTTTCAGTATATGATATCCTCAACAGCCTTCTGTAACACCACATCTCAAAAGCAGCTATCGTTTTCTTATCTGACTTCTTTAGGTTCCAAGTCTCACATCCATAAGTTGCTGTTGGAAAAACACCTGCATTCAAAATCCTCATCTTTGCTACCATGGAGATAGATCCATCCTTCCAGATTTTAGACAAGTCTCTGACAGTTGTTTTAGCCATTCCTAATCTTCTTCTGACATCTGAACAGCAATCATTATGGGATCCATCATTAGTGTGAAGAATCCCAGGTACTCAAACTTGTTGACTTCCTCAATTCTTTCTCCATGAAGGTACACTTGTTTCTCAAGAGCTTCCCTATTTGTATTTCCTTTGAGAACCATAATCTTTGTCTTGCTAGGATTGAGTTGAAGTCCTCTGTTATTACTGATCTTGTTAACTTTATCAAGAATTTGTCCTAATTCTTACTTCCCATCCTTTCCAAAGTGAGGAGAAAGTAAGCATCCTTGCCTCACTTCTTTTCCAACCTGAAGCCAATCAGTTAATCCAACACCTGTTCTTAATGTGGCTTCTTATACAAGTTGTGGCTTACTATACAAGTTGGCTATCAACCTGATAGTGTGCTGAGGAAAACCAATTCTTTTCATTACTTCCCACAGTTTCACATGCTGAATACAGTCAGAAGCTTTAGAGTAGTCTAAGAAACACGTTACTAGAGGGAGTCTAAATTCTTTTAATTTTTCTGTGATCTGTTCTAAGGCAAAGGATCTGATCTCTGGTTCCCTTACCTTTTCTAAAACCTGCTTGTTCCTCAGGCATCTCTGCTTCAACTTTGGTATCAATCTTATTTAGCATGATATTCAATAAATTTTGCTTGCATAAGATATTAAACTAATAGTTCTATAATTCTTGCAAGCCTTCATATCTCGCTTCTTATGTAGTGGTATGAAAACCGACTTCTTCCAGTCTGTAGGGCATGATCCTGTCTCTCATATCCTTGTAATCAATCTATGAAACACTCTTATCCCCCCCATCCCCTGTGGCCTTAATTAAGACTGCTGGAATTCTATCTGCACCTTGGGGCCTTATTGCTGTTTAGCTGCTTAATTGCTCTTTCAACTTCATGTTTAATTGAAGGAGGTTCCAAAGCAGAATTTTCCTGGTGACAGGGCTCCTCCAAATTTTCTTTATCCACTTTGTTATACAGTTGCTCACAGTATTCTTTCCATCTGTTTTTGATTTCCAATTCTTCTGTTAGTAATGCTCCATTCCTGTCTTTGATGACATTCAATTTGAGCTTAAACTTGTGCTTTAGGTCACGAACTAAATAAAAGATCCTTTTATAATTGTGCCACCTCATCCGGAACTCTATCTCTTCACATTTATTATTATAAAACTTTTCCATGTCTTGTTTGATGGCTCTTCTGATTTCTCTATGTAATCTCTTATATTCTTCAGTTCCTGTGTCTCTTTGTTTTTCCAACCGCCTTCTTTTGATTAGTTTCCATGTTACCATGTTATCTTTGAATCTGATATCCATGGGTCTCTTTGTCTTCTTATTGGTTTGAGATTCTTCTTGGCTGTATCCTGTATTATCACCTTTATTCCTTTTCAAAACATTTCTGGTGAGTTCTGCTCATTAGTCTCCATAAATCCATCCAAGTTGATGTTTCTTCTGTGAATCCACTAGGAATTACTCTAACATTTAGTGAGATGTGCCTGACTTGGAAGTTTTCAGAGTCTTAGTCATTGTAGTCAAAAGCTAGGACACCACAATCTGCTCTAGGACAAGTATGCACATCAGAGATGGCTGTCTTCTACTGCTGGAGATAGACAGGATGTAATCAATCTGGTGCCTTGACCTATCAATGTTAGATATCCAAGTATAGGTCCATCATGGGTGTTTCTGGAAGCAGGTATTGGTAATAACTAATCTGTTAGCATGGACAAATTTCAACAGGCTTTAACCATGGGTGTTATGTTGCTCCGTGATGGGTGGGGAGCTCTGGCGCCGAATTAAAAATTCCTTCAATATGAATTCTTCATCCTCACATGTTTCAGGGACCCTAACAAAGTCCCAACCAAGTACTAATAATATAGAGACAGCATATGGAAACAGAAGTAAGAAACAAAAGATATCGGATACTAACATAAATGTACCAACCTTTTTAATCATTCATGCAACAGGTGAAAAACCAATTGGGAAAATGTAACCCTTCTTTATCCAAAAAAAGGTTTAGAAGGACTGGCAGGACCTCCCAAAACTGTTAAGAAATTGCTTTCTGGTGATATCCTTGTGGAAACAATGTGCAAACAACATTCTGAGAAACTACTGAGAGCAACGACAATGGGTGGAATACAAATTGCAGTAACACTTCACAGAACACTCAATTCCAGTAGAGGAGTGATATGATATCAGAATGGGATCTCCTTGAGGTTCCTGAGGAGATATGTTCAGAGCTTAAAGATCAGGGAGTGATGGGTGTGAGGCGCATCCTGATACACAGGGATGGTCGCCTGGTCTCAACCAAGAACATCATTCTTACTTTTGATACACTTAGGCCTCCGACATCTTTAAAAGCAGGGTATCTCAGCTGTCCTGTTAGAATGTACATCCCTAACCTGCTGAGATGCTTTAAATGTCAAAGATATGGACATGCCCAAACTGCCTGTCGTGGTTCTACTACCTGTGCCCAATGTGGTAGTAAAGAACATGAAAATAAATCTTGCTGTGAAAAAAAAGCTAAATGTGTCAACTGTCAGGGAGATCATCCAGCATACTCTTGTGCATGTCAGAAATGGAAAGATGAAAAAGAGATACAAAAAATTAAAACAGAACAAAACATAACATATCAGGTGCAAAAAGAATGCTAGCCACCATTACACCTGTTCTACGATCCTCTTATGCTGAAAAAGTAACAATTAAAAAAGTGCCAACAGCAACTCAAACATGTATGTCTATTCCACCATTTGATAATTTCACCATATCTGAACTTGACAATCGCAAGTGCTTCTCTGTTGAGCGCATTAATCACAGACCAATGGCCTTACTCCAGAGACAACTTCAAAAATGGTCCCATTCAATGAAAACTCATCTGTCAAAAAATTATGGTGGAGACTTCACTCAAAGATAAACCACCAGACACTCGCACAGAAAAAATGGATACCTCGATACCCACTGAAAGCAAACTAAGCATACCAACTGACCCTAACACATTTGATGTTTTGAACACTCTACCAGAGGATGAGATGCACACTGGCCATCCATACTTCCCTAAAACAGTGGATAAATATAAATCTGACAAAGGTAAGCCCTCAACCTCTCGAAAACCAGACGTCAATAAAATCAAAACAATAGGAAAATTTTTACAATGGAACTGTCGTGGGATCTGCCAGAATATTGACGATATCAAGATGTTGTTGCAGAAACACAAACCTTTCTGTTTCTGTCTACAGGAAACTTACTTAAGACCCAATGAGGACAGTACCTTTAGGAATTTCACTTGTACGTAAGGATAGAACTGAGATAGTCCTGCTCATGGAGGAGTAACTATCTTAGTGGGCAGTCATACTCCTTTCCATCAGGTCCAACTTAATACTTCTCTGGAAGCGGTAGCAATTCGCTTCTCTGTGGGATTCCTTATTACAGCATGTTCAATTTATTTACCACCAAATGCTGATTTAAATGAAATTGATCTTGATAACCTTATCTCGCAACTGCCTGAACCCATACTTTTGATGGGTGACTTTAATGGTCACAATACTCTATGGGGTAGTGCCAACACTAATAGACGAGGTCAAATCATTGAAAAAATTCTTGATAATAATAACCTTTCCCTTCTAAATAATAAACTCAATACTTTCTTCCATATGCCTACCCGCTCATATTCTGCAATTGATCTTACAATCTGTTCCCCTTCCATTCTTCCACTGCTCATGTGGGACGCTGAAGAGAACATATATGGAAGTGATCACTTTCCTGTTCTTTGTACAATGTCTTCACAGGAACCATGTTCACCCACACGGATACCTATATAGAAAATGGACCAGGCTGACTGGAACACTTTCCTCTCATCTTGCAAAATTTAATGCTGATGCCATCAGTCAAACACCTATCAATGAAGCTGTAAAATATATAACAGAATGCATTGTCCAGGCAGCAACAACCTCCATCTCCAAAACATCATCTCGATTTCCAGTCTATCTAAAGCCTTGGTGGAACCCAGAATGTCAGGCAGCCAAAAAAGATCAACACAGAGCATGGAGCATACTTCGTAGATACCCCACCACATCAAATTTAATAACTTTCAAGCGTGCTCGAGCCAAAGCACGCTTTGTAAGACTTCAGAGTCAAAAACAATCATGGATCCAATTTACTGCATCGATTAATCAAATGACCAGTTCAAAAATTGTATGGGATAAAATCTGGAAAATGAAAGGCAGATATAGTACACATTGTTTATCCACCTTAGACTATAATGGAAGTGTTCTTGCTGATCCCCAAAACTATTGCAGATAATTTGGGAGAAACTTTTGCTAAAATCTTAGCAACAGCTTCATATTCTCCAGAATTTTTAATACTGAAAGAGCAGAAGAGAAATAAAGGCTTAATTTTTCTACCAACATTCTTCAGCCATTTGTCAAGGAGCTCTCCTACAATCTCACCCTTGTGCAGTAGACCTGATGACATCCATTATGAAATGATAAAACATCTACCATCATCCTCTATGGATCTTCTTCTCTTATTATACAATAGAATACTTGCAGAGGAAGAGTTTCCAAATTCTTGGCATAAGTCGATTGTCATTGCTATCCCAAAACCAGGAAAAGATATAACACAAGCAAATAATTATCGACCCATTGCTCTGACCAGCTGTTTTTGTAAGATACTAGAGAAAATGGTTAATGCCAGACTTCTCTGGTATTTAGAAAGCAACAGTCTTCTTTCCAATACACAATGTGGTTTCCGTAGACATTGATCAACTTTAGACCATTTAGTTCGGTTAAAAACTTGTATAAGAGATGCATTTCTGAAGTGAGAACATCTTGTCTCTATTTTTTTTTTGACATGGAAAAAGTTTATGACACAACCTGAAGATATGGCATATTAAAAGACCTCTATAACCTAGGTCTCAAAGAACACCTCTCTATATTTATTAAAAACTTTCTGTCCAGGCAAACTTTCCAAGTCAGAGTGGGAAGTACGCTATCTCGACCATATCATCAAGTTCCCCAAGGCTCTGTCTTAAGTGTAACCCCCTTTTTGCTATTAAAATCAACTCAATCATTGAACAGCTTCCTCCAACTGTAAACAATGCTCTATATGTTGATGACTTCACAATTTACCATCACTCACGTAACATGAGGGTAATTGAAAGACAACTTCAGCAAGCAATTGATCATGTCTCTCTGTGGGCTCTTAATAATGGGTTTAGGTTTTCAACAGAAAAAAGTGTCTGTGTACACTTCTGTCGAAAACACACTCATCACCCAGATCCTGAAATAAGAATAGGACCTGATGTTATTTCAGTAACTACAGAAACCAAGTTCTTGGAACTCATTTTTGACAGAAAACTCACATTTCTAGCACACATTCGTCAACTAAGAGAAAAGTGTAAAAGAACTTTGAACCTCCATTGCACTCTATCTTCTACTGGGTGGGGTGCCGATCGAGCTTCATTGCTCCATCTTTATCGTGCACTTATACGTGCAAAGCTGGATTATAGGTCCCAAGTCTATGGTTCGGCAAGACAGAGTAACCTACAATGGTTGGATTCCATCCATCATCAGGGTATTATACAGATAGCTACTGGTGCCTTTCCCACCTCACCCACTCCAAGTCTTTTTATGTAGAAGCAAATGAACCGGCTCTATCACTTCGATGGAAACAGTTGTCTCTTAATTATGCCCTAAAAATAAAATCTCTCCCAGATCACCCTACATGGAATAGTATCTTCTCTCTGCATTGGGAAGCTCAATATCACACACATCAAACTGCTATACATCCTTTTGGTATGCGTATTAAAGAAACTGTGCAAGTTGTTAGTATAAATGTGCTGACAACATTAGCTACACTAAACATAACAGCATTCCTCCATGGCAGGTTTGCACACCATCCTGTAACCTCTCACTTTGTCAGCTACAGAAATTTTATACCCCCATCATCCATTTACCTGCAATTGTTTAATGCACACAGAGCAGCACACTGATTTCTTACCCATCTATACTGATGGTTCAAGAACTAACACCTCTGTTGGCTGTGCTGCTGTGTTTCCTGACATTATTATCTCAAATCAGATCCCACCAGACTGCAGTAATTATACAGCAGAGTTACATGTCATTCAGCTTGCACTTGTGCATATAAAAGAAAACTGCTACCAAAAGTGTATAATTTATACAGACTCGTTGAGCTCTTTACAGGCTATCTCCTCTCCTACGTATAATCCTCATCCAGTACTTTATGAAGTGCTACACCTGCTTCACAAAATGAAAATCCTTAATTTCAATGTTCAGTTCTGCTGGATTCCCACCCACATCGGAATCAAAGGAAATGATTCCGATGTGGGTGGCTGCTAAATCAGCCCATACCTTCTCATACTATTTGACAGTTCCATATATATACAGACTACAGACAACTTATAAGATCAAAGCTAATTGCTCAGTGGGAGTTGACATGGCAAGAAACATCAACATACAAATTATATAACATTAAACCTGAAATTAAACACTGGCATTCTAGTCAATGTACAAAGAGAAGGGAGGAGGTTGTCCTTGCTAGGCTCCGCATAGGTCACAGTCACCTTACACATTCTCATTTACTGAGAGCTGTATGTGAAAAATGCAACATACATCTCACTATTCATCATATTCTGGTAGATTGTCAAAAATTTACACGAGAGAGGAATGAAATTTTCACCTATCTAACCAAACCATATACACTCAGGGAAATGCTAGCAGACTCAGGCAAATTGCATGATGTTTTTAATTTTTTAGAAAGAATTAATTTGTACAAACACATTTGACCATAAATTTGTTTATATGTAAATACTTTTTTTTTTTGCTTAACTTAACTTTTATACATATATATTATTCATTAGGTTAAATCTGACCAATTATGTATTACCATGGGCCTTGATCTTGTATATTTGTATCAGCCTGCTGTAATTTTGTTAATATGTAAATACCATAATGCTAAACTTAAATTTTATGCATCAATGCTGTATAATAATTCCTTTCTGACTCTTTAAGTATTAGTATAATAATGTTTGTTGTAATCTTACTAGATGTAGACACTGCTTTCCTTGACTTGTTTTGTATATACATATGTTAACCTATAGTTATCTATTTATGTACTGCTGAAACCTCTGCAGTAAATTTGTTTATATGATATGTAGATACTGCATCACTTAACATGTATTTTGTGTATGCATCTTATTTACTACTTTATTTTTCGAATAATCATGTAGTGCTGTAGGACATCTTACCTATTTGTGTACTTTCTAGTAATTTTGTTTATATGTATTCTAAATTCTGTTTCTACTGCATTGCTAAATTTAATTTTCATCATGCATATTGTATAATATTTCCTTTTTGCCTATTTTTGTACTGTTATAAAGGCATCTATTATAATTTTACATATATGTACATACTGCATTCCTTGGCTTAGTGTTTTATATTATGTATTAACTTATATTGTTAACTATTTTTGCACTACTGTAATAACTTCTGACCTTGTGTGTTGCTGTGTCCTCTGCAGCAGTTCTGTTTACCTAGAGATGCTGCTTTGTGAAACTAGATTCTTGTACAGACATATTGTTTACAATTTTCTGTAAATGCTAATGTTGTAACCTTTAGTATGGCACAGTATGACCTTTGTAGTTTTTGTGCCAAATAAACTATAAACCAACCGAATCCTATACCTTCTGTGTTCCTCATTCGTCCGTGCGGTTAGCCTAGTGGCTATGCGCTTCACAACCATATGCCTTTGGAGAGTGTCCTAGGTTCGATTCCTATTGACGATGTAGGATCTCAATGATCTTCCTCAGCCATAGCCAAGTTAGCCCGTCTTGGGCATGGACAGCAGGGTTTTTCTCCCCAGTTTATCTGGGATTTTTCATCCTGCAAGCAGGCAAACCAGTCCTTTGAACACACACACACGGATTACAGTCATGAATATTGCCCTTAGGGGATGCAGCAGAGGAGTGTCGAACTAGCTGCATTAATACGCCAGTAACCCCTCATTAGGAGGGGGACTCAACCCGTCCTAGGATGGACGAGAGGGGATAGGTAGGTTCCTTATTCACAATATCACTGATTTTTGTTGGAGATTGTAATATACTTCTCAAACAGGACCCTCTGTCTAAGTCCTGAACGTGGCTCTGATTAATCTACGCAACAACTGATGCCGCATGAGATGTATTATAAGGCACAAATATATTAGCATTTTGGAATGAAATCACTGCAAGAAAAAAAGTGGTAGGTTTCAGAGGCACTTTCCACGTATCTGGGAAGTTTTGTCCCCCCCAATTCATCCCACATTGACCAGTTGGGTTGGGACTTCTGCCTACTAGATGAGGCAGACGTCCACTGCACAAGATGAAATGAAATAGCAAAATAGGATAGTTCACCCCTAGTCAGCATTGGGGGGGGGGAACAAGAAGAAAAGAAAGAAGGAAAGAGAAAAGGGGAGGGACCAGTCTACAGATAATATAACAGATGTATATTACATGAAGTAAGGCATGGTCCAGCATCTGGTACTTCAGGTTTGCCATGCCAATACTGACTAAAGTATGCCCTTGAGGGTATATATTTTGATTATATAACAGATGTATATTACATGAAGTAAGGCATGGTCCAGCATCTGGTACTTCAGGTTTGCCATGCCCATACTAACTAAAGTATGCCCTTGAGGGTATATATTTTGGATGGAGAACTGGTTAAAAAAGTTGAAAGATTTTTCACTTGGTGTTATACTATAAATTAAAGATGCCAAGAAATTATACTCTTGCTTTTATCCTTTAACCAAATGTAAGGCAACGAAGTTTGCATGAAGTAAACTTCATGTGCAAACTTTGTTTGTTTGCACTTGGATAAAGGATGAAACTAAGAATATAATTTTTGGCATCTTTAATTTATGGTTAAAAAAAGATCAAGGGTATTGAGAAATTGGAGAGGATTATCAGGAATTTGGAGGAAAATGGAAAGATCATTACTCGGTATTATTATTATTCTGGATAGAAAGTGCAACACTTGGGTTGGAGCTCAGACTAGAGCAAGAGACATTATAACAGCTGTTAAAAGATCCAAATGACAATGAGCATGTCATATTGCAAGAAGTAACACCCAAAAATGGACAAAGTTGATATCAGAACAGTATTCCATAGATGGAAAGAGAGCTACAGGATGACCAAAAGAGATGGAGGATGACATTAAAAAGACGGCTGGAAGTCAATGGCATAGCAAAGCTCAAGATAGCACTGAATGGAGGATATTGGGGGAGGCCTTCATCCAGAAGTAGACAGAAAATGGCTGATGAAGTAAGATGCATGATTTGTGTTAGGCCATTACTTACAGCAAAAACTTCATCTAGCTTGGTTGTGGTGTTTGGAAAAGGGAAACCAATTGGAGTTATGAACATTGAAGTCACTAGAAAGATTACTTCACTATTTGGATGGCTGGATTGTAGGAAGTCAAGCTTCAGGGATAGGAAGGTGAAAAGATAAGAATAGTTTTTGGAATTTGGAGAGAGTGGTAAATACAGCAGATGAATGTTACTAAATAGGCAGAGAAACCAGAAGATACTAAATTTGACATTCTCTGATCTCTAATCTTACAAAGTCAAAAAGAATCATGTAGCACTTAATTTGGAAAGTGAAAGCTGACTGTAGTTGATGTAGCTACGGTTTGCATTTCTGTTAAGAGGAGGTCTGTCTGGTCTAGATATTTGTAAGTGATGGGTACATCACGTATGTTAGTGAAGTGGATGTGAAACAGATTTTTTTTTTTAAGCTTCTTTTGTATATTTGGTTTGATTTGTCTTTTTCATTTAAATTGGTTTTTGAAGGAAGTTTATTTTAATTTCAGTGATACTATCACTGTTTGTTGTGTGTTTCATTACTGATTACGAATTTGATGAAAGGATAGAGTAAGTACATGAGTGAGAGGAGATAGATTCTTTGACATTCATGCAGAGTGACCAATTCCTTTCCTGTTGTGGCCTTGACAGTATCCCCCACATATCTCAGATTCTCTTCTAGGCACAACCTGGTATAGTATGTTGTGGAGGGATTATACACCAGCTGAATCGGAAGCCTCCTGATGTGTTACTGACAGGTTCAGGCCTGTGTGCTGTCTGGCAGCTGGTCTACAGTACCACAATTTATACTGCTGTACCTTCAAAATGAAGAAGGTTCTGAGTATGTTTGGCATGCCTTTGAACGGTATCACTCACACTGCATGGAGAAGGAAATGAGGGGGGGAGGGGAGAGACCAGAAACCCCTCTATTCTGGAGGCCAAACATATCATTCATCACTTCAGGTCTCCAATAAGTAAGGTGGTTACACTAAGTGATGAAGGTCATCTACCACCACTTAATGGTAGATGACCTTCATTGTAATATTTATCATGTTCTTCTGATGTGAGTTAATACTGTTAAATAGTTGAAATGAAAAAGTATTAGTTAAAAGGCACTAACTTGACCAAAGTTAGTGCCTTTTAACTAATGCAATGCTATAGCAGCTCATTACAAGGGTTTGTATTTTTTGTAGGTGCTCAATCACTTTCAAAACCCTTTACAGAGCTAGTTGTTGATTTTCCAGACTGTTTATTTAGTTCTCTTATTCACAAGGTACTTTTCTAAGTCACCTAGTGCTGTACTAATTTTAGATAAAAAGTATACTTTATGATATTCTATATTATTTACATATGTCCAAACACGAAAGATAGATTCATTACTTTTTTTTTTTTTATTTAGGCAAAGAAAAAGAATGGTCCTTTGCTTCCAGTGTCACATCCAAAACTGTTTCTAATCTTGAGAAACAAACAACATATGTGGTAATCCTTTCAGCTATTTATGAAGGATTCAGGAAGGCATCAGCTCCAAAATTCACTGTTTCAACATTAACATCAGTAATGAATGATGCACCAGTAGAAGATGGTGGATATCCTAAACATGAATTGTGTAAGGCTGTCAGTATATTTCAAGATTGTCTTAGAGCCAATTTAGATTTAGAAATGATCCATATAATTAATTTTTTTAAAAAAAATAAAATATATGCTTGCATAAATATGCAGTGTAGTAGAAAACATTAACCAGATATTAATTTACATAATTGCTTTTATGACATTATACAACATGTGATACTACACATTATGTGTTTCTGGGTTCTTGTAAAAGTGCATTTCATTAATCTGTATAATTGATGATGGGTGAAATCACTAATCATATATTGACATTCTCATGCATTTATGTAAGATTGAATTTTTTGAATTTGCAATGAAAAAATTCAATTCAGCTTACAGCTCTAATTTAGGATATTTGCCAACATGCAAGGTAATTAGCCAACAGTATACAAGACTGTTTTAGTGATCTCAACTCTTCAGTGAGTTTTTATGGACATGAGGTAATTGTTCAATATTATATGTCACTGTTCATCCTTCTTGACTTTTCAACAAAGGGAAGTTCTAGACTTTATTGTCATACAAAATGATGTATCTTATCATGTATGAGAATACATGGCTACCAAGGTCTCATGATCTCACTGCATGGATGTTTGGTTTCAATGCTACAAGAACATAACTTTAAACTTGTGTAATACGTGTAATGCATGCTTTGTAGAATGTTTCAAAGACATTAGCATAATAATCATCATCATCATCAAATTCCTGACATTCCAAGTTCTAATCGTTTTTTCTGTAGACGGAGATCCAAAATGTCTTTCAGCTTCCCTATTCCCGTGTTCTTCCGCATATTTTACAACCTGCAATTTGTAACTTGAAGTATATGAATGTCGCCTGTTTTTTTCCGTCACTAAAATCTACAGGGAAATATCAAACTGAACACAAAATATCTCAATACTGATAAACATCGGTAACTGATTACTCAGATAAGATATTATGAAACTTGAATAGGGACTCCCCGTTCTTAGCCAATGACGCACTAGAAGTCACGTGAAGGTCACGCATCAATTTGATTGCATCATTAACCGCCTACAAAGATCTTGGAACATAAAAGGGAGTGCGTATTACTTTGAAAAGAGGAAACAATCTTTACCTTCATTATATAAGACGCACCCCATTTTTAAGATAAAAAAGTGCGTCTTATACACCAGAAAATACGGTATATCACCACTAACTTCTTATGTACAATTTTCCTCCAAATCAATCTGTTACCTGTCAAAACTCCAACGTTATCAGATGTTATATTTCTGTCTTCTGAGGCATTTTTTACTGTATCAATCCACCTATATCTTCCTCTGGGTTTTTTTCCTGTTAACCTGACGAAGAACACTTATTTTGCTAATCTAACCTTTCCTTTTGCATTCCTGGATGCTGAAAATGTCAAGTTCTTTCCCATATCCTCATTTTTAATATGATATTGCCAGTGATATCATCTGCTCATGCCCTAATCTTTCTCAGGACTCTCATATCTGTGGTCTCTAGTCTTTAGTCAAGTGTTTTATTTCTAACCCAGCTCTCAGATCCATAAGTTAAAATTGGTTTGAACACTGTCTTGTATACAGCTACTTTAGTGTTTTTACTAATTTATCTCTTAGTCCATATAAATTTATTCAGTTAACTTCTTAACCATACCAGCTTTGTTGATTCTGGTGTTTATTTTCATATTTCATTTGGCATCTTCACTAAAAATTGTGCCCAAGTAGCTGAAATGTTTTACTTGTTCGATAGGTTCCCATATTTGGGATGAAAAACCGAAGCTCTCTCTCTCTAAGAATTCTTGATGATATTGAGAAGAGGGCAATCTGCTTAATACACAAGATCCTTCCCTCACAGACTTCCTTCAGTCAATTTATCTTAGGTGCTATATTTCAGTGGCGGTGCCTTTCTATGGGTACTTTACTTTCATGGGAATTGCTACCTCTGAATTGGTTGCTACAATTCCACTCTAACCATAGAACTAGAGCAACCACTAGCCAACACCCATACACTGTCCAGCTTCGAACACACTGAACTAACTTCTCATCAGCTTCCTTGATTCCATCCACCTCCATTCTTTGGAACAATCTCTCCCATACTGTTTTTCCCACTGAGTACAACCTCCCACTCTTTAAGAAATATACCAACAGGCTATATTTTCCTCCTTAATCACTTGCCCACGCAATGGCACTATAGTGGTTTAGGTTTTGTGACTTTCATGTGTGGGGTCAACATAAAAATAAAATAATTAAAAAAAAATTTGTTCTCCACGGTAATGTTCTTCAAACTACATGTGTGGTCTGCTTCATATTTGTAGAATATGCCCTGTGAATGTTGTGCTGCTTTGCATTCTCTTTCTGCTTGACTATGAAGACAACAATGGACCAAGAAAATTAGCAGCTTCAATTTAGGCAAACATTAAAGGAAGCATGAGAATTTGTTACAATGGAAAGTACACCCCTCTAATCAGCATATATTTTCCCCTCAGTTATAGTATATTTAAGAAGATTGCCATTCAGATTGGTTTTTGTCTTTATTGCAACTTTTTATCATTAGGTGGCCAGACCCTTTAAGATACCTTCAGTCAGTCTTTCTTGACAGATAAAACTGCCTTAGCAGTACTCACAAAGTAAAATAGCACAATCCTATATTTTAAAGAATTTCTGGATGAATTGTAGAAGATGCGTGTATGATTAGTATATATTCTTGGTTTCATCTCTGTCATACCATTGTATGTACACCAATCTTTGTGCATGAATAGGGATCCCAGATACATTGGAAAAAAATACGGGACACTTATGATTGAGGGACCCTCAGTCATAAGTGTCGCTAAGTCAATGATAAGTTCTAACGAACTTATCATTGTTGCAGTATTGCCATCACTCACCTTGAGAAAATAACAACACTTCTACACTTCCCTATAATGACGGAGAGCGGTGTTTGTAATAGAATAGAAATTGTAACTCATCGATTTTGTTATTCAGTCTTGAACTCTAAAATACAGGACAAAAAGCTGTCCCGAAGAGTTTTCTCGGGACAACGGGATGCATTAGCCAAAAACTGGATGATCCTGTATTTTACGGGACATCTGGGATCCCTATGCATGAATATCTACTTTTTTGTATACTGAGAGTAGTTAATTTCTCTACAAGTTGCCATCATCATCATCATCATCAAATACCTGACATGTACCTTCACGGGTGGTTGGTTGGTTGGTTTTTAGTTTATTGGTGCAAAAACAGCAAAGGTCATACTGCACCATAGTGAAGGTTACAGCAATACATAAACAGTCAAAGAAAAATTGTAAACGACATGCATACATGCATGTACGAAAACTAAGCTAACTTAAGACATAAGACATATGACTAAAATTACAACAAAGGTTACAGAAGTACATATATAATTAAACAGAAATCAGTAAACAACATGCATGCACAAAAATTAAATTTCACAATGAAATAATAAAATTACTGCAAAAGTTACAGCAGTACATAAATATTCAACAGTACAAACTAGTAAGCAAAATGCATGTACAAAATCCAAGCCAAGAAATTCAGTATCTACATAGAAATAAAATTACAGCAAATGTTATTACAGCAGTACATAAATAGTCAAAAAGAAATTATTATACAACATGCATAAAATTTAAGTTTAGCAATGCAGTATCTATATATAAATAAAATTACAACAAGGTTACACAAATACATAAGGTCAACGGCTACAGCAATACATAAATAGTCAAAAATAAACTAGTAAATAACATGTATGTACAAAAGTTAAGTTATGCAATATAGTATCTACATATAAACAAAATTACAGTCAAATGTGTTTGTACAAATTAATGTTTTGTAGAAAGTTAAAAATATCATTCAATCTGCCTGAGTCTCATAACATCTGCCTGAGTGTATATGGCCTGGCTAGATAAGTAAAAATTTCATTTCTCTCTCTCGTGTAAAGTGCTGACACTTTACACGAGACAATATGTCTCGCTATGACAAATAGTGAGATATGTATTGCATTTTTCACACATGGGAGAGTTCAGCCCTCAGTAAAAAAGACTGTAAGATGACTGGCCTATGCAGAGCCTAGCAAGAACAACTTCCTCTTTTCTCTTTATATGTTGACTAGAATGCCAATGCTTAATTTCAAGCTTAATGTCATATCATTTGTTTGTCAGTGCTTCCTGTCATGATGACTGCCATTGAGCAATTAGCTTTGATTTTATAAACTGTCTGTAGTCAGTATATGGTACTGTCAAGCAGTACGTGGAGAAAGTATGAGCTGATCTAAAGTATGTGTAACACCTCATACAGCACTGGATTTGGATTCTGTAAAGAGCTCAATGAGTCTGTATAAATTATACAATTTTGATAGCAGTTTTCTTTTATATGCACAAGTGCAAGCTAAATGGCATGCAACTCTGCTGTATAATTACTGTAATCAGGTGGGTTCTGGTTGGAGATAATAATATCAGGAAACACAGCAGCAGAGCCAACATAGGTATCAGTTCTTGAACCATCAATATAGATGGGCAAGAAATCAGAATGGACAGCTCTGTGTGCATTAAACAATTGCAGGTAGACCAATGATGGAGTATGAGACTTCTGTAGCTGACAGAGTGAGAGGTTGCAGAATGGAGTGCAAACCTGCCATGGAGGAATGCTGTTATGTTTGATGTAGGCAATGTTGTCAACATTCATACCAACAGCTTGCATTGTCTCTTTAACATGCATACCAAAAGGATGTATGGCAATATTGAGCTTTCCAATGCAGAGAAAAGAGACTAGTCCATGTAGGATAATCTGTGAGAGACTTTATCTTTAGGGCATAGTTAAGAGACAACTGTTTCCATCTAAAGACTGAGTGAGTGATATGTAAAAGGCAGTAGTAGCTCTCTGTATACCCTGATGATGGATGAGATCCAACCATCATAAGTTATTCTGTCTTGCAGAACTGGGCTTGAGACCCATAATCCAGCTTTTAACATATAAGTACATGATAAAGATGAAGCAATGAAGATCGATCAGTGCCTCACTCAGTAGAGGATAGAGTGCTAAGGAGGTTCATTGTTCTCTTGCACTTTGCTCTTAGTTGACGAATGTGTGCAAGAAATGCATGTTTTCTGTCAAAGATCAGTCCCAAGAACTTGGCTTCTGTAGCTACTGGAATAACAGTTCATTCCATTCTTAATTCAGGATCTGGGTGAAGAGTGCGTTTTCAATGCACTCTTCACCCAGATCTTCAACAGAAGTGTACAGACACTTTTTTCTCTTAAAAACCTGAAGCCATTACTAAGAGCCAACAGTGAGACTTGATCAATTGCTTGCTGAAGTTGTCTTTCACTTACCATCATGTTACAAGAGTGACAGTAAATTGTGAAGTCATCAACATATAGAACATTGTCTACAGTGGGAAGAAGCCATTCAGTGATTAAGTTAACTTTGATAGCAAAAAGTGTCACACTTAAGACAGAGCCTTGGGGAATTCCCTGTTCTTGATAATATGGCTGACTTTCCACTCTGACTTGGAAAGTTCGTCTGGACAGAAAGTTTTAAATAAATACAGGAAGGTGTCCTCTGAGACCCAAGTTATAGAGGTCCTTTAATATGCCATATCTCCAGGCTGTATTGTAAGCTTTTTCCATGTCAAAGAAAACTGAAACCAGATGTTCTTACTTCAGAAATGCATCTCTTTATACAAGTTTCTAAATGAACCAAATGGTCTGTTATGAACCATTGTGCAGTGGAGAGAAGATCTTTGCTTTCTAAATACTAGAGAAGTCTGGTATTAACCATTTTCTCTAGTATCTTACAAAGACAGCTGGTCAGAGCAATAGGTCGATAATTATTTGCTTATGTTGGATCCTTTCCTGGTTTTGGGATAGCTGTGACAACTGACTTATGCCAAAAATCCATAAACTCTTCCTCTGCAAGTATTCTATTGTATATTAAGAGAAGGAGATCGACAGAAGATGATGGTAGATGTTTTATCATTTCATAATGGATGTCATCAGGCCTACTGCACTAGTGTGAGACAGTAGAAGAGCTCTTTTTAGTTCCTCCTTAACAAATGGCTGATTGTTATGGCTCAAGATCATTGAAAGAAAAATTTAGCCTTTGTTTTTCTTGCTGCTCTTTCAGTATTAAAAATTCAGGCAGATATGAAGCTGTTCCTGAGATTCTGGCAAAATTTTCACCAAAAGTGTCTGCAATAGCTTTGGGATCAGCCATAACGCTTCTATTATGATTTAAGGTAGACTAATGGTATGTTCTATATCTATCTTTCATTTTCCTGATTTTTATCCCATACAGTTTTTGCACTGGTTAATTGATGAGGTAAATTGGATCCATGAATTGTTTGGACTGTGACATCTCACATAACTATTAAGTTTGATGTGGTGGGGTATCTACGAAATATACCCTGTTCCTTGTGTTGATCGTTTTTGGCTGTCTGGCCTTCTGGGTTCCACCAAGACTTGGGATAAAGTGGAAGAGTGGAAATTGAGATGATATTCTTGGGATGGAGGACCGTTGCTGCCTGGACCATGCACTCTGTTATATACTTTACTGCTTCATTGATAGGTGTTTGAATGATGGTATCAGCGTTAAATTTTGCAAGATGAGAAAAAGTATTCCAGTCAGCCTGGTCCATTTTCCATATGGGCATCCATGTAGGTGAACTTGGTTCCTGTGAAGACATTGTGCAAAGAACAGGAAAGTGATCACTTCCATATATATGTTCTCTTCAGCATCACACGTGAGCAGTGGAAGAATGGAAGGGGAGCAGATTGTAAGATCAATTGCAGAATATGAGTGGGTAGGCATATGGAAGAAAGTATTGAGTCTATTATTCAAAAGGGAGAGGTCATTATTGTCAAGGATTCTTTCAATGATTCGACCTCGTCTATTTGTGTTGGTGCTACCCCACATGTGTATTGTCAGCCATCAAAAGTATGGGTTCAGGCATTTGCAAGATAAGGTTATCTTGCAACGATTTAATTTAACTCAGCACTCGGTGGTGAATAAATTGAACATACTGTAATAAGAAATCCCGTGGAGAGGTGAATCTTTACTGCTTCCAGAGCAGTATTAAGTTGGACATGATGGAAAGGAGTAATGACCTACCCACTAGGATAGTTACTCCTCCATGAACAGGACCACCTCCAGTTCTGTCCTTGCATACAACGGTGAAATTCCTTAAGATAGGGTCCTTGTTGGTTCTTAAGTATGTTTCCTGTAGACAGAAACAGAAAGGTTTGTGTTTCTGCAAGAAAATTTTGATATCATCAATATTCTGGCAAAACCCACAACAGTTCCATTGTAAAACGTTTCCTATTGTTTTGGCTTTATAGACTTGTCTAGTTTTTGAGAGGTTGAGGACTTACTTACCTTTGTCAGGTTTATATTTATCAGTTATTTTTGGGAAGCATGGACAACCAGTGTCCATCTCTTCCTCTGGTAAAATATTCATTACATATGATGTGATAGGGTTAGTTGGCAAGTTTAATTTACTTTCCTTAGATACCGAAGTATCAATTTTTTCTGTGGTGTTGTCTGGCGGTTTATCTTTAAGTGATATCTTTGCCATAATTTTTTTGACAAGTGGGTTCTCATCAAATGGAACCATTTTTGGAGATGTCTCTGGAGTAAGGCCATAGATCATACGATTGATGAGCTCAACAGAGAAGCACTCACAATCATAAATTTCAGGTATGGTGGAATAGATATGAGTTTGAGTTGCTGTTAACATTTTCTTAATTGTTACCTTCGTAACATATGAGGATTTCAGAGTGGGTGCAGCTGTGGCTTTCTTTCTTTTTGCATCCTGATATGAAGTTTTGTTTTAATTTTTCGTATTTCTTTTTCATCTTTTCACTTTTGACATGCATGAGAGTAAGCAGGATGATCTCCCTGACACATTTAGCTTTTTATGCAGAGCAAGATATCATGCCCTTACTTCCACATCGAGCACAGGTGGTTAAACCATAATAGGTAAGTTTGGGCATGCCCATATTTCTAACATTTAAAGCATCATCTTGGATTAGGGATGTGCACTCTAATAGGACAGCTAAAATAATCTGCTTTAGCTTATCGTAGCTGTCCTGAGTGAAATCAGAATGGAGATCCCATTCTAATTTCACTCATCTACAGGAATTGAGTGTTTTATGACGTGTTAGTGTGATTGGTATTCCACCCATTGATGTTACTCCAAATGTTGCTGACACAATATTTCCACAAGGATATCACCAGAACATAATTTTTTAAGTTTTGGGAAGTCCTTCCGATCCTTCTAAATCCTTTTGAATAAAGAAGGATGACATTTCCCCTATTTGCTTTTCACCTGTTGCATGGATGATCAAAAACATTGGTACATTTATACTAGTGTCATATATCTTTGGTTACCAAATGCTGTATCTATGATATCACTACTTGGTTAAGACTTTGTTAGGACCCCTAAAATGTTCGAGGGTAAAGAATTCATGCTCAAGGAGTTTTTGGTTTAGCACCAGAGCTCCCCACCCACCACTGGTATAGCATACTGCTATGCTATACCAGTACTACAGCAAGCCTTGGATGATTCCGACCCCAGATTATGGGGTGAGAGAGAGACTTACTGCAACAACATTGACCCTTACCTGCAAGGGTCAACAACATTAACCCTTGCAGGTAAGCCCCACTACCTGATTGATCCTGGCTGGGCCATTCAGGACTACCTGTCTTTCCAAAGCAGAGGCCAAAGTAGTGCAAGCAAAGACTGCATCGAGAGTGGAATGCTAGAGCTATGCTGGATACTATACAAGTACTACAGCAAGCCTTGGATTTCGACCCGGATTTATGGGGTGAGCGAGATTTACGGCAACAACATTGACCCTTGCAGGTAAGACTACTGGCTGATTGATCCTGGATGGGCCATTCAGGACTGCACATCTTACTGAAGCAGATGCCAAAGTAGTGCAAGACTACCAGGATTCCTCCCCCCCCCCCCCTTCTGGATTTCCACAGGTTGCACCACACAACAAACACAGTGGCAGGGCGTTGGATCTCAGTGAAGGTGGTCTGTAAAAAAGACTCGGGAGAAGTTTAGGGATGGTACTGTATTGGTCTTTATGATAGCTACATGAAGGATTTCATCATTATTAATTTATGATTATCAATTTTCCTCCAAATTAATCTGTTATCCATCAAGACTCCAATTTTATCAGATCTTATATTTCTGTCTTCTAAGGCACTTTTTTATTCTATCAGTCTACATAGATTTTGGCCTTCTTCTGAGTCTTTTTCCTGCCAACTTGGCAAAGAATACTTGCTAATTCCTCTGCCATTCTGTTTAGGCGACCATAACACCTGAGGTTAGCTCTGCTAACACATTCCTGAATACTAATAATGGCAAGTACTTTCCTAATATCTTCATTTCTAATATGACACTGCCATTTGTTCATTGCCCTAATCATTCTGAGAACTCTCATGTTTGTAGTCTTCAATCTTTGATTAAGTGTTTTATTTCTAACTCGGCTCTTAGATCCATAAGTTAAAACGAGCTGATTTAGTGTTTTGGATAATTTCTTTCTTATTCCATATAAATTTATTCAGTTGAATTCCTACCATACTAGTTCTGTTTATTTTATTATTATTATTACATAACACCTCCAAGGAGTCCAAAGACTCATCGAGAGAGGGTACTTACTCTACAACTCTCCATCTCCACCAACCGCAACTACCTTCATCATCTACACCAATGCCATCTACTGCCTGACCACCACCACTAGTATTTTCACAGACAAACATCCATGCCCACAATGGGATTCGAACCCACAGCCTTTTGGCTGGAGAGCGGCTATGCTAACCACTCGGCCAACCAGGCTGGGTGGTTAGCATATTTCCATTTCCATATTTAATTTGCCATCTTCACTAAAATTGTGCCTAAAAGCCAAAATGCTTTAATTGTTCTGGTTCTTCCTTCTGGATGCAGTTGATGTTTTCATTGCTTTGTCTTTTTAATGTTGATTTTTATACCAAATTTATCAGCACATTTAGTCAGGGAATCTTTCAGACTTCATCTCATCTTTCTTTTACCTTGTGGTGTCAAGAGTTTATTAATCATCAGACCTCAAACCGTTCAGAGGATAAGGTGGTCAGCCCTATGCCTCGGTGTATCCTATGTCCTGTAGTGTTGAGTTCTAAAGGCCGGTTTGCCTGCTTTGCGGGATGAAAAACTCTACTATTCACGCCCAAAACCAGCTAACTTGGCTATGGCTGAGGAAGATTCTTTAGCTCCTCATGTTACCAACGGGAATCGAACCTAGGACACTCCTTCCCCAGGCATATGATTCACCCTCCCAAATACTAACTGGGCTAAGGTTTGCTTAACTTCAGTGATCAGCTGAGAACTGGTGCTTTCAAACTGATCCAGCCACTGACTTTCAGACTTGTACAATTTACCCTAATTGAATAATATGGTCATATGTGGATGAAATCCAGAATATACTTTTCTCTTTTACTGTTACAGATTAGCATTCATTTTGATAAATTATGGAGGCTACTACTATGTTAAGAATAACTTAGTGGTATCCTCCATAATTTTTTTCAATGTTTCAACTTTCATATTAATGTCATCATAGTTGTTCCACACTCAGTGAAGCACTGAATGACTTACATACAATTATCTTGCTGTCTCTTATGATGTCTCGCCACCTGAATTCATTGGTTAAATGATGTCTTGCAGTCATATCCAAGAATTTTGATATCACAAAATGTCTTGTTCTCACTCCAGACATGAAATGGAAAACCACTCTGAAACGTCCACATTTATGCTATGGTGCATTTGCATATACCACTGATGGTGCCACTTATTTGAATACTATAACCAGACTCTGCTTCACTTTATTACATGATCTACCTGTCTTTCATATGTTTTTTTTTCCTTTCTTTTTTTGCATTTGAGTTATTGGGATTTTTATCTTTATTCTTCAATGTTTGGAAACTTATATTTCTCCATTAAGTGAAAACACTATTCAGACACAATGTTTATAATAATCATTCCCTTGTCTTCCAGTGAGAATCACTATGAGATTTCATATTATTGACTTCATATCAAATATCTTAAGTTTCTTTTTATTGCCATATGTGCGATTAGTCTATGTTCAATTCAAAGGCTATGCACAGAACCTGTTTAACAGTGGATCTCTGTTTTTCTATTAATTTCAAATCTATATAGCACAGTGACCATGCACACACAAATGTGTACTCATCACATATGTATATTATGTATAATATATTATGTGTGTGAGAGAGTTAATGAGTGATAAAATGCTGATCATAATTTCAACAGGATCACCAATAATCTGGATATTTTTTGAAATTTGATATGTTCTTCAAGGAAAACACAAATGTTTCACATCCATCAGATAGATTTTGTCATCATTCTGCATATTGAATTAAAATTTGTTCAAATTTAAAATCAAAAAAGGCAAAATTGATATGTTCAAATAAGAGCCTCAGTAGCTTCTCATATTTGAGTTTAATGGAATATTTACAGCACTAGGAAAGGATTAAAACACATTTTAATGCTTCCTATATTTCTTCTCAGTCACAGACGTCTTCAGGGATTACAAATAACTTTTGTAACACACACACACACAAAGACAACACAATACTAAATGGGTGACTCTAAAGTCCTATTTAGTGGTGCACCCTCTATGGGCTTTTTTTAGATGGCCTTAGATGTAAAGTGGGACCTCTGATAACTATTATTTCTCAAATTTTGGGAAGTTTTATGCATCCATATTTATTTCAGTTTGGTTGATTTCTTAGTGCTGCAGCAGATTCTAAAACAGTTTTTCTTTTTTAAATTTACTATGGTGGAGCATGGTAGTTTTCTTCCAGAAATACATGGTCTACAAGCCAGATTAACCATAGTCATGATTGCAGATGTACAATTTGTGTTCTTCTAAATGGATGGTTGCTGATCTACCTGTCTATCTGAAGTAAGCCATCTTGCAGGAACTGGGTTCTTTATATACTCCAGGCACTGAGAGAGAGAGAGAGAGGAGGGAGCTGATTTTTGGTAGAACAGACAAGGGTAGCAAGTTTCCAGTGGGGCTTAAAAGATGTGTAGAGGTTGTACTTTTTTTAAAGACCTGGCTATTTTTTCTGATGTGCCATGGATTTAGGGAATGGTGATGGCATTTCTGAAATCCTTCTGAAACGATAGCTGATGGTGGAGGGACTGATTATTATTCTTTTATTTTATTTATTTATTTATTTTTAAATTCTGTAATCAAATAATCAAAAAATAATCAGTCCCTCCCCATTCCTCAGCCATTTAATATTCAATTAAACCTTCAGCATGATGTTCTGCCAGCATTTAAACCTTAATACACGACCTGTGTAGCTCAGTTGGTTTAGATGAGCCCTTTACTCGGAAAGACCTGGGCTGAAATCTCATCTATGATGTGAGAACCTTTATCAGGTGTTTTCAATCAAATGATGAGTTAGCCATTCTCATATGGCAGTGGAGCATTTTTTTCTCCTGGAAACTCAGATTTTTCATCTCTTAAAACAGGCAAACCATCCATAAAACATGCAATTTACAGACAAAAATACATTACAGCCATTAGCTAAATACCGGCTTTATGAGATGGTGTGCCATACCTCCCCATGAAGGGCCTCATGGCCATTGTATCATCATATGCCAATTAATTAAGTTGTTCAAATGAATTTTTAAAAATATCCATTTGAACACTTAATTCTGTAGAATGGATTTTGTGATTAATTTGAATATTTTTTCATGATTACTTATTTCGATAGTGATTTGTTTTTGTTTTGATATTGACTGGTGTTCTCATTAGATTGCATTAATTGTTTTACATTAATCTATACAAGTTGAATAAAGTGAAATAAATAATACAGGATATCAGTATGTGCTTATCATGGTTTATTAAAATATACATTTTGAATTTTATTTTATTTTGATTTCAACTTAAATATCATATTTTCTATTTTTAATCACAGCTTGTAACTGTAGTGAAACTGGCTTGATTGCATGTACAAGGACTCCTGGAAGTGTGGAATGTAAATGTTCCAATGAATATGCTGGTAAATGGTGTGAATTATGTGCCCCAGGCTATTTTCGTGTTGGAAAATTATGTGTGTCATGTCCTTGTAATAATTATACATCATCAGGAGAATGCATTATTGGTAGGTTTCTTTACTCTTGTCATTTCAGATTATATTTTCATTATATGGTATAACTTTTATATAATATGATCAACTCTAGCAAAGACTATTATAGCAACCTACTAAAAAGTTCTTGCCAGATCTGTAGTGAAGCTTCATAACCAGACATTCATGAAATTGTCTATGATGAAAAAATCAAGATATAAATTAAAGATATTACATTAATAACTGGTACAAGTTGAAAAATAGCTGAGTGATTTTTTTAAAATAAATACAAAATGTTCTGTCATGTTTCATGACCATTTTTGTAGATTTATGGTTAAAAGAAAACAGAATAACAGTTCAAAAACAAAAAAGTGTCTTACAATTATGAAATAAGCATGATGAGAACTGTCTATAATGCCAGTAGAGTCTGAAGTAAAAAAAAGTAATTATAATGCCAGTAGAGTCTGAAGTAAAAAAAAGTAATTAATCTGTTAAAAAAAAAAGAAACAAAAAAGAGAGTGTACTGAGATGTGTTTAATGACTACTTCCTAAAACTGAATGGGAAAGTTTGAGGCTGACATGCTTAACTAAATTTGACTGATGAATAAGAGTTTCTCAGCTCCTATTTATATAGCCTCTACTAAAAAGATGGCTTTTATGTAGTACTTTACTCTTTTCCAGTTGACCATATGTCTGATAGATATAGCATGATTTGCAAGACCTGATTTGTTAGACACAGGGAAAGGAATGCAATCTTTATGCTCTTCGAAGCCCACTGCTCAGTCTGTCAATCTGCTGGTAATGCAAAAGATCACACCAGCAAAGAATGTAATACAGTTTGCTCTCACTATTGTAGACACCATTATAACAAATTTACTCACTATAAAAAAAATTACTAAAAATTCCTAGACAAAGTTTGGCATAATGCTATGGTAAAAAAAAAAAAAAAATCACTACAATCAAGCTATTCGTTATAATAAACTGTTTGGTCTCTATGAATCTGTTATAGTGAGAATCTGTGGTATATATCCAAATGATATATAAAAAAAAGTTGATCTTTCAGAGAGAGCAGAAACATCACCGGTTTGTGAACAGGACAGAAAAAGACCTGGAGGTTTACAGTATGAAAAAAAAAAAAAAAGTAAGGCCTTCTGTAAGCCTTTACTAATTTTGAATAGATTAATTACTCTTTTTGCTGTGGACTTTTAATAGCATTACAAATTTACAAATTGAGCTCTCCTTATGCTTGTAAATCTCATATTATTATTATTATTCTGGGCAACTCCAAGGAGTCGACAGACTCATCGATAACATCATGTCAAGAACAACTATTCGACATTCACACAGTATCTATCATACCTCGCCTTGAACTCATTCACGGTCGTAGCACCCACAACAGACTCTGGCAGCTTATTCCACTCATTCACCACTCTCCAAGTAAAAAATCTTGCTCTAACACCCCTGCTAACCACATTCTTGCCCAGCTTCCATGTTTGGCCCATAGTCCTCCTGCCACCAGCCCTAGTCTCAAAAATATCTTCTGGATTAATCTTATAGAAACCCTTCAGTAATTTGAATGTCTCAATCATATCACTCCTTTTCTGCCTATCGACCAATTTTTGCAACCTACAAATCTTCAACCTGTTCTCATAAGGTTCATTCCGTAGACCTGCTGTCATCTTGGTCACTCGTCTCTGGATCCTCTCCACCTCCTCCCCATCAAGAAGACACCCTGGCACCCATATCTGGGCACAGTACTCTAGATGGGGTCTTATCAAGGCTCGATACAGAGGAACAATAACTTGTCTCTGCTTGTTAAAGTATTTTTCAGAAGCCAAGTGATTTGATGAGCTGATTTAGCCACTTTTGCAATGTGCCCCCTAAACTTCAATTCCCTATCCACCAACACTCCCAAATCCCTAACCTCATCAATCTCCTGGAGTATGGTTTCACCAATGTGATATACTGCTGGTATTCTTTTCACCCCAAAATGCATAACCTTACACTTTGCCACATTAAATTGATATCCATTTTCCCTAGCTCAGTCCTCCAAACTATCCAAATCATCCTATAAAATTTTGACATCCTGTGCACTCACAATTGCTCTACCCAACTTTGCATCATCAGCAAACAAGTGAACACCTCCTCTCAGATCCTTTCCTATATCATTGATGAACAAATTGAAAAGTAGTGGTACAAGAACAGAGCCCTGCAGCACACCATTAGTCACAAGCTCAATTCAGGAGTTGAGTCTTTTGGATTCAACTCCTGAATAAACTACTCTCTGGTATCTCTCCATCAACCACCCTCGTATCCATCTCACTAACCCTATATCCATCCCCATCTGCTCCAGTTTACTGATTAGAGTTCCATGTGATATCCTGTCAGAGGCCTTTGCAAGGTCCAGTAGAATCACTGTAAACCCATTACCGTTATCCAGTTCAGCTGTCACTGTGTTATAAAATGAATGAGCAAGTTATTGAGGCATGATCTACCCTTCACAAAACCATGTTGTCCCCTATACAATATCCCATTTTCATCTATGTAATCCTCTATTCTTTTCTTGACTAATTTCTCCAAGACCTTGACAACGATTCCTGATATGCTAATTGGTCGGTAATTTACAACAGCAGTCTTGGAACCTCCTTTATGCAGTGGAACTATTATTTCTCCCCCCCCCCCACCCCGGACTAACCCAGATCCGAGACACAAATTAAACAAAATGGTCAAGGGTACTGACAATTCTTTAGCTGCTTCACGTATGACATGAGCTGGTATACCATCCAATCCCACAGATGTATTGACATTGAGGTTATGTAATAGACTACTCACCTCCACTTCATTCACCACAATTCCCATATAATCTATTGGTTAATTCATTTCTGCAGTGTCACCACCTGGATGATATATTCTTGCAAAGTGCTCACTCAGTAACTCAACTATATCAACTGATTCAGTTACCTCCCTACCATTGGCATTCTTTAAGATCATTCTGCCATATACATTTTTTCTTTTACTTGCAGCATATCGAAAAAACTGTTTAGGATTCTCTTTAGCATGCATGGCCAGTGTTCTTTCGTTATCCTTTTTTGCTTTTCTTACCACACTTCTTATCTTACACACACTTTTCTTACCCCTTCTGGACTGCGCTTTATACCGTTCATGTGCCTGCCAGTCACCTTTCTCCTTAAATTCCCTCCATACTTGTTTCTTTTTTTGCAGCTCAAGCTTAATGGTGTTATTCATCCATTTAACCCCTACTTGATTTATTATTCGGACTCTAGGTATATCAGCCATTGCTTCATGCAAACACTTCTTAACTGCCTCCCATGCACTATCAACTTCTAGCCCTTGCAGTTGTACATGTCATGGCACTGAACCAATCAAACTCCTAAGCTTGTCATACTTACCAGCCCGATAATTCCACATGTATCCTGTCTTAATTGTAAATTCCACACCTTTAGCCACCTCTCAAGTCAAGACCCTATGATCACTCTCACCAATTGGTGGCAATGCGGTCATATTTGTTACAGCCAAGTCCTCAGATGCAATTACTAGGTCAAGCACTCTCTGACCCCTAGTATTTTCCATTACATGCTGTCGCAGATAGTTATCCCTTAATAACCGCATAAAATCCAATTCCTTCCTCCCTTGTGTCCTCTCCTCACTCCGATCAGTGCGACCATAGTTGAAATCTCCCATAATAATTACCCTCCTTCCACTCATTTCTTCTATTTGCTTGTGCATACTATCTCCACCATCTTTTCCATCACCTGGCTTATAGCAGCACCCAATTGTATATTTTGTTCTGCTAGTCACAATCTCACTCCAAATGGCCTCAAATGTGCTCTTTTCTCTATCCTGCAATTCAACTTCTATTCTCCTTGGCTGCAGCTCATCAGCTATCATCAACAATACTCCTCGCACTGTTTTATTCTCCCTGTCATTCCTGAACACACTATACCCATCACATTCAATCCCACTAGCTATATCATCTACAGTCAGCCATGTTTCACTAATGCCAATAACCTGTGGTCTGGAAGTGCCAATCATTGCCACCAATTCTTCCTTCTTGTTCCTAATACTCCTAGTATTAGTGTACATGAATTTCAGACCCCCCCATTAGCCCCATCTCTACCTTGATGCCTTATACTAACTATCCCATTCTGGTTTGTTTTCCTTATTTGCTCGGGCATATTATACTCATTCATACACTCAACTGCCTTCCTAAGGTCTGCATATCTACTCTCCCCCCCCCCCCTAATAAATCTAGTTTCCCTGATTCTGCACATCCACTTCATTCAACAACACTTTTTCAAGTCTCCTTACACCGAATCCATTCAAATGCAAGCCATCCATCTTATATAGATCCTTTCGCCAATCGAACTCACTCCACACGTCCACAAATTCCACACCACTTGTCATACATAACCCATGCATAAAGTCATTTGCAATTATGGCCCTCCTTTTAAACACTTCACTGTCATACCATGGCAAAAGACTAATCATCCTAACTCTCTCACTCTTTTCTTTTGCTACCTCAAACAATTCATTCAGGTCCTCTCTAATAGACTCATTTATGTCCTTGATGGTCGCACCAGGTTGGTACGATTTTTTCAAATCCTCTATTAACACACCTCGTACTAACGAATCGCCATACAGCACTCACTCCTTCATTTTGTTTACATTCACACTCATACTCTTATTTTTCCTATCATACTTTTTATAATTGGCTGGTACACTCAGTAGACTTTTGTTCATACGCTCTAGCTGCCGCTTTGCTCTTTGTATCGCTCCGCTCAACAACACGATCTCACTCATTGCATCTATCTCATCTTTTTTATTTTCTGTTATACCATTAATTTGTTCTATATTAATACCATCATTCACACTTTCTACATTCACGCCCTCACAGTTCTCTGGTACAACCTCGCCATTTCTTGTTATATCACTATTTTCTTCATTCTGAAGTTTGACAAAAATATCACACTCACAACCTGAAATACACTTTAATTCCTCATTTTCCTTACATTTTCTACACACATTCACTCCTGTATTCTCATTTAACCATATTCCAGCTGCACTCCGCCAAACGTACATTTTACAGATAGTACACTGAATAATCTCCTTTATATTACAGTTATTGAATAAAGATGCCAAACCATTATTACTACCCACCATTTTCCTTCTTACGGGAGCCATATTCACTTCTATCGTATTTTATCAAATTAATAATTGAAACACCAAAAACACACAAACAGACACACTAAGATATGCAAAGCAAACAAAACTATGTAATATTCAAGTAAATTTGTCAATGATAACTTAAAATAACACTTATCTTATCAGGAGCTCTCAACAAACACTACAGACTATGAATCCCTCTAATGGCAACTCCCGAAATGCAACTATTTTTATTGTTGTGTTTATAAATTGATATGGTGCCTATAGTTCATTTAAGATGAAACCTTGGTTTTCATTACATTGAGTAGGTCATATAATTTCACTCACTTCTTTAAATCAACATACATAGCTGTTGAATTCTATATATGGCAGTTAAGTGAGTTTGCTAGTTTTCTTAGTCGATACAAAATTAATAATGGAAAAAACTCATGTACAAAGATTATTTAATAGTATAATTTTTGCCTGTGTGTCACAGGCATCTTCAGTACATTTTAAGCTCAAATTAAACAATAACTGACAATTCCAAAACGTGCCACCTAAGTAGCTGGTGTAAGATAACTAAGAAGGTCAATAACTTTCCTAAAAAAAAAAAAAAAAATCATTACAATAAAAAGTTAGGAAAGATTAGCTGATTTGTAAAGTACTATCTCCCATAAAGGGGATAGACGTAAGCCGTCGGATCTGTTTAAGTTAGGAGAATGCAGTAGAGTTTCACATGTTTCTTTATAAAGGCATTCCATGAGAAACTGACTTAGGTGGCGCTTTTTGGAATTGTCAGTTATTGTTTAATTTGAGCTTAAAATGTACTGAAGATGCCTGTAACACACAGGCGAAAATTATACTATTAAATAATCTTTGTATGTGAGTTTTTTCCGTTATTAATTTTGTATCGATATGTCTACTCACGGTATACCTCTTTTAAAACTTAGTTTACTTAGTGTTTTCCTTTAGTGATGTGAAATGCTAGTCCTGATTTATGTGCCCATTTTTTTCTCCTGATTGATCCATCTAACTAACATAACAAATGTCACAGGTACAGAAGATTTTGTACACTCCTAGTTGTTAAAGATAACCAAAACAGCTTGCTACCGCTTAAACAACCAGGAGTGTACAAAATCTTATGTACTTGTGACATTTGTTATGTTGGACAGACGAGTAAGTCTAGAGAAATCCATTAATAAAAAAAAATAATAAAATAAGCTAAAATAAAAAAAACATGTCAAGGATGTGGAGGAAGAAAGCAGCACATAAATCAGGAATGGCAACACACTAAAATGATATACATAGAATTCAACTGTTATATATATAGATTTAAAGAAGTGAGCAAAATGATATGATGTCTTACTCATTGTAATAAAACCAAGGTGTCATTTTCAATCAACTATGGCCAGCATGTATAAATGACTAAATGACCTGCAATAATGAGTCACGTATCTGACATTTTATTATGATATCAATGTCTTTTTCAAGTTTAATTTGAATAATGACAGTTGTTAATTTAGAAATCTCTCTGTGAATACCTTTTTTTTTATTGTTTTTTTTAATCTGAAGAAGTATACAAAAATGTTGTACAAAACTAGTAATTTCTTAACAAAAGGATGCTTAAGGGTCAAACCTGTATAACTTAGAGGAGACCTCCACATAGCCTTTCAAGGAATCTTCACCTTCTCATGGTGCACCCTGTTGGGTATCTACCTGGATACTGAACGAACGAGGATGGATTGGCAATTTGGGATTAGCCGACCAAATTGTATTCTTATTGGCTTAAACCAATATACAAAATGATGGTACAACATGACAAAATTTCATGCCGGCTGGGGCTTCGCCCGGTTAAACAAGGTCCCCGTTGTTTTTGCCAGGGAAGAACCAGGGCGAACAGTGAAAAGTCAGCTACTGGAACAAATCTGAAAGCACTCCCCAACTCAACATCACCAGAGTTAAAGATCAGTACTATCAATGTAAGAAGCCTGAATGGCAAAGAAATGGAGCTAGCTGAGGAATTAGATAAGTACCAGATCGACATAATAGGGATGACGGGAACAAAAAAGACCAAAACTGGTGAGATCTTTCTGAGCAATAAATACAAAATGTTATATTCAGGCAATGACAATCAAGGAAAAGAAGGGGTAGCCATAGTATTCAACGCTAAATACGAGGCTAATTTTCTTGAATGTCAGGCAGTCTCAAGTAGAGTGATGTGGGCAAATATCAGAATGGGGAACTGGACAGTGAGACTTATTTGTGCCTATGGTCCCATAGAAGGCTCTACTAAGTTAGAAGTGGAGGAATTTTTTGAGGCTCTTGTTATATCTTGAATGAGGAATTTTCATTAAAATTATTTTATTCAAGATTTAACAAGAATAAAATAACAACTAAGAGATACTTGTACTATAGTAAGGAAACAAATTGTAAAAAGGGAACATAAATGAATAACTTTAATGTGAAGTAAAAAGGAAAAATGAATTTTGTTTGTCTAAATAGAAATTCTGTTTTGTAAGTTGTAGCGATTAAAATGTATTCTATATGAAATGTATATCAAGTGTAAACAAAAGTCCAAGGATCGCATGCTAGCCACCCAGTTTAGCGTAATGCCTGAGGTGAAGGCTTACGTGGAAGGCGAATTGAGCTCGCGTTCCCCAAAAAAAGAACGCTCCTCGAGGAGAAGAGTTATGATGAAACAGCTTAAGGGCACAAGGTAAAGTGCCGTGTGAAGATTTCTGCAGTGAAAAAGAGGGTGCAACAGAGATAGAATAAGTAAGGATTCACGCAAGCTTCAAGCTCTCTCGAGTTTTGTTCCTGTTCTCGCTTGGACCTGTGGTTGCTGACCAATAGAAGAAAGTGCTACGATGTCGGATGGCGCTCTCCCCCCATGAATGCTTGATGGGTACCGGACGGGCAGTACGCAAGATGTCGACGTCCACTGTTTTGGGCCATCAATAGAAGTCCTACGAGAATGAGGCAGCGGAAAGTTATTTCCCAAAGGCGGGAGCGCTAACCATAGTAACCCGCCAAAGATCGAGATGAATGCTAGCATCGCTAAGTGCAGAGAAAAGCCTTATCGGATGAACAACATGACCTCCACGTGGTCATGTTGGAAGTGCAGAGTCTTATCCAACAAAAGAAGACGGATCAGGCAGAGATGGTAATCAGACAAAGCGATGGTAACGTACAGAACTTTCTTACTTATTTTCTAATGGTATTAGAAGGAATGGCGAATCAGTTTCTAGCGGAAGGGAAATTATGTACAAATACTTAGGGAACTTTGAATAACTAATGTGCTTAGCAATTTGTTGGTGTTTTCATTAGACTGGTTGTCTGAAAACTTATACTCGTGTGTGTGACCAAACTAATGCGAGAAACTAGAATTGTAGATAGAATCTGATTTCAAATTTTGTATTGTGAATGCTATGTGTATCATTGATTAACTTAGAGGCTAGAGTTGTTGATTATTTATTAGAATGTTCACTTGTATTCGCCAGTTTGATTTAGTGTTTAATTAATTAATTTCTTGAATGTATTTGAATCTAATTGTAAGTACTCTAAGATCCTAATAAACATGTTTTGTTATGTAATCCCGAGTATTATCTGAGCATGAGCCCAACTTACCACTCATAAAATCTGAACCTATGCGAAAGGGAATAAGAAAGGGGAATTTAGAACGTTAGAGTCACGACTGCAAGCTAAGAATTCTACAAACGCTGTAGAACTTTAGTAAGATAAAATAGGCGTTAAGATTCTGGGAAGGTCTCTCTGAGCAAGGATTCTTCTGTCCTAGGACTCTGACTGGTGCAGCTTTAAAAACAAATTTGTCAGTATCTGAAAAGGAGATGGCCCCAGAAAGAAGGTCTAGTGAATTCACTCTTAGTTGGTGGCTAATTTTTACTTTCAGAGGGAAATTACAAAAGGGTGATTCGGAGTTTAAGGTTAGAAATTTCTGGAACGGATAGATCACAGTATAGGGAAGGAAATTACGTTAAGGAAAGCATTAATATTTTTGGAGAAAGCAACGTTGTAACACTCTAGAGAAAGCTACTGACACAATGAAAAAGGAAAAAAAAAGTTGGTCATTGTTGAGGATCGAAGTGGCAGATGGGATCTAAATAGTAGAAAGTGATTGTCAGACATACAAACATGTTTTAGGAAAATTTGGAGAAAAGAGCAAAGCTAATAATAATGGCAAATACCTGTTGGATTTCTGCTCAGGACATGGACTGGTTATTACTAACACCATGTTCCAACATAAAAATGTGCACCAATTCACATGGAGAGAAGAGGCAAGGAATAGAAAAAGTCTCATTGACTATGTTATTGTTGATAGTCAATGAGACTTTTTCTATTTCATATTGAAAAGAATAACATGTAAGAAAGTTTTAAAGCGAATAAAAGTTGTGCAGCTCTCAGATGTGAACTGTAGACTAAAATAGATTATTGAAAAAAAAATGAAAGAGTTTGAGAACAAGAACCAAACCTTGGAGATTCAGTGGCAAACCTTGAAGAAAACCCTGATTGATTCAGCCAGAGAGGCATGTGGTGAGGTTGTCTGCAAGGAAAGAAAAATCAGAACTGCATGGTGGACACAGGAAGTTAAAGAGGCATCATCAAATTCCTGACATGTACCCTCAGGGGATGTATGTACAGGATATGATAGTACTACATAAAAAAATTTACATCATTACTAACTTCCTATCTACAATTTTTCTCCAAATCAGTCTGTTATTTGTCAAGACTCCAACATCATCAGATCTGATATTTCTATCGTCTAAGGAACTTTGCACTGTATCAATCCACCTATATCTTGGTCTTCCTCTGGGTCGTATTCCTGCCAACCTGGCAAAGAACACTTGTTTTGCTAATCTTTCCTCACCCATTCTGTTCAAGTGACAATACCACCTGAAATTAGCTCTGCTAACGCATTTCTGGTACTGACAATGTCAAGCTCTTTCCTAATATTCTATTTTTTAATATAATATTGCCATTGATGCCATCTGTTCACGCCTCTAATCTTTCTCAGGACTCTCATATCTACGGTCTCTAGTCTTTGATCAAGTGTTTTACTTCTTACCCAGCTCTCAGATCCATAAGTTAAAACTGGTTTGAACACTGTCTTGTATACAGCTAATTTAGTGGTCCGACTAATTTCTTTCTTATTCCATATGAATTTATTCATTTGACTTCCTACCATACCAGCTTTGTTGATTCTGTTGTCTATTTCCATATTTAATTTACCATCTTCACTAAAAATCGTGCCTAAGTAGCTGAAATGTTTTACTTGTTCCACAGGTTCCCCGTTCACAACACAGTTGATATTTTCAACGATTCTACTTATTTTCATTGTCTTTGTCTTTTTATTGCTGACCTTCATACCATATGTATTACAACAGTTATTCAATTTAGTCAGATAACCTTGCAAACTTGTAGCGGATTTATTTAGAAGTATAACATCATCTGCATAAAGCAAACAGCTGACATTAACCTCGCCAATTCTAATATTTTGTTGATATTTTCAACGTTTCTACCTATTTTCATTATCTTTGTCTTTTTAATGCTGACCTTCATACCATATGTATTACAACAGTTATTCAATTTACTCAGGGAATCTTGCAAACTTGTAGCAGATTTATTTAGAAGTATAACACCGTCCGCATAAAGTAAACACCTGACATTAACCTCGCCAATTCTGATATCATGTTTAATACCACTTTCCTTCATAATGTGATCCATATAGATAATGAATAACAGAGGGGATAATGTACATCCTTGCTCACACCAGATTTAACATTACACCATCTTTCTGTACTTCCTTAAATTCTAACTGCTGACTTACAACTCAAATAAAGACTAAATATTGCTTCACATAATGCCCCATTGACACCATATAACTGTAGCTTATTGAATAGCTTCTCTCTCTCTCTCGGTATCTTTTCATATGCCTTTTCCAGATCGACAAAACTTAAATACAGATCTTTGTTATATTCCCATGCTTTCTCAACTATTTGTCGTAAAGTGAAGATCTGATCCTGACAGCTTCTATTTGGCCCGAATCCAGCTTGTTCTTCGCCAAGCTTTTCTTCCACAATTCTTCTCAACCGTTTCTCAAGTACACTTGCATAGATTTTGCCAGGAACACTCAGTAGGGAAATACCTCTGTAATTCTCGCATTCAGTTTTATTTCCCTTTTTATATATGGGTACTATTAGAGCTCTACTCCAATCATCGGGAATTCGTCCCTCTGTCCAGGCTTTCTGAAGTATGCAGTGCAGCCATTGTAAGACTCTTATTCCACCATACTTCAGCATTTCTGGTCGAATATCATCTACTCCTGCTGCCTTTCCAAATTTCAAGCCTTTGATGGCTTTTTCTACTTCAAGTATGGATATGTATTCCTGACTGCATGCATGGTTAGTATGTTTTACCACTGTGCTGTCATCACTGCTTGTTTCATTTAGCAGTTTTTCAAAGTAATTACTCCATACTTCAAAGATATCTTTTTCTACCGTTTTCATGTCACCTTTATCATCTCTAACTCCTTTTACAGCACTCTTTCCTTCATTCCTAAGCTTCGTCAACAACCTCCAGAATATTTTGCCACCTTTTTGATATTTATTTTCTATGTTCTTGCCAAAATCCTCCCATGACTTTTGTTTAGCTAGTTTTACACAGTGTTCAGCTTTCCTATATTTGTCTCTGTATTCTCTAAGAGCACAAGCTGACTTATTTGCCAGGAACTTTTGATATGCTTTCTTCTTTTCCTTCACTGCCTCTTTAACTTCCTGTGTCCACTAGGGAGTTCTGATTGTTTTATCCTTGCAGACAACCTCACCACATGCCTCTCTGAAAGAATCAATCAATGTTTTCTTCAGAGTTTGCCACTGAATCTCCAAGGTTTGATTTCTGTTCTCAAACTCTTTCATTTTTTTTTCAATAATCTTTGTGTATTTTAGTCTACAGTTCACATCTGAGAGCTGCTCAACTTTTATTCGCTTTAAAACTTTCTTACATGTTATTCTTTTCAATATGAAATTCAATTTTATCCTGCTCAAGACTAAATAGTGATCACTTCCAATTTCAAATCCTCTGTACACTCTGGTGCCTGCACCAGGAAGAAAACATCACTATCAACAATAACATAATCAATGAGACCTTTCTTATTCCTAGCATCTTCTCTTCATGTCAATTTGTGCACATTTTTATGTTGGAACACGGTGTTAGTAATAACCAGTCCATGTCCTGAGCAGAAATCCAACAGATATTTGCCATTGTTATTAGCTTTGCTCTTTTCTCCAAATTTTGCCAAAATATTTTTGTATGCCAGAAAATCATTTCCTACTCTGCTATTTAGATCCCCAACAAGGACCAACTTTTCCTTTTTCATTGTGTCAGTTGCTTTTTCTAAAGCTTCAAAAAATTCCTCCACTTCTACCTTAGTAGAACCTTCTGTGGGACCATAGACACAAATGAGTCTCATTGTTCAGTTTCCCATTCTCATATTTGCCCACATTACTCTACTTGAGACTGACTGCCATTCAAGAAGATTAGCCTCGTATTTTGTGTTGAATACTATGGCTACTCCTTCTTTTCCTTGATTGTCATTGCCTGAATATAACATTTTATATTTATTGCTCAGAAAGATCTCACCAGTTTTTGTATTTTTTGTTTCAGTCACCCCTATTATGTCGATCTGGTACTTATCTAATTCTTCAGCTAGCTCCATTTCTTTGCCGTTCAGGCTTCTTACGTTGATAGTACCGATCTTTAACTATGGTGATGTTGAGTTGGGGTTTGTTTTCAGATTTGTTCCAGTAGCTGACTTTTCGCTGTTCGCACTGGTTCCCTGGTGAAAACAACGGGGGCCTTGTTTATCCTGGCGACGCCCCAGCTGGCATGAAATTTTGTCATGTTGTACCATCATTTTTTATTTTGGTTTAACCAATAAGAATACAATTTGGTCGGCTAAATCCCAAATTGCCAGCCCATCCTCGTTCATTCAGTATCCAAGTAGATACCCAACAGGGTGCACTACGAGAAGGTGAGGATTGCACATTAGGTCAGAAACCCTGGTCGGTTCTCCGCATTCCTTTAAAGGCTATGTGGAGGTCTCCTCTCAGTTATACAGCTTTGACCCTTAAGCACCCCATCAGCAACCATTCTTGTCAAAATGGTATATCCATCTTACTATAATGTAAATGAGCAGCAGTACTTGCAGTATCCTTATTGGCAGAAATTTAGCAATGCCATTAAGTTTAATGACATCTTGTTAAAAAAAAAGTCATCAGTGGAAAACAGTTCAATATGGAGATTTAAGAAAAAGCAGTAAAGTCTACCTCATCACATTATTAGAACTCAAAAACACTTCTGGTTCTGCAGTGATATTAAAATGAAGTTAAGGAATGTTTGATGTAGTAAGTTTATATATATATATATATATATATATATATAAAAAGTTTTTTACCTTGGCTATACTATACATTAAAGATACCAAGAAATTTTAAAACTTGGTTTTAATAATATTTTCCCAAGTAAGCTAAGTTTGCGCCTGAAGTATTTTCAGATCTTAGGAAACTTGTGGTAAAGGTGGACTAAGCTGTGATCACTTGCTTTAGTAGATCCCATAATGCAATAGTGCTACTATAAATTAAGGGAAGGGCCACTACCCAGACCGGTTTCGATTTTTATTGAGATCTATTCAGTGGAAGCCAGACCCTGAGATGGATACCAAGGTTGAAGTAATGCAGAACTTATATTTACCTATACGAGTTGCCACAAGGTGCTTTGTTCTTATAAAATAAAAATCTCAGGATCAGAGAAAGATGTAGAAACTTGGGAAAATAGGATTAAAACCAAGTTTATAAAATTTCTTGGTATCTTTAATGTCTGGTATATAAAGGTAAAAAATTTTCAACATCTTTTTCTCTTCCTGAGATTTTTATTTAATAAGGTCAAAGCACCTTGTGGCAACTCGTATAGGTAAATATAAGTTCTGCATTACTTCAACCTTGGTATCCATCTCAGGGTCTGGCTCCCACTGAAGAGACCTCAATAAAGGTCGAAACCGGTCTGGGTAGCGGCCCTTCCCTTAATGCATAGCATCATACATGTCTGCAAGGAGATGTGCTTTGCATTATGGGAGATACTGAAGCAAGTGATCAGAGCTTAGTCCACCTTTATCACGAGTTGCCTCAGACCTGAAAATACATCAGGCGCAAACTTACCTTACTTGCTTGTTTGTTTACTTGGGAAAATAGGATTAAAACCAAGTTTATAAAATTTCTTGGTATCTTTAATATATATATTTTAAAAATAATAATATACTGACTAAATATATATATATATATAGCTTAATAAAATATAAAGCTATATATTTTTTATAATGAAATGGGGAAAAATATCTTGGTCTGATTTGACTTAGATACTTGAAAATTTGATTATGGCCTTCTTAATCATAAGAAACATCAAATATTAAAAGCTTATGAAAAAGGGAAAATACATACATATATTTGAGGAAAACTGGTGTTAAAAGTCATCATCATCAAATTCCTGACATGTACAGGATATGTTTGTAATACATGAAAAACTCACATAACCACTAACTTCCTATCCCTATACTTGAGCCTTTCTGGTCGAATATCATCTACTCCAACTGCCTTCTGCCTTTCGAGATTTCAGGCTTTTGATGGCTTTTTCTACTTCAAGTATGGATATGTATTCCTATTTGTATGCCTGTTAAGCATTTTTACCACTGTGCTGATTGTCTCTGTATTCTCTAAGAGCACAAACTGACTTATTTGCCAGGAACTTTTGATATACTTTCTTCTTTTCCTTCACTGCCTTTTTAACTTCCTGTGTCCACCATGGAGTTCTGATTTTTCTATCCTTGCAGGCAACCTCACTACATGCTCCTCTGGTTGAATCAATGTTTTTTTCAGGATTTGCCACTGTTAAACGTGAATGAAATTGTTTTGTATGCTTTTATTCTTCATTCACATTTAACATAATCTGCCATATACTAAGCAAGACTTGTTTAAATATTATTTGTTAGTCCCTTGCTTAAGATTTATTATTCATGTATTATCCTTGAATTTTATCAGCTATTATTTAATTATATAATTTTAATGTATATTATACTATTGAAAAGACTGTAGTAAATAACATTTATCTTATTACTTTATTCCTTCAATAATATTATGAGAAATTCTATGTATGTAACTTTTATGTGCCTTATATAAACTGTAACATATATTTTATTATTATTATTTGTAAATGAAATGAAAGAGAAAATTAAGTAACTATAATAATTTTATTATTATTTTTTATTACTCAGTGTAAAGGTATAACCTTATGTAACACTAGTGCTTATGTTTACGTTCTGTTTTGATCGTTGCCATGGAGATAGAAATAAAATAGAATGCACGAGCGTAGGGCGTGAACTTCGATAATTGGGAGAAGAGAAATTAATGAGTTGGACGGAGTGAACAAGTTTTAAGCGGGAAGAAGGAAGGCATATAAGCGAGAGGTAAAAGTAAACAAGAACACTGAAGGGCAGGAAATTCAAGGGAGTAGCATTCAGAAGTGTACGGAGACGAGGAGAAAACTTACAGACAGCTGAGAGTAAAGTCAACGGTGGCAGTAATAGGAATTTAGCCGTAATGAGATAACTAAAAGACCGGAAGATTAATAGAAGATTCAGAACAAATCCACTAAGTTTTAGAATTACTACGTATTCCGATATCGCTTTAGAGAAAGATTCTACAAGGATCATTTAGTTATACAGTAGTAAACATAGAATAATTATTCTGCCCTATAGTAAGCCCGTCAAGAATTGTGTAACGCGATAAATAATAATTCAGTTATCTCCTTGAAGAATTCTTTTGAATAGTGTTCCATCGGAGTAATAAGTGAATATAAGTTTGAAATGTGCTCACATTGAATCTGATGTGCTAAGGATTAATTCCGGTAAGAACAGTCCTATTTTATTTACTTCAATGTGAAGGTTTAAGTGATAGTTCCGTCTCGAATATCCTAACATTTACTGTGGCGTTTCACTGAATTTAGCCGAAGTTAGAAGTTGAAAATGATTCCCCTTGAAGCAATAACTGCCACGATTAATAATGTTATAAGTGCTTACCAAATGTTAAATATAGAGTGTAACTGAGTGATACCAGCAAATTTATTTAGCAAGAAATTCTGTAGTATTGATCAGCCTGAACAATCTTTGTTATTGAGAGAACTGTGAATTTTGTATCTGAAGATTTGAAATCTAATTTAATATGAATGTTTTGACCTGAAGAACTAAGTTAATTGTATTATCTTATTTTCAGAGTTAAATTTATGTATTTGTCATATAACCTTGTATTAAATGTTTTGTTTTGTTGATTTCAATATTGTGTGTGCCTGATTCTTTTTCATTGCACCGTTCATAAAAAGTTTGAACCTTGTGGGAGCCCTAAGTGAAAAATATTAAATTCGGCCTATATGAATAAGGAGACTGCTAAGTTAATTGAAAATTGATTCTACTATTTTACATAGACTAATCTAAATATAGGGTGGCGCAGTATAAATATAAATTTCCCTACATTTTGATTAGTAATCAATCAACAATTAATTGATTTATTTAAGAACAACATTATAACAAGATGGCGAACCATAGAGCCAAGAAGGACGTTCCAATACCACTGAATCTTCAAGGTTTGGTTCCTGTTCTCAAACTCATTTTCATTTTTTTTCAATAATGTTTGTGTATTTTAGTCTACAGTTCACATCAGAAAGCTGCTCAACTTTAATTCGCTTTAAAATTTTCTTACATGTTCCTCTTTTCAATATAAAATTCAATTTTATCCTGCTCAAGACTAAATAGTAATCACTTCCAATTTCAAATCCTCTGTACACTGTAGTGTCCTGCACCAGACAGAAAACATCACTATCAACAATAACATAGTCAATGAGACATTTCTTATTCTTTGCCTTTTCTCTCCATGTGAATTTGTGCACATTTTTATGTTGGAATATGGTGTTAGTAATAACCAGTCCATGTCCTGATCAGAAATCCAACAGGTATTTGCCATTATTATTAGCTTTGCTCTTTTCTTCAAATTTTCCCAAAATATTTTTGTATGTCTGACAATCAATTCCTACTCTGCTATTTAGATTTCCAACAAAGGCCAACTTTTCCCTTTTCTTTAGGTCAGTTGCTTTCTCTCAAGTCTCATAAAATTCCTCCACTTCTACATTAGTAGAACCTTCTGTGGGACCATAGGCACAAGTAAGTCGCATTGTCCATTTCATATTCTGATATTTGTCCACATCACTCTACTTGATATTGCCTGCCATTCTAGAAGATTAGCCTCGTATTTAATGTTGAATAATATAGCTACTCCTTCTTTTTCCTGATTGTTATTGCCTTCATATAACATTTTGTATTTATTGCTTAGAAAGATCTCACCAGTTTTTGTCTTTTTTGTTTCAGTCACTCCTCTCATGTAGATCTGGTACTTATCCAATTCCTCAGCTAGCTCTATTTCTTTGCCATTCAGGCTTCTTATGTTGATAGTACCAATCTTGAACTCTGGTGATGTCGAGTTGGGGATGTGTTTCAGGATTTGTTCCAGTAGCTGAATTTTTGCTGTTCGCCCTGGTGAAAACAACAGTGGCCTTGTTTAACCATGCGATACCCCAGCCAGTGTGAAATTTTGTCATGTTGTTCCATTATTTTATATTGTGGTTTAAGCCAATAAGAATACAATTTGGTCGGCTAAATCCCAGATTGCCAGCCCATCCTCATTTGTTCAGCATCCAGGTAGATACCTAACAGTGTGCACCACGAGAAGGCGAGGATTGGACATTAGGTCAGAAGCCCTGGTCGGTTCTATGCATTTCTTTAAAGGCTATGTGGAGGTCTCCTCTCAGTTATACATCTTTGGCTGCTTTCCAAATGCTCTATGAAGTAATTACCCAAAGCATGTGTGGTTTCTCTATTTTAGAAACATACCTCTCCAAGAAAGTCTTCAATTTTTACAAGACGATTTCTCTGAGGATGTTAAAATGTTTAAATTTACCAAATGCAGGATAATTCACTTGGCAGGATAAATTGTACAGGAAAACCTCGCTTAACGCGAATTCAAACTGCGTGATTATCAGTTAGCGCAATTGAGTGAAATGAAACTATTTCATGCTTTGAGTGAGTTATTAATCAGTTAACGTGATTTTTTACATTATGCGAAATTTTAAGTTATGCAAACTTTTTTGTCATCAATTTGCAGCGAGCGGCGGCACTTGTCAACGTAGCAGCCAGTCAACACTGGCAGTGCTACGGGTGGTGGCCGGCGACACTCGGCAGTTGACCCAAAGCTCTTATCGCAAGCGCATATGCGAACACTGTTCTCTTGCTCGATCACTTTTCTTTCATTTTGTTTTAATTTAGAAGAGGATGATTATGATGATCATCAAATATTCACTGTTGACGAAACTGGTGTCTTTTGGAAGTGTATGCCAACAAAAACTTTCCTAGCTAAAACTGAAGCATCTCAAACAGGACACAAAGTATCTAAAGATTGTCTTACGCTTTTATTAGAAGGCAATGCATAGGCTTTAAACTCAAGCCTATGCTAGGTTATCATGCTCAAAATCCAAGAGCTCACATTATTGAAGAAATTAGCACAATTGGAAAAGAACTTGTATTTAATGAACAGGATAATGAAGATGTGAGAAACTTACTTGATTCCCATTCATAATGGTTAAGCGAGAACGATCTCCTTAGAAGAACAGCATGCATATGAAGAAGAAGAAGATAAGGATTGCAAACAAGAAGAGAATATTACGAATGAGAAGCTAACTGCTAAAGAACTTGAGCTAGTTTTCAGTTACATTGAGCATGCTAAGGAAATTTTGTTTGATGCTTATCCTGATATGGAACGAAGATTCGAAGTCCCTAAATTTTGATAAAGCTATCGCAAATTGCACAACAAGATGAAAAAGCACTATTCAGATATTTTTGCTTATTTTTTTTGTAAAAAAGTAGCCCAATCAAATGTTTAGACATTAAGTAAAAATTTAAGCAATTGATTTTTATTAAAATAGTTAGGAAATTTTTATTAACTTTGATGATTTTATCCTCTAATATAGCTTGTACTGTTTTTTTTTTTTCACTAATTAATGGATAAATTATAATTATTCCTATTGTTTATTGTATTTGCTTATTTTTATTTTGGTTAATTGTGCATTAATTGATAGATAAATTAATCGTGTTAAGCAAGGTTTTCCCGTATAAGCAAATACCACTAGAGTCCTTTCTCACCAACTTTGGTTACTTTACAGAGCATTTATAAAGCCAACTTTTTAACACCATTTTTTCTCAGCCTCATATATTGCTACATTTTGTTGATGACATCTTTGCAGTTTGGTCCCACTCTGCAACAGAATTACTTAAATGTTTGGACAGAATTAACTTCTTATACACCTGCATCATCACCATTGAACATGAATCTAATAACAGTCTTCCCTGGCTGGGTACTTTAATAATCATAACTACAGTTCTACAGGCAATATTGAATTTTTCATCTACACGGAACTCTCCTTTACTGGCAGGTATATGCACCTAGCTTCACATAATCATTCTTCACAAAAGATGGATATTATCAAAAATCTTATACACCAAGCATGCACAATTTGTTTTTTGGATTCCCTTCCATTAGAAGAATTAAATAAAATAAGAATCATGTTGTCATCCAATGGATATAAAGAAACTACCATCCAGAAAATAATTTATAATTTTCATCCTTCAGCCAGACTACAGTCCATATCCTACCTTTAAGGGACTTCTGAACAAAAAGCGAGAATTCTCCAAAAATGCAATCTCTGCACTACTTTCAAACCACCATGGAAGTTATTGTTTCTTTCCTGCCATCTCCTAAAGATAAATTTCTTCCACCATCCTTACCTAGTATTTATCAAGTATCCTGTTCATGTTAAGCTTGTTATTTTGGGCAGACTGGCCATTCTGCTAAGATCAGAATCTAAGAACTTGAGCAGAGAAGAACAGAATCTAAGAACTAAGATTACGATTTCTAGAATCAGAGCGTTCAGGCCTTGCTTCTCATTCCATTGACACTAGACATAGATCAGACAAAGATGCTTCACCTTACAGTAAATGTAAATTTAATTGTCTTTACCTTGAAAAGTGAAACACCGTGTCATAGCTCAATTCTTAATCAAACAGACTGCATTCTTATCTCCAAGTTTTGGGAAATAATCACCATAAATTGTTAATATTGTTTTTTTTTTTTATTTATTTGAATTTTTCTTATTTTTTAAATTAACATGTATTATTACTGACTAGAACTAGTCCTTGTTCTGAATAGAAATCCAGCAGGTACTTACTGTTATTGTTAGCTATAGTCTTTCTCCAAATTTTCCTAGCATCATCATCATCATCATCAAATTCCTGCCATGTACCCTCAAGGGGTGTACAGGATATGATAGTACTACATGAAAAAAAAATTACATCATTATTAATTTCCTATCTACAATTTTCCTCCAAATCAGTCTGTTACTTGTCAAGACTCCAACATTATCAGATCTTATATTTCTATCATCTAAAGCACTTTGTACCGTATCAATCAACCTATATCTTGGTCTTCCTCTGGGTCGTTTTGCTGCCAACCTGGCAGAGAACACTTGTTTTGCTAATCTTTCCTCGCACATTCTGTTTAAGTGACCATACCACCTGAGATTAGCTCTGCTAACACATTCCTGGATGCTGACAATGTCAAGTTCTTTCCTAATATCCTCGTTTTTAATATGATATTGCCATTGATGCCATCTCTTCACGCCTATAATCTTTCTCAGGACTCTCATATCTGTGGTCTCTAGTCTTTGGTCAAGTGTTTTACTTCTGACCCAGCTCTCAGATCCATAAGTTAAAACTGGTTTGAACACTGTCTTGTATACAGCTAATTTAGTGTTCCGACTAATTTCTCTCTTATTCCATATGAATTTATTCAGTTGACTTCCCACCATACCAGCTTTGCTGATTCTGTTGTCTATTTCTATATTTAATTTACCATCTTCAGTAAAAATCGTGCCTAAATAGCTGAAATGTTTTACTTGTTCCACAGGTTCTCCATTCACAACACAGTTGACATTTTCAATGATTCTGCCTGTTTTCATTGTCTTTGTCTTTTTATTGCTGACCTTCATACCATATCTATTACAACAGCTATTCAATTTAGTCAGAGAATCTTGCAGACTTGTAGCAGATTTATTTAGAAGTATAACATCGTCTGCAATAAAACAAAGAGCTGACATTAACATCTCCAATTTTGATATCATGTTTAATACCACTTTCCTTCATAATGTGATCCATATAGATAATGAATAACAGAGGGGATAATGTACATCCTTGTCTCACACCAGATTTAACATTAAACCATCTTCCTGTACTTCCTTCAATTCTAACTGCTGACTTACAACTCAAATAAAGACTAAGTATTGCTTGATATAATGCCCCATTGACACCATATAACTGCAGCGTATTGAATAGCTTCTCTCTTGGCACCTTGTCATATGCCTTTTCCAAATCGACAAAACTTAAATACAAATCTTTGTTATATTCCCATGCTTTCTCGACTATTTGTCGTAAAGTGAAGATCTGATCCTGACAGCCTCTATTTGGCCTGAATCCAGCTTGTTCTTCACCAAGCTTTTCTTCCACAATTCTTCTCAACCGTTTCTCAAGTATACTGGCATAGATCTTGTCAGGAACACTCAGTAGGGAAATACCTCTCTAATTCTCACATGCAGTTTTATTTCCCTTTTTATATTTGGGTACTATTAGAGCTCTACTTTAATCATCGGGAATTCGTCCCTCTGTCCAGGCTTTCTGAAGTATGCAGTGCAGCCATTGTAAGACTCTTATTCCACCATACTTCAGCATTTCTGGTTGAATGTCATCTACTCCTGCTGCCTTTCCAAATTTCAAGCCTTTGATGGCTTTTTCTACTTCAAGTATGGATATGTATTCCTGACTGCATGCATGGTTAGTGTGTTTTACCACTGTGCTGTCATCACTGCTTGTTTCATTTAGCAGTTTTTCAAAGTAATTACTCCATACTTCAAGGATATCTTTTTCTCCCGTTTTCATGTCACCTTTATCATCTCTAATTCCTTTTACAGCACTCTTTCCTCCATTCTTAAGCTTCTTCAACAACCTCCAGAATATTTTGCCACCTTCTTGATATTTATTTTCTATATTCTTGCCAAAGTCCTCCCATGACTTTTCTTTAGCTAGTTTTACACAGTGTTTAGCATTCTTGCATTTGTCTCTATATTCTCTAAGAGCACAAGCTGACTTATTTGCCAGGAACTTTTGATATGCTTTCTTCTTTTCCTTCACTGCCTCTTTAACTTCCTGTGTCCACCAGGGAGTTCTGATTTTTTTATCCTTACAGACAACCTCACCACATGCCTCTCTGGCAGAATCAATCAATGTTTTATTCAGAGTTTGCCACTGAATCTCCAAGGTTTGATTCCTGTTCTCAAACTCTTTCATTTTTTCTTCAATAATCTTTGTGTATTTTAGTCTACAGTTCACATCTGAGAGCTGCTCAACTTTTATTCGCTTTAAAACTTTCTTACATGTTATTCTTTTCAATATTAAATTCAGTTTTATCCTGCTCAAGACTAAATAGTGATCACTTCCAATTTCAAATCCTCTGTACACTCTGGTGTCCTGCACCAGGGAGAAAACATCACTATCAACAATAACATAGTCAATGAGACTTTTCTTATTCCTATCCTCTTCTCTCCATGTGAATTTGTGCACATTTTTATGTTGGAACATGGTGTTAGTAATAACCAGTCCATGTCCTGAGCAGAAATCCAACAGATATTTGCCATTATTATTAGCTTTGCTCTTTTCTCCAAATTTTCCCAAAATATTTTTGTATGTCTCACAATCATTTCCTACTCTGCTATTTAGATCCCCAACAAGGACCAACTTTTCATTTTTCATTGTGTCAGTTGCTTTTTCTAAAGCCTCAAAAAAATTCCTCCACTTCTACCTTAGTAGAACCTTCTGTGGGACCATAGGCACAAATAAGTCTCATTGTCCAGTTCCCCATTCTCATATTTGCCCACATTACTCTATTTGAGACTGACTGCCATTCAAGAAGATTAGCGTCGTATTTTATGTTGAATACTATGGCTACTCCTTCTTTTCCTTGAATGTCATTGCCTGAATATAACATTTTGTATTTATTGCTCAGAAAGATCTCACCAGTTTTTGTATTTTTTGTTTCAGTCACCCCTATTATGTCGATCTGGTACTTATCTAATTCCTCAGCTAGCTCCATTTCTTTGCCATTCAGGCTTCTTACGTTGATAGTACTGATCTTTAACTCTGGTGATGTTGAGTTGGGGTTTGTTTTCAGATTTGTTCCAGTAGCTGACTTTTCGCTGTTCGCCCTGGTTCCCTGGCAAAAACAACGGGTGCCTTGTTTAACCGGGCGACGCCCCAGCCGGCATGAAATTCTGTCATGTTGTACAATCATTTTTTATTTTGGTTTAACCAATAAGAATACAATTTGGTCGGCTAAATCCCAAATTTTCTGCACATCTTTATAATCTTTATTATAAACCCACTCGCTCACTATAACTCGAAAGTTACCACAAAAGAATGTTTTGCTACAGGTCTATTTGGAAAAGAACTGCAGTGTAGAAACTAACCACTATAACAAACTATGCAATCCCTATAAGTTTGCTATAGTGGGAGTCAGTTGTATACTCAAGCATTATATATATATATATATATATATGCAAAAAATTATCATATAAACAAAGGTACCTTTTGAATTGTTTTCTTTGGAATTTTTTTTTTTTTAAATTGCTTTTATGTGTTTTTAGGTAATAACAATAAGCCATCATGTGCATCATGTCTTCCTGGTCATTGGGGTAATTTTTGTACCCAGTGTACTGCTGGCTATCATTGGAATGAAGATCATTGTGTTCCTGTAATTTGCTTGAGTTATAACCTTTGTAGAGAACAGAGAAATAGTCCAGGTTGTCAAGACTGTGTATTTTTGGAGACACATCTTCCTGCTAATGCTCATAAAGGCACTACTGGTATGTATGCTTAAATCTATTTTAAATTATTTAAACAAGTAACATATATGTATAAATTATTCTTAGGTTTCTCATATTCAGTGTGTTCCAGTTATGAAGCTAAATGTCATCATCATCAAATTCCTTCCATATACCCTCAAGGGGGGGGGGGGGTGCAGGATATGACAGTACTACATGAAAAATTTACATCATTACTAACTTCCTATCTACAATTTTCCTCCAAAACAGCCTGTTACTTGTCAAGACTCCAGCATTATCAGATCTTATATTTTTATCGGTACTGTGCACGTTGCACAGTATCAATCCACCTATATCTTGGTCTTCATCTGGGTCGTTTTCCTGCCAACTTGGCAGAAAACACTTGTTTTGCTAATCTTTCCTCGCCTATTCTGTTTAAGTGACCATACCACCTGAGATTAGCTCTGCTAACACATTCCTGGATGCTAGCAATGTCAAGTTCTTTCCTAATATCCTCATTTTTAATATGATATTGCCATTCACGGCATCTGTTCATGCCCCTAATCTTTCTAAGGACTCTCATATCTGCAGTCTCTGGTCTTTAGTCAAGAGTTTTACTTCTAACCCAGCTCTCCGATGCATAAGTTAAAACTGGTTTGAATGCTGTCTTGTATACAGCTAATTCAGTGTTTTGACTAATTTCTCTCTTATTCCATATAAATTTATTCAATTGACTTCCTACCATACAGGCTTTATTGATTCTGTTGTCTATTTCCATATTTAATTTACCATCTTCACTAAAAATTGTGCCTAAGTAGCTGAAATGTTTGACTTGTTCCACAGGTTCTCCGTTCACAATGCAGTTGACATTTTCAACGATTCTGCCTATTTTCATTGTCTTGATCTTTTTATTGCTGACCTTCATACCATATCTATTACAACAGTTATTCAATTTAGTCAGGGAATCTTGCAGACTCGTAGTGGATTTATTTAGAAGTATAACGTCGTCTGCATAAAGCAAAGAGCTGACATTAACATCTCCAATTTTGATATCATGTTTAATACCACTTTCCTTCATAATGTGATCCATATAGATAATGAATAACAGAGGGGATAATGTACATCCTTGTCTCACACCAGATTTAACATTAAACCATCTTCCTGTACTTCCTTCAATTCTAACTGTTGACTTACAACTCAAATACAGACTAAGTATTGCTTGATATAATGCCCCATTGACCCCATATAACTGCAGCGTATTGAATAGCTTCTCTCTTGGCACCTTGTCATATGCCTTTTCCAGATCGACAAAACTTAAATACAGATCTTTGTTATATTCCCATGATTTCTCAACTATTTATCATAAAGTGAAGATCTGATCCTGACAGCCTCTATTTGGCCTGAATCCAGCTTGTTCTTCTACAATTCTTCTCAACCGTTTCTCAAGTATACTGGCATAAATCTTACCAGGAACACTCAGTAGGGAAATACCTCTGTAATTCTCACATTCAGTTTTATTTTCCTTTTTATATATGGGTACAATGAGAGCTCCTACTCCAATCATCGGGAATTTGTCCTTCTGTCCAGGCCTTCTGAACGATGCAGTGCAACCACTGTAAGACTTTTATTCCACCATACTTCAGCATTTCTGGTCAAATATCATCTACTCCTGCTGCCTTTCCACATTTCAAGCCTTTGATGGCTTTTTCTACTTCTAGTATGGATATGTATTCCTGACTGTATGCCTGTTGAGTGTTTTTTACCACTATACTATCACTGCTTGTTTCATTTAGCAATTTTTCGAAGTAATTACTCCATACTTCAAGAATATATTTTTCTTTTGTTTTCATGTCACCTTTATCATATCTAACTCCTTTTACAGCAGTACTCACTTCCTATCTGCAATCTTTCCTCCATTTCTAAGCTTCTTCAACAACTTTCAGAATATTTTGCCACCTTCTTGATATTTATTTTCTATGTTTGCTAAAGTCCTCCCATGACTTTTGTTTAGCTAGTTTTACAAAGTGTTTAGCTTTCTTACATTTGTCTCTGTATTCTCTAAGAGCAAAGCTGATTTATTTGCCAGGAACTTTTGATATGCTTTCTTATTTTCCTTCACCGCCTCTTTAACTTCCTGTGTGCACCATGGAGTTCTGATTTTTCTATCCTTGCAGACTACTTCACCACATGCCTCTCTGGCTGAATCAATCAGGGTTTTCTTCATGGCTTGCCACTGAATCTCCAAGGTTTGGTTCCTGTTCTCAAACTCTTTCATTTTTTCTTCAATAATCTTTGTGTATTTTAGTCTACAGTTCACAGCTGAGAGCTGCTCAACTTTTATTCACTTTAAAACTTTCTTACATGTCCTTTCTTTTAGGCTTGCACGGTGATCCGAATGCATTTTTGAAAATTATGGAGACAACTACCGTGTTTGAATAAAAACTTTAGTTTAATATAACTAAAATCTACAATTCAACGTTTCGACCTTTATGTCAAGGTCATCTTGTGGAGCTTACAAATATACACAAGAAACAAGCTATACTACAACAAACTGGTTCGTTAAAGACACTGACCAACCGCTACCACAATTGCTGGCCTGACCTCAGGTGGGAAAAAAAAAAATATATAAATTAAAAATAAAAAATTATACATCAACGCTAGAGTCCTATTATTTGTGTTGTCTACTATATACATATATTAACATTATTCCAGACATTTGGAGTGGAATGGTTTCTAATACTAGCGGATTGGCTAGAGTCCTGACTTATGTTGAATCTTTCATATTAGGTTGGCTGAATGTGTGCCATCAAGATCCTTGGAATTTTCATACCATCTTTGTTATTGATATTTGGGTGGTTTATCAGGATTTCGCAGGATTCCTTAAATTTTCTTTCGTACCAGGTTTCTGTGCGGTGTAAGGAGCAGGTGCTTTTCCAGTTGATTTGGTGTAAGGTGTTAAGTGCATGGTCTGAGAGGCCTGCTTCACCATAATGGTTATATTTAATGTGTCTAATGTGTTCTTTCTTGTGTATAGGGATTGTCCATCCTGTTTCACCAATGTACGGTAAGTTACAGGTGCAGCAATTTTTTATTTTTATTTTTTTATTTTATTTTTTTATTTTTTTTCCCACCAGAGGTCAGGCCAACAATTGTGGTAGCGGTTGGTTAGTGTCTTTAACGAACCAGTTTGATTGTAGTATAGCTTGTTTCTTGTGTATATTTGTACGCTCCAGAAGATGACCTTGACATAAAGGTTGAAACGTCGAATTGTAGATTTTAGTTATATTAAACTAAAGTTTTTATTCAAACACGGTAGTTGTCTCCATAATTTTCAAAAATGCATTTCTTACATGTCATCCTTTTCAATATGAAATTCAATTTTATCATTCTCAAGACTAAATAGTTATCACTTCCAATTTCAAATCCTCTGTACACTCTGGTATCCTGCACCAGGGAGAAAACATCACTATCAACAATAACATAATTAATGAGACTTTTCTTATTCCTTGCCTCTTCTCTCCATGTGAGTTTGTGCACATTTTTATGTTGGAACATGGTGTTAGTAATAACCAATCCATATCCTGAGCAGAAACCCAACAGGTATTTACCATTATTATTAGCTTTGCTCTTTTCTCCAAATTTTGCCAAAATATTTTTGTATGTCTGACAATCATTTCCTACTCTGCTATTTAGATCCCCAACAAGGACCAACTTTTCCTTTTTCATTGTGTCAGTTGCTTTCTCTTCTTCTTCTTCTTCTGCAGCTTCTCCCACTTAATCTGTCAATGTTGATAATGAGTCTCCTCCACATCCTCCTGTCTTGGGCTGTCACCACATCCAAGTTCTTCATCCTCAAGTCCTCTTCTACCAGCTCCCTCCATCTCTTCTTTGGCTGCCCAAGCTTCCTCCTTCCTTGCACATCCATCTGCATCGCCCTTCTTCTCACATATTCGTCCTCCCTCCTCATCACATGATCAAACCATCTAACCTTGCCTCCTGTATCTTTGCTCCTAAGTTCGTAACTTTCACTGTTCCCCTCACAAGTCATTTCTCAAATGATCCTTTCTGGTCACACCGCACATCCACTTAAGCATTCTCATCTCTGCTACTTCCATCCTGCTGATGTTACTTTTTCCTCAGGGCCACAGTTTCTCTAGCATACGTAATAGCTGGCCTCACTACTGTCCTATAGATTTTGCCTTACAGATTGATCGGCACCCTCTTATCGCATAACACTCCAGCCATCTCCCTCCAGTTCCTCCAACCCACTTGTATCCTGCACCCCACTTCCTTCTCAGCTCCTCCATCTTCTTCCAATGTTGAACCTAAGTATCTAAAGTCCCTCATCTTCCTGATGACGTTTCCTTCCAGCTAAAGATCTGTCTCCTGGCTGCCACTCACTGTGCAACACATATACTCTGTCTTACTTCTGCTCAGTCTCATACCTCTCTCTTCCAGTACTCATACCTCCATCTTTCCAGTTTAGTTCCTGCTTCTTCTCTTGAATCTGCACACAGAAAGATGTCATCTGCATACAACATTGTCCAAGGCGCATCTTCTCTCACCTCCTCCTCCGTCACCACCTCCATCACAATGTTAAACAGAAAAGGACTTAATACTGACCCTTGATGCAAGCCAACTGTTACTTGAAAACTTTCTGTCTGTCCCAGACAGGTCCAAACACTTGTCTTCACATTTCTATACATCTCCCACACCAACCTGACATATTTCTCCGGACCTTTCTTCTCCCTCAGACACCTCCAGACTTCTTGTCTTGGCACTCTATCGTATGCTTTCATCAGATCAATAAATGCGAGATGTAGCTCCCGTTGTTTCTCTCAAAACTTTTCCATCATCTGCTGTAACCCAAAGATAGCATCTGTTGTTGATCTACCAGGCATGAAGCCAAATTGTTCCTTTGCAATCTCCTCCTTCCTCAATCTTCCATCGAGCCCTTTCTAGGATTTTCATTGTGTGGGACATCAACTTTATTCCTCTGTAATTTTTACAGTCTTGTGTATCCCCTTTACCCTTGTAGATGGGGACAAGAGTACTCTCCCTCCATTCCTCGGGAAATTTTGCATAAAAGTATTGCCCCAAGACCATAAGAACAGTTGCTTTCTCTAAAGACTCAAAAAATTCCTCCACTTCTACCTTCTCTGGGACCATAGGCATAAATATGTCTCGTTGTCCAGTTCCCAATTCTGATATTTGCCCACATCACTCTACTTGAGACTGCCTGCCATTCAAGAAGATTAGGCTCGTATTTAGTGTTGAATACTATGACTACTGCTTCTTTTCCTTGATTGTCATTGTCTGAATATAACATTTTGTATTTATTGCTCAGAAAGATCTCACCAGTTTTTGTCTTTTTTGTTTCAGTCACCCCTATTATGTCGATCTGGTACTTATCTAATTCCTCTGCTAGCTCCAATTCTTTGCCATTCAGGCTTCTTATGTTGATAGTACTGATCTTTAACTCTGGTTATGTTGAGTTGGGGGTGTGTTTTTAGATTTGTTCCAGTAGCTGACTTTTTGCTGTTCGCCTGGTTCCCTGGCAAAAACAATGGGGGCCTTGTTTAACTGGGTGACGCCCCAGCCGGCATGAATTTTGTCATGTCGTACCATCATTTTGTATTTTGGTTTAAGCCAATAAGAATACAATTTGGTTGGCTAAATCCCAAATTGCCAGCCCATCCTCGTTTGTTCAGTATCCAGTAGATACCCAACAGGGTGCACCACGAGAAGGTGGACATTATGTTAGAAGCCCTGGTCGGTTCTTCGCATTCCTTTAAAGGCTATATGGAGGTCTCCTCTCAGGTATACAGCTTCGACCCTTAAGCACCCCGAAGCTAAATGCCTACTAATAATTATTATAATTTTAAAAACAAAAATATCAGATTAAAGAAATTCTGATTGTTTTAATCTGATATTTTTCTGATATAGACTAGGAAAATATCAGGATCTCTGTTTTTATGGTCTTGGGGCAATACTTTCATGCAAAATTTCATCCTTCGGGCCTTTAGTTATGTGTATTATATATACACTGCTCAAAACAATTAGAGGATATTTTAGATTCTATCTGATAATTATAAATTTCAATAATTATAACTATTGGATACATTATACATGAATAAATTTCTTACTTATGGATAGGGTGTAATTGATGAGATATTGTTTAATTAATTGATATTTATTACAAATTTAACAAATTATACATTTTAGCATGAAATCATTTTAACAAGAATAACCAAAAACACTTTTGTTAATTTTTAATAGGGCATATGGCCTCCATTGCTAGCCAGAACAGCGGTACATCTTAATTGCATTGACTTGGATAAGATGATCAAACAGTTCTTGTGGGATATTTCTCCACTCTTCTGTGAGAGCAATTTCGAGCTCTTGAAGCAATCGTGGTGGCACCAGTCGAGCAGAAATGCACCATCCCCCAGCATGTTCGATGGAATACAATCCGGTGAACAAACATGCCAGTCCATTCGTTCAATACCTTCTTCCTCAAACCACTCGTACCAAATTGCACAGTGTGGATGAGCATTGTCATCCATAAAAATGAATTCTTGGCCAATTGCAGTAGCATATGGACGAATTATAGGTTCCAAAATCTCATTGCAATACCTTTTTGCTGTTAAGGAACTGTTTCTGATAAAATAGAGATCAGTATGGCCACCTATACTCAGGGCTGGTTTTATCATTAGGCGGACCTAGGCAATCGCCTAGGGGCTCCAAGACTTCGGGGCACCAGATTTTGCTACATAGTTCGGGGAAAAATTACAACCTTTTTGAAAAAAATTAGTAAAACCTTGATTAATAATAAAAAAACTGAAATAAGTCAACCCGTCCTGGTGCTCGCGCTGATGATCCTAAATTTTTTTTGCCTTTCTCTATTTCTTCCACTCCCCTGCTCTTTGTATACTTAACCTCAAGTGCAGAGATTTTTCCTCCTTCTGGCATCTATCCCAAGATGAGTGGGGAGTTCCGGGGTATCCATCAAACTAACAATCAGTGGTCGCAACTAACCGACTGTTCTCACTTCTTATCTTCATTCCCTATAGACTTAATTCTGTTGATTTTTAGATTATTTTAGATCGGAATAAATTTATGTAGCGAATTCCAGAAAATACTTCCTCATTAGATGTCCTGTCAAACATATGCAAAAATAATTTAGAAAATAGTGTTCCAAATGTGTTTATTGCTCTGAGAATTTTTTCAACATTGCTAGTATCGGTAGCAAGTTCAGAAAGGAGTTTCTCGAAATTAAAACTTACACTTGCTCTACGATGGCTCAGGAACGACTCACTGGTCTAGCAATAATATCTGTAGAGCATGAAATTGCATCTACAATCAATATAGATGAATTAATTCTAAACTTTGCCAAAGCAAAAGCCCGAAAGATTCATTTTTCACAATGTTTGTATTTAAGATGTAATACTTTTCTTGCTATACAGATATTAGGAATAATCATATATGTGTACAAATGTATTGGTTTTGATTAATAAATTTTTTTAATGTTCATAATGATATTATTTTTATAAATATCCCCATGTGTAGATATATGTGTGCTTGTGTGAGTATGACAAAATATATATAGGAGAGACAATGTATAAGGGCACCTAGGGGCATCAGATACTCTCGGACTGGCCCTTCATATACTTATTCCAGCCTATACCATCAAACTTCCACCTTGATGTTAGGATCTTTCACAAACAAACTGTGGATTATTTCTTGTTCCACTTTAACGCCATATCAAGATACGTTGGTTATCTGGTTGTAGAGTGAACCTGGACACACCACTAAAAAGTACACGAGCCCAATCCTGATTTTTCCAATTGCGGTGTTCCTGTGCCCATATTCTTCGTGCTCTTTTGTGATACTCAGTAAGTGGAATGCAAACCATTGGTCTTTGAGCATATAAACCTATGGCATGAAGATGATTTCGAACATTTCTCATCTCCAGAAAGCGATTCCACCACTTGCTGTATTTGTCCAGCTTCTAATCGACCAATGGCTCTCCAAGCCATGGATTCCGGAATATCATGTTACTCTGCCATTTTTAACAAAATGGCAGAGCAAAATTATGGGTGGTAATTGACACAAGTTTGCAATTGAAGTGATAATTATGCCCTGTGAAAGTGAGCGCAACAAGCCACGCTTTTATATCCCCCACATGCTAATATGGCTAAGACATGTTTCGACAAGTCTTAACATGATTTTGTACGAAGTTGCATGTTCTACACTGTTGTATATATATTAAGAATATTTTAAAATAAATGTGTTGCATTTGTAAATTACTTTTATGACTTTATAATTTACAAGAAAACCAAAATATCCCCTAATTGTTTTGAGCAGTATATGTGACATTTTAGTTTATCATATCCTGGTTACTGAAGTTGCAACATGTGCAAAGTTAAGAGCTTTTGTAATCTATAATTATAGTGTTATGGTAGGGTTCAACAACTATTCTTACCCACTCACCTGTGGTAAGTAAATTTTGTCAGCTGGCAAGTAGCTGCAGAACTGGGCAAAATAGAATATTTTTATTTAATAAAAAACTTTCTATTTTTTTTTAACTACTATCTTCTTCTGTCTTGCGCATGTTCTATATTCTGCGGTCTTCTAAGAAGAACACAGAAGATAGAACATGCATAATATAAAGGGCCAGTTCTGGTAACAAAGAAATTATATTTTCCAAGAATTCAATGTTGTTTTCACTGTTCTTCATATTATTTATTGACTTCTTAGAACGGATCTTAAACACTGGAAATGCTTTCCAAACAATGATGCATCTCCACTAATCACTTTGGAGCTCCTATTGACTTTTGGGACATATAATTAAAAAATGGGGATTAGGTCCTGGGTGAGTGCATTTTTTTTTCATTGCAAATGGGATTATGTATAATTTGTCGAGCCCTAGTTATAAATATTAAACTTATAACTTTGGACATATCTACAGGATGGATAACAATAGAAAGATCAAAACCTTGATGTTTGGTACAGTGGACAGTATAAACAGAAGAGCATGGCCAAGATGATGTGGAGAGGTGTGAAAAGGATTTGAGGCACCTAGTAATAGACAGAGGGAGAATGGCAAAGAATGGGGAAACTGCATCAGACACCAATGGCCATTAGAGTGCATGGACACTGACTGATGATGATACTGCCTTCAAAAAAAATGTTAATTTGAAGAAAAACTAGAGTAGATTTAATGCAGTAATGTATAAGCAAGTAGAGTGAGTGTATGGTATGACTGTGGCAAAAAATAGAAGAGCAAAAGAATAAAAATTGTAAGTCTTGCCACAGTATGAAGGTTGTGTAGGACAAATAGTATGCAGTATGGTAAGGTTTTGGAATGACTTATGGTTGACAGGATTTGTGCTGGGAAAGTGGAATGCAATTTTTTTTTTTTTTGAGTCAGATGCTTGGATAAATTGTTTAGTTACAGAAACTACCCAGACATATCCAGTTACCCTGGATATGTCTGGGTAGCTGTAAAAAAAAAAAAATTAGTCATACATAAAATGAAGTAGCAGAAATTATGAGCTTAAGTAATGACAAACAGAAAAAGAGAATTATAGTTCATTAGGGATGACCCCAGAAAATGCAGAGCTAGTTTTTCAAGAAATAAAAGGATATGCAATGAAAATATGAACAAATTGATAGAGGAATCATCTCTAATCACCTGTTTGAATTGAACATGTTTCAAGAGTTATCTGAACACTGATCAGTCTAGCAATTAACTCACATGCATATACCCTGATACATTTACCATTGGTAGATGTGACGTAGTGTGACTGAAATTATTAAAAAAATATTGGCATTGGTGAGACCTTTCACTAATTCAGGAGGGAGGACAGACAAGATAGGAAGGTTGGGAAGTTTTGCTAATAATTGCTGAAGACTTAAAATCAACAGAGCAGAAATCTCCAATAGCGGTATGAATAATATATGCACTGGGCTTGAGGCTATTTGGTATGAGCTGGAAATTAACAAGAAAGAATACACAATTGGGGTGCTGCTACAGACTGGAATCATCATAATCACTGTGAACTGTATAGACTTATGGATGCAAAGAGAACTATCATTATGGGTGATTTCAGCTATGGGGATATATACTGGAGTGATTAAAAAGCATCCAAGTTGATGGAAGAATAATTCTTATGTAACTATTTTATGCATGTGATCATGGTGCACAAACATTGGATCTGGTAATAGTATCTATAAATGAGTTGACCATTATGCTTCCAGTTAGTGAGAAAGTGATTATGCAATTCTTACTGGGAGATAATAATGTATATGTCAGCTGTGACCAAGAAGGGGGCTTAAGTGGAACTATAAGACAGGTGGTTACGATAAACTGAGCTGATCCCTGTACTGTGGTAGAATAATCAGTAAGGCATGTGAAGTAGTTGGGGGATATTTGAAGGAAGCAATATTTCACTGTATCCTCAAAGTTAGGAGAATATATTGCTTGGGAATTAAACTAATATAAATGAGACTTTAAAGCAAAGCTGCATTAAAAAAAAATATAATAAAATAAAAATATATGGAAGATGAGATGAGATGATAATAAATGTTGTGGATCTCATATCCTGAAAAGAGTGATGAATAGAGGCTTGGAGAAGTACAGTGAGCAGGCCAGAAGAGTGACATCCATGATGAAGAAGGCCAAATCAGGTATATCAAAGGAAATCTAAGAAAATTTTATTACTATGAAGCAAGTAAAAATAAGAATGATCAAGGAATATCCTTGGTGAATGCAGATAGTGGAAAAGAAGTGAGAGATCCACTAAAAATAACTGAACTGTTATGTGGTTATTTCAGTACGATCTACATTCCAGGCAGACCCATTGCTCTACAGATGTTGAAGGGAAAGCAGATTAAAAAATTGAGGTAGAAGAGGTATTAAACTATTTATAAGAATTTAGTTTGAATATTGTACTCAGATTGAATAGGATATCAGCATGGGTGCTGAATAAATATGCAAAAGAGAGAGAGAGAGAGAGAACAATGGACATTGCTCTCTTTCTCTCTCTTAATAAATACTATGATATGATTAAAAGAAAGATATTAGAATCCATGGAAATAATACTTAATTCTGGCCATCTTGAATACAAATCTTAACTACAACTTGTCTGATGGTTATTCAACTGCATTTCATCTATGGTGAACATGAGAACACATTGCATACATGTTCATCAGTTCTAATAGGTTAAGAATATTTTCAGATGACAGTAATTCATTTCTAATATAATGGTAATTTAATTTTAATGTTTATTGTGTATCTGTATCTTTTTTACTTGTGTGCATGCCCATGCACCAGATGAAGTCCTAAGCCCCCATAAATAGGATAAAACTAATCATGTTTTTTAAATAATAAATATAATACTTTACTGTATTTTTTGTTTCCTTCAGCTTAATTTGGTCATAAAAAATTATCTCATACATGCGTGCTATTAAGTGACCAATTTGATTCTTGATGCTATTGTTTAATTCCAGTTTGTAACAAAAATCACCCATAGTAATCACTCTTCTCATTTGCTACATCAGTTTGCCTATATATACGTTTCCAGTCCTAAAGCAGCATACCACTAAATATCTCATCCTGTCTGTCTCCATCCCACACCATACTGCCACAAAACTGCTATCACTATTTTCTCCCTGCATCTCCAGGAGAAAATTCTTTCACAGAAAACAGCACATATCTTCATCTCTGTTCCAATCCCACATCATCATGCTGCTTTGTTTCATTTATACCAGTGATTTTCAAAAAAATCCAAAATTCTTTGCACTTATTTCTATCACTCCTGGCATTCATAAATACATTTTAAATTCTGTAACTAATCCAATCTGTATGCATATCACCTGTGACCCTTTTCTACCAGACCTTGACTGCAAACTTAAATCAACCTATCTTATTATCCCATGACCCAGCTGATTCACATTCATGCCAAACTATTCCTTATTCATATCTACTACTGTCACAGAAATTTTACTATCATTTTCAGTGTTATTCCCTGTGCCATTTTTCTATTCATCTTGCATTTATGTTTTTTAATTATTCACATTGGTCTCACACTGCTTTCTTTTCCCTATCCATTCACAACTTTTTCAACCTCACCTCTCCTGCTCTTCTTCTCTTTCTTGTTTCCTCTTACTTTCTCAGATATTTAACAAGCCTCTCCAGGCAACTTACACTAACCACATTCAAGTACACTCCACTACTGTTATGCAGTTTCATCTGTGTTTCTCAAATTCATTCTATGTATTCATAAATTATATTTCCTTCTCCTTGCAGAGTTTGCACCTGAAGTATTTTCACGATTTAAGCAACTCGTATATAGAAGCTAGTGATTTCACATCACTTGCCTTAGTATCCCATAATACACTTGGTATTCCACAATAACACTTGGATAACGGATTAAACCAAGTATATAATTTCTTGAGGTATCACCTGTGGGTCTGACTCCCACTGATGAGATCTCAATAAAGGTTGAAACTAGTCTGAGTAGTGACCCTTCCCATAATGCTTAGCATTATACATGCCTGCAAGGATATGTGCTTTGCATTATGGGCAAGTGATATGAAATCATTAGCTTCTATATACGAGTAGCTCCAGTCCTGAAAATACTTCAGGCTCAAACTTTGTTTGCTTACACTTGGATAAAGGATTAAACCAAGTATATAATTTCTTGGTATCTTTAATTTATAGTATAACCAAGTGGAAAAACTTCCAACAACTATCAGTGTATGATAGGTTACCTGTATCACCCACGCAATAAATCAGTGCCACGTGTAGGTGTTTTATTGTTTACATTTATTCAGTGAGTTTTGTTAATTGATTTATAACATAAACTAAACGGCATTGAATTCATTAGTATGCTAAAATGTCTTGTAAAATAACTATTATTATCAGCCACTGCAAAATAAAGTAGATTTTGTTAAAATTACTTTGTTAGCATTTTCTGTGCATGCACACAGAAATTATTGCCACAAAATCAAAGAAAAACACATTAAAACAAATTCTTACATTTAACTTTTGAAATTACTTTTAGTAAAAGATGAATTTTGTTTCTATTTTTTAGATCGTACAATTGCAGATGGCACGGTACCTTTGATTGGAGTGGTTGTGTCTCTTGCTGTTCTTCTCTTGGTTGCAGGATTTGCAACTTGTTATCGCTATTGGACACACAGACGACATCAGCCACGCTTACCTTTTTGGAGTATTGAATTACAAGATGAAAGAGCAAATCTTCATTCTCAGTGTCAGTATCAGTATTTAGATACTACAACTAACAGAATTGCACATAATTCTATTGAAAAAGGGGAAATAGGTTGCTTGCGACCCCAGTCTTCTCCCCGGACCTATAATACTATAAATGTTTAAGAGCTGTTCGTAAATAAGATTTATATCTAGTCAGCAAGAGAATGATAAAACTGTCTTAACTCCATCTGAGGTTTGTTGAAAAATATTTTAATTTAAGAACCTTGTTGAGAATTTAGGCATACTTTGATGTGTATGTGTGATTATACAAGTTATGCAAAGAATTGAAGAGAGAGAAGACATGATCTTACATGATGGTTTGTCCAGAAGTATTTTGGTGCCTGATTGCCATTAGAAGTGCAAAAATGTCTTATTATTAATGCAGATTTTAATTTTTAGATCAAACAGGAAGAATCTTACTCTTTTTTTTCTTTTTGCATGTGATGATACCATAGATAAATTTAAATGCATATTCAGTTCCACTTAAATGAAAGTAGAATTTAAATTGGCATTAAAATTATATATGAAAATTTTAGAGGTATTTCCCAGATAGATTTGTATCTGGGAAATACCTCATATTCAATCAATGCATTCCAAAGTTTTTATTTTTTTTATAAAATACTGGAGATTCAGGCAGAAAATTCTTTTAAATGTGTGAGAAATTACTTAGTAATTTTACAATTACTGTATGATTTTACAGTTACTTAACAATTGTAAAATTATTCCTGTTATACAGGCAGTTCCCACTATATTTCAGAAGGTCCTGCCCAAAACACTGTAGCATTAGTACTAAAGAAAATTCATTATATCAAACTGTATAACAAACTATTTCCTTGGTTGTTAAAGTTCACCATAGTGAGAGTTAACGTATAAGGTTATATAGCTTGCCATGAAAATCGTCTAACAAAACTTTCTCACTTAAGCATGAAAAATAATTTCTGCAAGTAAGAACTCATACCTTTGAAGCTATGTGAGAGTACTTCATTGATGACTAGTTAGCTACATCAGTAAATTTCACCAAGCTAAAGTCAAACTACTGACAGCAGATGTAGAAATAATAAGAAAATTACCTCTTACTTTTTAACTGCTTGTGGATTCAGATAAGTTTGAATGCTTATTATAGCTGTAAAAAGTAGATATTATTTCTGGGCAAATTCCCATGTTACTCCTCTTAAAAACTATTCTTTTCATGGCTATTTTTGCCTGTTTTCGTTTAGGAGTGTCCCTTATTTTAAAAACATTGGCTTTTTACTCAAGAATTCTTAGGGCATTATAGGTGTATTTTAAAGATAAATACGATTGAAACGGCTTGCACCCCGTTAACGCTCTCCCTCACCCGTTTCCCATAAAACCCTTCCCCTTCCCCAAAGAAGTGCCCTTAAATATAATATATATATATATGTATGTTATTTAAAAAAAAAACCCGTGTTTTTAAATTAATTTCCCACCTTGCCTCCCCCCCCCTTTAACAGCCTAACAGCAGAAATATGCAGAACGAAGACAACCTAACATCCATACAAGGTATGTGCAAAATTTCTTCCTCTACTAGTCTGCATATATTTATCTTTAAAATACACCTATAATGCCCTAAGAATTCTTGAAAAAGCCAATGTAAAAAGCAAAGTAAAAAGCCAGTGTTTTTAAAATAAGGGATACTCCTAAACAAAAACAGGCAAAATTAGCCGTAAAAATAATAGCTTTTAAAAAGTGTTTATTTCAGATCTAACTTATACTGGTTGGCCATTCACTTCTCATTTTGAGTTTGCAATCAATGTTTGTTGCAGTGCATAAATTTTATGGACTAGTGAACTTCATTGACCAGTGTTTTCTGTTTCATGTAACATTCCATATAGAGTTTGTTGCTGTTTTCTGCAAGTAAGAAATAATATCTGATTACTTATTGCAGTGTTTAATAGGAAGAAATAACAGGCTTTTGATACAAGAAAAAAAGGCAAGATTAGGAATCTTTGGCTGTAGGCTGCCAAAGTAACTAGAATAATATGAAGTAAGAAAATATGTATTAGCTGAGCTGATGGTAATAATCTCAATTTGGTAGTCATTGCTGTTCTGTGATTAAAAAGGTAAAATAAAGTAGGTGTAAGCCACACAGATAATTACCATAATATGAGGTAAGAATGAATATTATATTTTTAGCTGATAATGCCAAACTTTTGTCATTAATAATAATTGACGCTATTTTCTTTGACCTACTTTGTGTATACATTTGTTCAAGTAAGAAAAGACAAATGCAGTATGAGATAATTTTGTTATAGTCATGTATTTTCACATAGAAAGTAAAACGTTTTATTGGTTATAGAGGTGTTTGCTTAGTAAAGCAGAACTATTTTTTTGATTGTTAGAGAATATAATAATTAAATCTTCACAGAATGGATATAAAATAAGAAAGTACTGTTCACTAAACTCATTGAAGTTCAATGGTCAGTGAACTTTCAGTGATATATCATAAACAGCAGTTGTATGAGAAATGAGTAGACAGCTATTGGCATCCTCTGTTTCTAAGACCACACAGCATTCATTGACTTGATTCAGTAGACATTAATATGAATTAACCTACTATCTTTATACAGGTATCCCTTGATTAATGCGGTTAATTAATTCCTCAATGTTACCGCGTTAATCAAATCTAATAATCAATGGTAAAAATTACAATTCGTCCATGATCGATTACTGTATTAATAATTTTTTTATATGGTATACTCTTTTAGGAAAGATAAAAAATGAATGCAAAGTAAATGTTTAATAGATGCTTGTGCCTACATTATTTACTGCAATTTTTTTTTTTATCAAAAGAAGAAGTCAAGAGTTGTTGGAACAGTTTTAGTTTTTTTCTTATCAGCATGAATTCTACGATAACAAGCAAAATGACTCTCCAGACCTCGGCAAACAAGCAATAAAACACAAAGAAAAAACACTGCAAATATAATACATGATGGTTCAAATTAAGTGGATATTGAATCCAACATTATTTCGTAGTCGAATATAGAAACTACAAGAGTTTCATGCCGAATATATAGAAACTAAAAGTTTCGGCAGATGCAAACATAAGCAACCTTATGGGCAACTTGTAGTAAACGTGGAGTAAGTTCCAGACCATTTTCCTTAGTATTTTCCATAATGTAAAGCACATCTCCTAAAGGACATGTATGATAAATAAGCCTTTGGCTCTCTATTTCAGTAATACATGAAGGTTTATTTATTTTCATTTACAATCTAGAAATTATTGAACAAAGAATATATATGTCGCAGGGAAATGATGAAAATAGGATTTGATCAAATCCCTAAGGGATATGATCAATTCACGGAAGATGTTAAAATAACAACTCTGTGGGGTGATTTCCCTGAAGAAAGTAAGTGATTTGATCAAATCCCTTAACTGTTTTAGTGAAAAGATGAAATAATATTGTTTAGATATTAAAAGTATTTATTTAGTAAACCATGCATTATTAAATGTAGAATAGTTAATACAACAATAGTCATTTAAGCTGATATTTTTAAAAATAAAAAGGATATTTTTAGTGAAATTTTAAAATCCCTAAGGGATATGATCAATTCACGGAAGATGTTAAAATAACAACTCTGTGGGGTGATTTCCCTGAAGAAAGTAAGTGATTTGATCAAATCCCTTAACTGTTTTAGTGAAAAGATGAAATAATATTGTTTAGATATTAAAAGTATTTATTTAGTAAACCATGCATTATTAAATGTAGAATAGTTAATACAACAATAGTCATTTAAGCTGATATTTTTAAAAATAAAAAGGATATTTTTAGTGAAATTTTAAACATTTTTCGTGGATACAAGCTCCCCTCTGGCGTCCATGCCGGCCAAACATTACGCGAGGAAGGTTGCGCACATTTCACATTTTTATTATTGTTTTCTATATTTCGAGTTTTATCAAGTACCTACCATAGAAAAATGAGTTCAGATATAGAAAAAAATCAAACTCTGACCGAATTTGTATCTGAAGAACAGTCAGGAACGTTTTTGAACAAGCGGCATGAAAAAGAAAAACCTTTGTGGACTTGCGAAAGGATAGAAGAAGCTGTCACAATCATTGAACAATTTAAATTGGCACCACTACTTAAACTGCAGCGGACACATAAACAGTACTATTATGGAAAAAAATACGATGTTATGGAAGTAGGTACTAAAGAATCTTTGATTTTGAAGAGAAAGTCTGAATTCAATCCAATTGTGAAAATAGTACCAACGGAAAATTTTTACCACATACTTCGGGAAACCCATCAGTCAACTGGCCACGGAGGAAGAGATAAAATGCTGTATAGTTTGAAATCGAAATACCTAATACCTACTTCAGTTGTACTGGAGTTTTTAAAGCTGTGCACGGTATGTCAGTCTAAAAAAAAAATTTCCAAACAAAGGAATCGTTGTTTGCCCAATTGTATCTAGCGACTTCAATCATCGTGGTCAAGTCGATTTAGTTGACTTACAGTCGACACCAGATAGAAATTACAAATGGCTATTAAACTACCAGGACCACGCGATGAAATTTAGCTTTCTTCGACCGTTGACTACAAAAAGAGCTGCTGAAGTAGCAATGGAGCTATTAAAAATATTTTTGGAAGTAGGTTGTCCTCATATACTACAAAGCGACAACGGCCGTGAGTTTACGGCTGCTGTCATACAAGAATTAACAAGCCTGTGGCCAACGTGCAAAATTGTAAATGGTAGGCCTAGACATCCAGCTAGTCAAGGATCTGTTGAGCGATCAAATCAAGATGTTGGAGCTATGTTACGTGCTTGGCTAATTGACAATGACACAAAAAATTGGGCTATAGGTTGTTACTTTGTTCAATTCCAAAAGAATTCCTCTTTTCATCGAACCATTAAACGATCACCTTACAAAGCTTTATTTGGAACAGAACCAAAAACAGGACTCCAATCTAGTCATATTTCTAAAGAGTTGCTTGAAAAACTTGTTACTGAAGAGGACTTGGATCTACTTCTTAATCAGCAGGATGACATTATTTTAACACCAGAAGACTTACCAGCATCTAATGGGCCTCTATCTACCTAAGGTAGATAGAGGCCCATTAGATGGAAATAACATCGTGGGGATCAAAATATTTATACCAAATTGGTACCTCAGTTGGAATTATAAAAGATTGGCTACCTAGAAACGCTCTTCAAATAGCCTACAACATTTACCGAAACAGTTCCACAGATTAACCTAAGTCTGCGCAGGAAAATTATCTGTATTTGGAGGTCAAGGATTTAAGAAGTGTTCCTGTGAGCAATCCAAATTACAATGTAAAACAAAAAGATGTGCCTGTAAAAAAAGTAACGTACTTTGTAACTTGAGATGCCACAAATCAACAACGTGTTTTAATAAAAATGAATAAACATTATTTATTAATTACATTCACGAAAAATGTTTAAAATTTCACTAAAAATATCCTTTTTGTTTTTAAAAATATCAGCTTAAGTACCTATTTCTTTTGTTAATTAGTTTCGAATAAATAATTTGTGTTTCAATGACTATTGTTGTATTAACTATTCTACATTTAATAATTATTTCATCTTTTCACTAAAACAGTTAAGGGATTTGATCAAATCACTTACTTTCTTCAGGGAAATCACCCCACAGAGTTGTTATTTTAACATCTTCCGTGAATTGATCATATCCCTTATTTTCATCATTTCCCTGCGATATATATATAAAAACTAAACCATACTGTACTGACATCGGAGGTCACAGTATCTCTCAGATACAATTTACTGTCAAATATCACAAACTTTACATAACGTGTTAAACCAAACTGACAGCAAAAAACAGTGCGGAATATCACTCGTAACATATGAATGCACAGCTACTCATGACCTCCAAGCTATACACTGAATTGTGTAAGAATATTTATATTAAACATTTTACATGTATCTGTCAGATCAGCTGCGAGCTCTGCAGGGTTAAAGGCGCGTAATCAAAATTCTTGCCACGTATATCGAGTGGTTGCCGCAATTAATTTCGGCGCGTTAATCAAATCCCGCGTTAAGCAAGAGATACCTGTATTTGCATTCATATTATCTATTTATTGTACAGATGAATTTGCTTTTGCAAGAAGAAAATTATGTGTTGTGTGTTCTACTAAGTATAGAAATAGAGAAATTCATTCTATGTTTCAAGTTGTGACATTTCATTCTATGTCGAGTGGTGGGTGCAGGGTACCAAATATGGTATTCTTATTATAGGTATATTTTATTGTATTGTCATTATGATTACCCTAACCTTTAATGATGAAACAGACTTGGGTTCCTTTTCTTATTTTATTTCTCATTTATGCCACATGAAACTTGAATCAGAAAAGGAAATCGCAGCATAAAAAAAATAGTTTAAAATAAATCATCAAATAATTGGTCATTTGATGAGTATAACTGGTATTTTGAGGAAACAAGAAGCTATGTTTTTGCTTTACTTTATTGATTAGCTTTTTTTTCTGTTTCCAAGCATAAGATATGTTAACCTTACAGCCTTTTGTCTATTTTATTTCATGCAATATTATGTTTGGAACATCGAAAATTCTTGAAATTTTGTTTCATTGCCATGATAGCAGACTCTTCTTTGAACACTTGTAATACATGATCACAAGTTGCTGATAGTGCTATAAAACTTCTAGGCTTAAATTAAAGATGCCAAGAAATTATATTCTTGGTTTAATATAGGCTTGCCAAAAAAAGAACATCTACAGAGGTTCAGGAGTTCCACAAATATCAGCATGTCTCATTTTGTAATACCTGAAAAGTTTCACTCTTCAAGAGTGTGGGATTATTGCTTACAGCAAGATATATATATATATATATACACAGGCAGTCCCTGGGTTACGAACAAGATTATGTTCCTGAGAACCGTCTTTAAGTCGGGTCTGTATGTAACTTGGATCCCTGATGAACAGTGCATATGGTAATAATACCCTGTACTGTAATAATAAGTTAGAGAAACTATTGTGTTCTTTCTTTTAATTCAAACAAACTCGTACAAAAAGTTTAGATAGGAGAAATTTCAAAAAAGAATGTTAAAGGTTCCATCAATGTCTTGCTTACCGGAATGGACATTTCTGAGGCAAGAAGGGAGGCTAACGTTAATTGGAAAATGATGATGGAGATAGAGAGGATGAACCTGGTGCTGGAGAATCAGGATTTGATTCTGTTTCTGGTGGAGGGGAGCTTTCCTGAAGTCTTCTTGAAAAAGGCATCTAGGGTTGTTTGTACAGCCTTTTTCCTTGTTTTTTTCATCATAAATGGCCTTGTAGCAGCTGATGTTCTCACTAACTGCACGGTAAATCACTCAATGTTAGGATCTTACCTCAAGCTTAGCAAATCCTGCTTCAATGAGACGAAAGGCTTCAGCTAATTCTTTTGTCGTTAACTTTCTTGGCTCTGGATCTTCTGATTCTTTGTGTTCTTGTGTTTCTATCAGCTGCTTCTCTATCCCCATAAGGTCTTCATTGGTTAATTCTTGTGAATGGGACTCTAAGTCAATGGCATCATTTTCATTGATGTCCAATTGCAGTGCATTGCCACTTCCACCACAGCTTTTCTGGCTTCGGCGATGTCTTCTGTGAAGCCACGAAAATCATCACAGAATTAAGGATACAGTTTATTACACACCTGTTTAATTGTTGATTGCTTCACTTCCTCCCAAGAATCAACAATATTTTTCAAGAATTATAACATCCATGATGCCAATGGTATCATGGATGTTATAATTCTTTCAGAACTCTCTCAAAGTCATCACATCATCTTCTGTAGCCCTGAATGCTTGCAGGAATGTATGTTGTAAGTAATAAGTCTTAAATGCAGAAATGACTTGCTGGTCCATTGGCTGTAGTAATGATGTAGTGTTTGGTGGTAAAAATATAACCTTTACATTAGGGTGAAGGCCACCTAAAGATGTTGGATGTCCAGGAGCATTGTCCAGCACAAGCTGAATTTTAAAGGGAATTTTCTTTTATGAACAATAACGTTCCACAGCAGGAATAAAACATTTCAAGAACCAATCTTCAAGCATAGCAAGTGTGACCAAGCCCTTAAATTTGACTTCCAAATAACAGGAAGAGCTGCTTTAATAATGCAGTGAAGTGCTGGTTTGTTTACATGTGTGAAAGAAATTAGTTCCCGAATTATTAATTATTCTTATGGGGGAGCCTGTTTGTAAGTACGGAATGGCATAAGTCGGGTCGTCTGTAACCTGGGGACCACCTGTGTGTGTGTGTGTGTGTGTGTTATAACTTCTATTCACTCGGCTTGTAGACATTTTAAAAAATAATTATACTGACTAGGAACACCGAGAAGGTATGATAAAAACTTTAATAAAACACGACTAATTTCGTCGGAATGCCAACTTCTTCAGGTGTGTAAATAATTACAAAAAACTGGAAAAAATAACAAGTTAAAAAAACAAACATAGACTTCTCATATAAAACAAATTGGAAATAGCAACCGTCAAATTGGAACTGGTGTCCTCGTGGCAGGTCTAGCATGAGGCATAAGTGAGTGGCCACTGACTCGAGAGCACCAGAACTGAATCGCTCTGCTGTGAGAGTCAGGTAAGCTATAGCTTAAATTATTGTTCATGTGTGATGGGTTCAGAACTATTTCTTTTGATTCTAAGATATGTCTCTCTAGTTCATCACCGCATTTATGGATAGTGGTCGTAAGATTCCAGTCTATCTGGTGTTGGCGCTCTTCTAAATTGGAGTTAGCAGAGAAAAGAAGTTATAATATCTATCTACCTTCTGATGAGGTTACTCTATTTACGCATTAAGGAATATCAAAAGATTGGACTTGTCATAAACAGGTTAGTCTTTTTGAAAAGATGCAAGTCCCACTCTATCATCCCAAAGTTCTTAAATTTTAAGGAATCTATTCGCACAAAATGTGCACATAATATTTATCTTAAAGCAAAACTGGATCTGTTAAATGAAAGGATCGCAGACATGCATTAGAAAATAGCCTGAGTTCTTCTTTAGACAATAGTTTTTGGAATGAGGTTAAAAACATCAGCTCTCACCGTGCTTCTAGATCCAAGACACCAATAAATTAACTCTCATTAGGAAATTTAATTGCCTCAAACAGGAACAAACTCATCAATCTCCTATTGGTTTACAAGACCTAAAAAATGTTGTCATAAACAAATCCTCACATACCCTTTCTTCAGCAGAAATTAGTGTACTGTCTAAAGTTTGTCCTGTCCCCCCACCGCCATTCCTAAGGAACTCTTTATAACCAAAGCAAAAAGGGTGCCTCACATCTACCAAAACAAACAGCAAACCTACTCAGAATGGAAGCTATTTTTACAATAAACAACAGTCATCGACCTGCAGATAATTTATTCTGTGCTGAAAGAAAAGCTATCCATCATCTTCGTAATAACAACGAAATCATTATTCTACCAGTGGATAAAGGTAATGCAACTGTAGTCCTAGACAGATCTGATTACCATACCAAGATCAACGATTTATTAATATCTGATACTTACTCTCTCTTACAACGTGACCCTACGAGAGAATTTCATAACCGAACCAACAACCTTCTCAAATCTACTTCAGAACTTCCTAGACACACCAGGCTATCTCTCCGCTCTCTTCATCCCCTAATTCCACGTTTGTACAGCCTCCCGAAGATTCACAAGGCAGACACTCCTTTAAGACCGATTGTTGAAGGCATTGACTCACCCACTTACAACCTGTCCAAATACCTTGCCTCTTCCTTAAAACATCTCATTGGTAATTCCTCCTCATATATCAAAAACTCTGAAGATTTCACATCTAAGATAAAAAATTTAAACCTCAAGGATTCTGATGGTTAGTTTTGATATTATCTCTCTCTTTACAAATGTGCCCACAGAAGAAGTTCTCAATCTACTGAAAAACAGTTTTCAAAAAAAACTTTTTGCCCTATTAATGCATTGCATAAACTCCGGCTATTTCTCATTTGTAAGAAAAATATATAAACAAACCAGCGGCCTAGCTATGGGCAGCCCATTGTCTCTGGTGTCAGCCAATATATTTCTAGAAGACTTTAAAGAAAGAGCTATTTCAAGCACAACATTAAAACCCAAACTGTGGCTACGATACATGGATGATATCTTCCTCATCTGGGAATATGGTCTAGAGGCATTACAAACCTTCCTAGATCATTTGAATAATCGCCACCAGAACATCAAATTCACCTTTTTGGATTTAAAGATCACTAGGTTGCCTGATTATCTCAAATTTTCAATTTTTTGTAAAACTACTCACACAGACAGATACTTACACCTCCTCTTATCATTTCCCTCTGCAGAAACTTGGTATTATTTCCACTCTGGCCCATCGGGCAAGATCTCTTATTTCAGAAGAAGATCTTCAAATAGAACTTAACCACCTCAAAAGCACATTCTTAAACAATGGCTATTCATCTTGAAGCATAACTAAACGTCTATATCCACGTCTTCAACCTCAGCAAGAAGATAACTCCAATCCTATTACACATTCAATTGCCGTTTGTAAGCTCTCTATCACCAAAACTGGCAAAAATTATGAAGAAATTTAACATTAAAACTTACTTCACCACCCTGCCAAAACTTCGTTCTTTCCTGAGTCAACCCAGACAAAAACACAACCAACTTCAGTTTCCAGGAGTTTACAAAATCATCTACAGCTGCAGTAAACCTTATTATGGACAAACCGATAAGTCTGTCTCATGTCCTGAGGAGCATCAACGTGACATCTCTTACAAGAGACCCCATGCAAGCGCCCTCTCCAGTCATGTTCTTTTCTCCGCTAACTCCAATCTAGAAGAGCACCAACACCAGATAGACTGGAATCTTACGACCACTATCCATAATTGCGGTGATGAACTAGAGAGACGTATCTTAGAATCAAAAGAAATAGTTCTGGACCCATCACACATGAACAATAATTTAAGCTACAGCTTACCTGACTCTCACAGCGCAGCGAATCAGTTCTGGCACTCTCGAGTCAGTGGCCACTCACTTATGCCTCATGCTAGATCTGCCACGAGGACACCAGTTCAAATTTGACTGTTGCTATTCCCAATTTGTTTCATAAGAGAAGTCCATGTTTTTTTAACTTATTTTTTCCAGTTTTTTTTAATTATTTACACACCTGAAGAAGTTGGCATTCCGACGAAATTAGTCGTGTTTTATTAAAGTTTTTATCATACCTTCTCAGTGTTCCTAGTCAGTATAATTATTTAAAAAATATATATATATATATTTATTTATTTTTTTTTTTTTTTTTCCACTTGTCATTTTATTTCTTCAATAGTCTCCATAAGAAAGTGGTATACATGAGTTTGGAACAAAAAATATCCAAAACTTACCATTATTATTTTCATATATAATTTTATATGCAGTACAACTGGATAATCCTTAATCTAGCTTCATTATTACATTAGGATACCTAATGTAATACCTTTTAGGCACTCTTTATTAAGGATAATATTTATTATTTAATAGAGATCATGTTTAGATATCAGCACTATGCAAATAAATTGTTCAAGATTATTTTCATGTAATTTTGAACAAAATTTCCTTCTTCAAGAATAACAAATAAGTGACTGACACACAAGACTTAATTTTATTCTTAACTCAGTTATATTTTTGTTTAGAAAAAATATATTTATGTATATTTTAATCGTGTATATTATCTTACTATTTTGTATCACCCTACAAGAGATATTTTCTAGAAATTAAAGCAATTGAACATAATATCTTCTGTTTAAAGAAAAAGAGAGAGAGAGAGAATATTTATGTGATGAAGTACTAATTGAGTTCATAGTTTAGTAATTTTTTAAATATTTTCAGTTTTATGCCTTATTATCTTAGAAATTTTATAATTAACTGAATCTCAGAAGAAATTTAACACTACTGAAATAGGTGCATGAGAGTAATGCATAATTCATCTTCTGATTACCAACCAAATGTTGCTCTTGTCTCAATACATAATTAGCTACTTTTTATGGATAATGTCTGCTTTTTTTTTTTTTAATTCTTCTTCTAATTATTATTATCAACACCTGACCTCCATGGAGTCAGAGACTCATCGTGAGAGGTACTCACTATTGCATACAATGCTCATCCAACTGCATCTTAAACTGATTCAATGTGTCCACATCCACAACACACTCGGGCAATGCATTCCACTCATCAACCACCCTCCATACAAAGAACCTGCTTCTCACTCCTTTGCTCACACCCTCCTTATACAGTTTCCAGCAATGGCCTCTTGTTCTACTTCCCTCTCCAATTCTATGAAAACTCTCTTCCATGTCTACCTGATAACAACTCCTGATCAGTTTATATGTCTCAATCATATCCCCCCCCCCTTCCTCCTATTCACAAGGCTCTGCAACTTACATTCCCTCAATCTGTCCGCTTACTCCACATTCCAAAGACCTGACTACCTTTATGAATCTTCTCTATACCCTTTCCAACATATCCTCGTCACCATGAAAACCCAGCAACCAAATCTGTGCACAATAATCTATGAGGCCTGATCAAGGCCTTATACAATGGAATCATAACCTTTCTATTTCTGCATGTCAGGGTTCTCTGCATCATTGCCATTATTCGATGTGATATCTTCACAACTTGTGCAATGTGGCCCCTGAATTTCAGGTCCTTGTCCACCATCACACCTAGATCTCTCATCTCCTCTACTTCTGATAAAGTTTCCCCACCAAGTGTATACTTGGCATCCCATCGTTGCTTACCAAATTTCAAAACCTTACACTTGGCAACATTGAACTGACAGTTCCACTTACCTGCCCATTCATGCAATCTATTCAAGTCCTTTTGTAAGGCATTAACATCAGCTTGACTGTGCATTGCTCTCCCTAGTTTTGCATTATCTGCAAACAGCTGGATATCACTAGTTAATTCCAACCCAATATCATTAACATACAAATTGAACAACAATGACCCCTGTAGCACACCACTGGTGACCTTTCTCTTTCGAGATACTGCATCCCCGTATACAACTTTCTGATACCTATCTGATAGCCAGTCACTGATCGAACACAGGTCTGTTATCCCATCTCTTTCAATCTAATTAAGAACTTGTCATGTGGCAGTCTATCAAAAGCCTTTACAAAATCCAAGTACACCACTGTATATGCATCTCCTCTATCCAAGGTATTTGTCACCTTGTTATAGTACATAAGTAAGTTAGTGAAACATATCCCTTAACAGATCCATGCTGATAACCACAGAGAATACTGCTGTTATCAACCCATTTCTGTATCCTACTTTTCACCATCCAGGACCTTCATCACAACTCCAGATATACAGACCAGCCTATAATTTGAAGTTACAGCCTTATCACTGCCTTTATAGTGGAACAATTTTACCCTCCTTCCACTCCCTTGGAACCTGTGCCGTTGCTCATTAAACAGGCATGCAAATGCTACTGCCAGTTCCCTGGAACATTCCTTTAAGATGCGTTGTGATATGTCATGAAATCCTATCGCCTTATTAACATCAAGGTTATTTATTTCCTCAAATACCTCCTGCTCACTCACAATTAAGCTATCCTCTCCTCTGTCATCTACACTTAAGTTCCTCATGATTCCACCCTGATCAGGATGAAACACACTTATAAATTGATCACTGAAACCTCAGCAAATTCTGAAAATTATTGAAAAAGCTTAGCAATGCAGAATGGAATACCGTAAAAGGGGATCACTGATGATAAAGGAAACATGAAAAATGAGGATAAAGATATTTTATATGTCTGGAGTAATTACTTTGCAACAGTGCTTAATGAAACAAGCAGTGACAGCACAGTGGTACTGCTAAAAGGTTATATTCTCAGCCAACCAAGCCAACAGGTGCTTATTTCTTGTTTATTTACCAGTTAGAGGGAGAGAAATAAAAGATATTTATACTCCCCCAAATGATATTTTTAAACGTATAATCAGGAATATATTTCTTGTTTATTTACCAGTTAGAGGGAGAGAAATAAAAGATACTTATACTCCCCCAAATGATATTTTTAAACGTATAATCAGGAATATTTATATTCCTGATTTGGTCTTTCTAGGTTTGTAAAATGTTCCCGGCCATCTTCCTTTGGAAAATCTGAAGTGTATTCTCTTATTTTTCTTTGGTGATAGTGTTTGCTATGAGATTAGGATGGGTAGCTATAATTTCTCTTTTTATTTTCATTGGGTAACTACAGTTAACTCTCTATAACAAAAAGTATTACATCATTACCTCATGATATTCATACTTGTCATAATTCCAATCGAAACTATTCGTTTGGTTGCTGTGGATTAATTGTTGTGAGAATTTGATCTATTCCTAGTTCGAAATGGTTTCAGGGATATTCTTTTAATAATTTTTTTCTTTAAGCCAGTGATATGATTCAGAGAAATCATCATTATATAGTAGTAAATGGGAAAACTTGCTGTGAGCTTGTCACGCAGTTAACAGAATAAAGGTGTTAAGTGGAACTGGGTCAGTTTGAGAGTAACAGAAAGTAATTTAAAATTGATTAAACACAGGTGTTTTACATCAGAGATGCTTGTTTTGGGGGGTTTTAAGAAACTATATACAAAATTAATGCAATGTAAAATTCTGAAAGGGACTAAAATTATACATGTGACTTTGATAACAGAAAATATTAAAACTAACATTCTCATTAAAAAAAAAAAAATTGAATTAAATTAAGATAGTGTTGGGTCTTAAGGGAACGCAATCTGCAAAACCGGATAGGAGGCGGAAGAAATAATAAGATTCATATATAAGTTGGTGAGAGATTTGTTCCAGATTAATGCAGAAAGGATTATTTTTTTTCTAAGAGCAGAGAAAGAGAGATAGAAATAGATAAGGGCAGAACAAAAGGCCATGCTTCCTAGAAGTTGTTGTGTAAAGAAGAATGTGAGCAAGGAATAAGGAGTTGATTTTGATGGAAATTTTGTGTGGAATGTTAGAAGATTTTTCTAACATTCCTGGAAAATGTAAGAGCAAAATTCAAATATTAAATTGCTTGCTTAAGGGTATTTTAGTTTGCATTGCAGTCACAGTGCATGGGATTCTCATTTTCATTGCTTATACAGCATGTTGATTGTTTTTATTTATTTATTTATTTTATCTTATTTTTTTTATTTATTTATTATTTTTTGCATGTTGTTGAACCAAAAGTTTAAATAAGATTAAATTTAAGCGTATTCAACAACTTTACTATTGAAAATAGTTTGGCGCTGTGAAGACTATTATTAAATGTTCCAGTTATCAGTGAAAGAAGCAAGCAAATTCAACCCAGCCAGCTAAAACAAATGTCCAGTGTTGTAAAGATTATCAGAAGAAAAGAAGGCTTTATTGGTACCATTGGATAGGAATAATAATAATATTGATTGTGAAGATAATATTTATGAGAATCCAATGGTGTCTTTATCTAATTTAAATGATACTTCTAAAAATCCATCTACATCATCAGCTTTGAATAATTCAACTGTCAAAAATCATCAGAATTAGTTGATAAATGTCCACATATTCAGCTACCCATTGCATTGATTATGACAAAAGATATTGTGCTAAAGTTATGAAGAGTTCATCAATAGTTTTCATCTCAATGAGTTTGGAGCTGTATGTTATTGTGAAATTGTGCTAATGTTCACCTTTTTTTTTTATTGTCTTTCCTGTTTATTTATGGATAATTTATGATATAAATAATTCACTCTTAATTATGGCAATAAATGAAAGGAAATGCAAACTACACTTTTTAGTTTTGTGAAATGTGCAAAACTGAAGGTGAAAGTAAGTCCAGAAAGCATTAAAAACACTGGAGAAAAGAGTTCTGTTGGTGACATCGACTAAAAACAGTCAAGACGTGTGCTTTCCAAGACAAATAGCTCAAGGAATTCAAGTGATTGTGCTGTGAAGATAATGTGTAATATAAAAAATATCCTAGGCAAGGCCTAGTTTACTACAAGATTTTTTGAGGCTCTTTCAAAGTGAAACATTCAAGGTTCATGAGGCATTCAGTTCTCTCTCTCTTACACACACACATATATACAATGGTTTGACATAGATTTTGTCAGAGGTCACTCAGGAAATAATTTCTAGCTGAAGAAAGATGGATTCTAAATTTTTGAACACCTAAAGTGCCTTTTTAATACAACCTATTAAAAGCTAAATTTAATAAACTGATTTACTGACTTCAAAGGCCAGTAATCAAATTATTGACCTAATTTAAATTTGGATGGTTTAAACAATACCAAAATGACATGAAATATAAAAAATTTGTCAATGATATTCTAGTTTCTGCTTCCAGAAGCTTATACAGATGCAAGAAACTCACCCATTTATATGAAATGCATACATAAAAATCAGAAGAGGCAAGTTGTTTACACACACACACCTTTTACCAGAATTCATACTATGTATGAGTAGATTTAAGTGGTATTTCTGGAGCCCTTTATGTGTGTATATATATATATTATTTTATTTATTTATTATTATTTTTTGGAAACAAATTGTTTAGTTTACGTTTACCCTTAAGTGAATTCTTAGCTAAATAAGTATACCATTATGCTATCGATCTGGTCTTAATTAAGCTATATGCTGGTGCACCATTGCAGAGTCTTATGTCCATATATAATGTCTAGTTTAAGTATAATCACTCTGCTCATCATCTAATTATACTAAATTTATATGGTGTATACTAATACACCATATTAGGTTTACCCTTAAGTGAATTCTTAGCTAAATAAGTATACCATTATGATATCGTTCTGGTCTTAATTAAGCTATATGCTGGTGCACCATTGCAGTGTCTTATGTCCATATATAATGTCTAGTTTAAGTATAATCACTCTGCTCATCATCTAAATATACTAAATTTATATGGTGTATACTAATACACCATATTAGGTTAGAGAGTAACTAAGTATATTTCAGCAGAGTAGGATTAAAATGTTATTTTCACGTTAAAGGTGTGAAAAATGCTTGGTGCGAAAAATTAGGATTTCCATCATATTTTGTTAATAGATTAACTTAGAGAAGTTATGTGATTTTAGAAAGCCTTTGAGCTAAGTTGGTTATTACAATGCTCTTTAGTTGGAAAGATCAATGTTCAGATTCCATTCGAGATGCAAAGAACTTTTTAAGGTGATGGTAACTGGTATCATACAAAGGTAACAGAGTTTTCATCGTGTAAAACATACAGATCAGTCTGAGAATGCACATAAATGACAAATCTGTTTATATTGTTAGTTAGATTTTTCTGAGAATGCACACAAATGACAAACCTAATTACAGATAGATGTTCCTATTAAGGCATTAATTTGGTTTATGTAATATCAAGTTACTTGGCCATGACAGACTATTCAGCCTAACATATTAAGAGGAAGGTAATTTTATGATATTAGCTTCTCCTTCTAAAAAGAATCTCTATACACTGACATGGTTAATATATTTGGAACTTTGTATACCATATATCCACCCATCTTTCCTTTTGTGTTAGCCTCAATGACCTGTCATGGCCAAATAACTTGGCTTCTTACCAAACTGTTTACTGTTATGATAGGGCAGTTAATCTTATCTGCACTCTATGTCCGTAAATTGCATGTTCTCCAGGTTAGTTTATAGGGTGAAAACCTGCATTTTTGGAAAACCTTCCACCTTTGTATGAGACAAGTTAACTCACTTTCAGTTGAGAAAGCCCTATCAAGGTTCTTCACATCCTAGACAGGATTCAAACCCAGGTCTTTCCAACTGAAGGGTATCATTGATACCAACTGAGCTATGGAAGCTCTATGTATTGTATAGAGAATTTATACTTAATTTTAATAATAGCTGCCTTATATGGTTTCAAAATAATAATAATTTTTTTTCTGATATCTTAATCCAATTTTGATGTACTCTGGTCAGCTGTGCCCAGATGCTACTTTTCAGACTCTTGCCAATTTTAAAGCTATTTTCATGGTTTGCTCATTTAATAAAGCTTTAAGAAATGGGATATAATACTATAGACAACTCCATTCCGGCTGAGGATCAATGTTTTGAGTTCCTCTGTTTCTGTTATATTGGTTTATGAACAGGTATTTTAATTTTCACAAAATCTTAAGTGAAAGAGGCACATAATTCTTTTTTTGTTTCAATTTTTCTGCTATCATCAACAATATTCCCCCCCACTGTGTTTGTCTGTCCTAGCTGAAAGGTCTCACTAATGCCAATTAATTTTGGCCAAGTAGAACTAATGAATGGGAAAAAAAAAAAAAAAAACCTAACCCATTCCTTGTAATTTAAAAAATCAAATCAAAATTAACTAACACCTTTTTATTCCCTTTCCTTGCAATTCATGCACGTGAATTGCAATATCCTGTTTGCATCTAGTAATGACTGTCTCATTCAAATTCAAAACCTGAGAAAGTACATTTAGCATTCTTTGATCATTCTTATTCTCACACATACTTTCCTGAAGGATGCTGGATGCACTCTCTCTTGCATCTCCTCTTTAATAGATCTAGTTCTACTTCATTCTTTAATGGAACAGTTTCTCTAGCTGGTATCAGTAGTATTCCATGATACTTGTACATTTATATAGATAGTATTATGGAATTTTTATTATATGAAATAGCTATCATGACACGTATTCACAATTACTTGCTTTTTTTATTCTGATTGTTATTTAAAATATTCTCTGAATTATTGTATTTCATGATAGATTTAAAATTACAGAAGATTCAAAATGCATTACTGATGTTTTTAAAGACTTTTTTTTTTTTAGCATTCCCGCAAAAAATCACTTTCTGGAATATTGATGAAATAAAATGCAATTTAACACTCACTGTAATAAACTTGCAAGAAAATAATTTTTGCAATATTTTGCAATAATGGTTTTTGCTATAGAATTGATTGTAATCAGGTTAAGTACATGCATGCATGTTTATTGCACTTAGCTATACACTGTAGTCAGTGGACAACAAACTATAAAATTTGTATGGTTTCCTGCCTGTACAGGAAACCATACATAAAATAGATGGACCAATCTGTCCTATATATGGAATTTGATCACTCAATGTGAGACCACTATTATCCTTATTAGAGACCTGAAGTGGCTTGGAAAAGTTCTGTGGTACCACGTGCAACAGGTTTATAGTCTTTTTGTATTTTTGAAAAAATCTCCAGAAATTAAGGATGAATAGGAAATGATATAGATATAATATAATAGATCAAAGAAAATTGGAAGATATGCCCTGTTAGCACACATCTCCATATTTGGTACAAGTAATGAGCTAATAATCACTATTGTCATGTCGATAATTACAAGAAAGAATTTTCAAATAGTGGGAGCAGTGATGAAAAAAGCATGGATCTTAACAAGAACCATCGCATGAAATTACATGATGAAAAAAACATGTTTGAAAGTTATTAATTTTAATTATTTAATGGTATTAACTCGCAGCATCACAAAAACAAAATAAATATGATACCAAGCTCTTAAGATGTTAAACTGCTGATATTTTACTGAGTTTTAAAACAGCATTCAGAGCACAAATAAACAAACAAAAAAAAAAAAAAGCCATCATACAAGGCATTAACAATCAAGTGATCGTAGAAACAATTCAAAATCATAAAAGACCAGTGAACTAATATCCTGTTATGGATGGATTTAAAGTAATTGTTAAAGTGAAGATGGTCTTAAAATGATCGTATTTTTTGTAAATTAATATAGTTATACTTTTTGAGAGGCTTAGGGAGCACTTCAATGCTCATATTGATGATAAAAGTCTCATGCTGTAACAGTCTCTGTATGGTATTGAGTTTTTTTTTTAAATGTTCAGTACTTGCTTGTGGGGAGGGGAGGGACAACAAATTATTATTATTATTGATGTTTTAAGGATACTTGTGACATAAAAACAAGAAAGATATTTAATTAACCAAATATTTCGGTCTGGAAATAGCAGACCATTTTCAGTGGCACTGCAAGAACAGTTTTAAAAAAAAATACAAGGTGGAATACTAACAATAGATCATTTAAAAATAGAACAATTTAAAAATCTGGATTGGCTCAGCATGGGATTGAAACTAACCACAGCATCCTTTGGTCAAAAACTCGCCTCTTACATAGATCCCGTTATAAATTTGAACGTTTATTCAAAGAAAGCGTAGAGGCCTTACTCCATCTGCCTAACCTGAATCGGAATGACTGTATATCTATATCAAAAATCTGGGAAAGTCTAATCAGGATAACTCATTAATTCATATTAATTGAATGTTATTTAATATTATTAATTAATATCTTTATTTCAATCATGTCTCTGCTTAAAAATATTCCCTTTAATACTTAGTGATATAACATCACGCGGCTTGTTCTATTTTTAAACGATCTATTGTTAGTATTCCACCTTGTATTTTTTTTTTTTAAACTGTTCTTGTAGTGCCACTGAAGATGGTCTGCTATTTCCAGACCGAAATATTTGGTTAATTAAATCTTTCTTGTGTTTACGTGCTTATATTATTCTATTATTATTATTATTATGGGCAACTCCAAGGAGTCCTAAAACTCATCGAGGGAGGCCCTAAACATCATGTCAAGAACTATTCAGCATTTGCACAGTATCTATCATACTTTGCTTTGAACTCATTCACAGTCACGGCATCCACAACAGACTAGCAGCTTATTCCATTCATTCACCACTCTCCAAGTAAAAAACCTAGTTCTAACACCCTTGTAACTACACTCTTGCTCAGTTTCCATGGATGTCCCCTAGTCTCCCACCACCAGACCTGCTCTGAAAAATTTCCTCTGAATTAATCTTATAAAAATCCCTCAGTAATTTGAATGCCTGAATCATATCACCCCTTTTCTGCCATTCAACCAATTTCTGTAACCCACAAATCTTCAACCTGTTCTTGTAAGGTTCATTCCATAGACCGGCTACCATCTTGGTCACTTGCCTTCTGGATCCTCTCTACCTCCTCCCCATCAAGAAGAAACCCTGCTGCCCAGATCTGGGTACAGTAGTCAAGATGGGGTCTTATCAAGGCTCGATAAAGAGGAACAGTAACCTGCTTGTCAATCAGGTGATCTGATTTAGCCACTTTTGCTATGTGCTCTCTAAACTTCAACTCCCTATCCACCAACACTCCCAAATCTTTGGCTTCATAAATTTCCTGGAGTACAGTTCCACCAATGTGGTATACTGCTGATAATCTTTTCACCCCAAAATGCATAACCTTAAACTGACACCCATTCTCCTTAGCCCAGTCTGCCATTCTATCGAAATCATCCTGCAAAATTTTGACATGTGTATTCACCATTGTTATATGCAACTTGGCATCATTGGCAAACAACCGAACAGTTCCTATCAGATACTTTTCTACCTCATTAATCTACAAATTAAATATTAGTAGCCCAAGAACAGAGCCCTGTGGCATTCCACTAGTTATACAGATCTTTTTCTGGACTCTATTCCTGAGTAAACTACTCTCTGATATCTCTCCATCAACCATCCTCCTATCCATGTCACCAACCTTATATCTATCCCCATGTGCTTCAGTTTACTGATTAGAATTCCATGTGGTATCCTGTCAAAGGCCTTTGCAAAGTCCAGTAGAATCACTGTAAACCCATTACCTTTATCCAATTCAGCCGTCACTGTATTATAAAACATGAGCAAGTTACTGAGGCATGATCTACCCTTCACAAAACCATGCTGTCCCCCATACAGTATCCCATTTCCATCTATCCATTCCTGTATTTTGCTCTTGACCAACTTCTCCAATACCTTCACGATGACTCCTGATATGCTGATCGGTCGGTAATTTGCAATAGCAGTCTTAGAGCCTCCTTTATGCAATGGAACTATTTCCCTCTCTTTCCACCCTCTCGGGATTAACCCAGAGCTGAGACTTAAATTAAACAATATGGTCCAGGGCACTGACAATTCCATTGCAGCTTCATGTGAGACTCGAGCTGGTATACTATCCAATCTCACAAATCATCTTGTACTTTGCCATCTGTCAGACATGTCATGAATCATTACATGCCTTTCTAGAGAAACCAAGATTATGTTAGAAAGGAGATGACTTTTTTGCTTTCTAGTTTTATTCTATAATGTTTTTTTATAAAATATTATATTTTTAAATTTCTAAAAGGGTAGCGTATATTGGTATATGAAGACTGAATTGTCTTCATACATGCATGACTATAAATAGTCATGCATGTATGAAGATACATGCATGACCAACATACTGAGATCATTCGTTTTATCTACTATCTATCTTTAAATATATATATATTTAATATATTTAAAAAAGATATTTAATGACTAACAAACTGAGAATAAGTTAGAAAACTTTAATGATACAACTAGTTTCGGCTTATTATGGCCTTCATCAGGTATCTTTGTAGGTAGAAGAAACAATAATAAAAGACTGGAGATATTAAGAAAACTGAGAAGCACAGGTTAATTGTATTAGATAATTAAAAATATATATTTAATATATATATATACACACACACACACACACACACACCTTATAAATGACTTTCTCAGTGCAGATGAATTGATTCTTTTGTAATCAACAAGTTACCTGTTTTTGTTGTTTTGTTTTTTCTGGGATGATGGAGAGATTTATCACGGCGATAGTGACTAAAAATGAATGTTTTCATATACTTGTAGAAGTCTAAAAAAAGATAATTAGGGTTGTTTTCAATATTGGTAGTAAATTTGATGAGGTGCACCAATCCACAATAATCCTAGGTGATACGAGTTCTTTACTTATTGTCAAAACAATTAGTCATGCCTCAAAAATTATGTTGGACATATTGATTCCTACATAAAAAATATGTAACATCAGGCTCAAAAGTTTTCAGTGTTAGAAATTTTACCTTTTAAATCTAGAAGATTTAAAAGGTAAAATTTGTTAAGCTGGATGCTGAACTATAGATATTGTCTTTAAATAAAGACAATACCTATATTAATAAAGATGAATGTCTTTCTTAAAATAGAAAGGTCAGATGTATAACCAATAGAAATACTGGTCTAACATTAATTATTTCTCTTGTGCAAATCTGTCTGGGGACAAATTTGAACAATCATCCCTGTCTCAGGCAGTCTTAAACCTTTTATTTGGTGGAGATACATTGATGATATTTCATCATTTGAGCACAAGGTTAATAAGAATACATAATTTCTCCCTCTTCCATGGCACTAGCCATCAAAAGATCACATATATATTTAACAGAGCAGCAATAAATTATCTTTTATTTAAATGCTATGATTAACAAAAAAAATCAGGCAGTGATCAATTATCAGTTTGCAGAGCATTATACATTTCTAGAGATGATAAAATGAGAGAACTTGACTTTTTATATAATCAATTTGTAATGGTTATCTTAAGAAAAACCATGTATAAGTTTTCCTATGCAGAAAAGCTAACACATTTAAATATTAACACTAGATATGAAGATTTTATTTCAGTACAATACCTTAGTGCTATTTCTAATTACACTGCTTTTCTACTGAAAGAAGTAAATGTGAAAATTTACTTCTTTCAGGAACATACAACCAGCCCAAAAATTGCATACCCTTCTAGGATACCCAGAAGATCCTAATCTTTTCCAAAACATCTAGGTTGACTTGATATTGGCAATCCACAAAGAAAATCATCCCAGTGATGTAACTCAAAAGAGAAGTCTAACTGTTTGACATCAACCAACCATTCCATGGACTAGTCTCCACAGTTATAATACCTTATTTAGAAAAAAACTGCTTGGTATACATCACTTCAGTGAATCAAAGCTTCACTGAAAATCAATGATATGTAGAAATTCATAATCATATTAGATCTGCTGTCCCTCTGATCTCAACTATATCAATAGTTGATATAGCTGATATCAACAAGCAGTACGAGAATATAAAAGAGAGCTGTTAGATATGATGTGGACGGAAGTCATTTATTGCTCCATTATCAATGGTTTATGTGTGTTGCATTTCTATATATATTAATTTTTTCCTTGAATTCATGTCTTAACTTTAAGCTATTAGGTATATGTAGTAAAACATGTCGGAATACAATCTGTATTAATGACAGTAAATTCCACTTATTCTAATTTTAGCTTATTTGTCTTGAAACTATTTACAAAATGGATTTGATAGTTCATCTTGTGAATTAATACAAGAAATCAAAGATCTGAGAATTCTGTTCTTATTGGTATATGCATTGGCCACTTTATTATGACTGTGAAGTAAGTAATCATGCTGGACTGCTTGCTGTGAATTACTGTGCTGAGAACATATCAAATGGAGTGTAATCTAAATGAGACCTTTATGCGATGCCTAACTACCAGATTTTAATCCAATTTCATTTTATATGTATAAAACAATGAACTCACATTTATAGTAAGGTAACAAAAGAAGAAATCCTAGCAGGATTTCAATCCAGTGCTTCTGTCATATCCTAGTTGGTGCTATCATTTACTATCAAAAAAAGTATGACCTGATGGATATCAACTTTCACTTACATTTGTTTTCAGTTCTCATGATTAATTCTTTGGTGTCAGGGGGCTGTAGTATTTCTAAACTGAATGCCACAGGTAAAAATGATTTGTTGCAAAATTCTCTCTGATCACTCTGTAATTCTCTCTCTTCCCCCCCATTAACTTGAAATTCAATAAGTTTTGCTTTAACTTAATACAGAACAAATAATTTCTTGGGCTGTTGTTAATTGCTTGTTAAAATACAATTAACATTCATTGTTTTATGATTATATACAGATTCATGTGTGATTAGAATATTACAGAATTTTCTTCTTGATATAGCCCACCCACTTATTATATTTTAAAAATTTGCAATTGACTGTCTCTTCAACCGAATTCTACTTAAATAAACATGAGGTGGTCTTATAAATTTATATGCTAAAAGTACAAAATTTGTAAATACTTTTTTGCAAATTATAACTATTCCAGTGGTACATAGTATGCCTTAGCTGCTTTGTTAATTGGCACTTAATTTTTTTTTTTTTTTTGATCAGTCTACTTTTCTTTAGTTATAGCTAAAGTTAATTCAAAATCTGTTCATATTCTTTTGACATTTTAAGTTTTCATTACAAGTTGAATTGATTTACAACACTAGAATAATAACAGCCAATTCTGTGGATACATAGCCTTAGTTTCTGTATATTTTTATCATAAATATGGTAATTTATTTTTAAAGTATTATTGTCTGCATTGTTCTCTGATTTCAGTTTAATATTTTAATTAGAATAAGCATAAGCCATGATAGTTAAAATGTTAAATGCTGCTGATTGTAAATACTTTTATTACTTTTCAGTAACATTTAAGGATTTGCTCTGCAGAAATTTAGTGTTTTCTTTGACTCTCCTGTAGTCCTTATATATATAACACTAAGAGATAGATAATGAAAACACTTAATGTGTACATTATTAAAATATGACGGGACCACCAATCATTCATCAAAATTCTTCTAGTTGCAAAATAATATATATATAGATATATATAGTGAATTGTATTTTGTATAGTGAAATGCTATTTTTATTTTTTTTTTTTGCCTGTTTTTATATACACACAAATATTTATATGTATAAATAAATGTATACACATATACAAAATCTGTATTTTTTTTTTTTTAATATGCTCTTTACAAGCACTGTGATGTAAATACTGTTTCACAAGGGTATTAGCAAGTGCCTATAAAATCCTTGTAAGGAATTCTTATTGCTGTATATTGTGAATCACTGTTTTTTGTTTGTTTTTTTGTGTACAATAAATTATGTTTAATTTATTGATAATTGTTGAGTATCAATGTGTAGTTGACATTCATAAGTGAAAAAAAAAATATTTTAAGTCTAAAACATATTTCTCAGTTTACACATTATCAAGTGAAAGAACACCGAAATTGTTTCTTACATAAAGAAAATCCATTGTCACTAATTTTCTGAATATTACAGGCCATCATAGTTGACATTCATAAGTGAAAAAAAAATTCTTTTAAGTCTAAAATATATTTCTCAGTTATATACACATTACCAACCTGTGTGTAGAGGCTTAATGGATTGTATACAGCACTCAGAAAGGATTAAAAACAGAATTTAATTCTTCCTATATTTCGTCTGTCAATGAGACATCTTCAGAGATTACAAAAAAACGAATGTAACATAAAAACAAATAACAAACAATACTAAGCCCAACCACGTGGGTGACACTAAATTTTTAAACCACCCTTAGAGGGCAGTTGTAGGTGGCCTGGAATGTAAAGTGGGACCTCTGGTGATAAGCGTTTCCCAAATCTTAGTGCAACCATATTTGTTAAGATTTGGTTAATTCCTGAGAGCTGCTGCTGATTCTAAGAATAGTTTTTCTCTTTTGAATTTGGTGTGGTGGAGCATGGTGTTTTTTTTCCATGAGATCCTGTGGGTTGTATCCAAGACATGGTCAGCCAGGCCTGACTGACCATAGTCATGGTTGCAGATGTATGATATGTTCCTCCAGGTGGATAGTAGCTGATCTGCCTTCTGTCCAAAATACACCAGTTTATAGGAACAGCATACTTTATAGACTCCAGGCACTGAGAGAGGAGGGAGCTGATCTTTTGTAGAGCAGATAAGGGTAACAAGTTTGCGGTGGGGCTTAAATGCTGTGTGTAGGTTGTACTTTTTTAAAATCTTGGCTATTTTTTCAGATGTGCCATGGATGTAGGGTATGGTGACGGCATTTCTAAACACTTTTTGAAGAGAAGACCGGGAAATGGGGGAGGACCCGATTATTTTTTTTAATGCTGATCGCTGTAGCCATTGGAGAGGAAAGTGTGTTGTGTATGTGGTCAAGCTCAGTTGTAAGGGAGGTTCCACTGGAACAAAGATTGTGGACTCTCTTGGTAAGAGTTTTAATAATGCCATATTGGTGAGCAGGGTGGTGGTGGGAGCGTTTGTGGATGTATCTGCCTGTGTGCGTGGGTTTTCTATATACCGTGAAGGAAAGTGTACTGTTGGGAAGATGTGTAACTAAGGAAGGGTAAGCAATTGTTCTTTTCCTTTTCCATCGTGAGCTGGATTCTTGGATGTAGGCTGTTGAGGTGACTGAGGAAGGCGTCTAATGTGTCTGGGCCATGAGGCCAAATAGAGAACACATCATCTACATATCTTAGCCTGATGGAAGGTTTGAGAGGGGCTGAGTCTATGGTTCGTTTTTCCAAATCTTCCATTTACAAATTGGCAAGGGGGGGGGGACCCATGGCGGTTCTTTCTATCTGCTTATAGATTTTGTTCTTCTAAGAAAAATAACCAGAATAGATGGCAAAGGAAAAGAGATCTAAGATGTCAGAAGGAAAAAGGTTTTTTAAGAGTGTTAAGGTATCATTCTTACTAAATAGCTCAAGGAAATTACAACGCACAATAGAATATACATTAAAATAAATTTTAATACACTTCCAATATTTCGGCAACATCACGTTGCCATTATCACAGGAACTTAAATGCAAGATACGTGCACGCAAGCATAACACACAGTAAATGAGGAATGAAGCAGGAAGCTATTTCTCCTAAAAGTCCTGATGGTGTCCCCTAGCAGGCAATGTTGGTATTCTTGGCCGATTGGGCTGAAGGTCTTCTGATGTAGGTTTCCCAAATTTGGGGCAGTCTCATGCAACCAAATTTGTTTAGGTTTGGATTGAGTCTTAGGGCTGAGGCTGATTCCATGAATAGCCTTTTGTATTTGAATTTACTACGGTGTATTATTGTGGCTTTCTTTTACCGTATTCTATGGCGGGAATCCAGCGCATGGTCTGCAAGACCAGAGTGGCTGTATTGGTGAAACTGGATGTAGTCCTTGTGTTCTGAAATTCTGATATTAGCTATCCTGTCTGTTTGGCCAAAGTAGGACAGCTTACAGCTGCAAGGGACTTGGTATACACCAGGAAAATATTTTGTAGGACAGCCAGCTGGAGTCTAACCAGCGTCTTTGGATATGCACGCAACTGCAAATCTTTCGAGTTATCACATTCCTGTGATAACTCGAACACTGACAACTTTAAAAAATTAATAGCTCAGTGCATCAGTGGATTCTGACTAAACATTGTAATAGAATTAATAACTATAAATCAATAATAGAGCCCACTATATAAACATAAAAAAATTAAGTTGTTTTTGGCCCCACCTGTTTCTATTGTCACCAGCCACCGCTGACTAACACCATGTTCCAACATAAAAATGTGCACAAATTCACATGGAGAGAAGATGCAAGGAATAAGAAAAGTCTCATTGACTATGTTATTGTTGATAATGATGTTTTCTGTCTGGTGTAGGATACTACAGTGTACAGAGGATTTGAAATTTGAAGCGATCACCATTTCTTCTTGAGCAGGATAAAATTGAATTTCATATTGAAAAGAAGAACATGTAAGAAAGTTTTAAAACGAATAAAAGTTGAGCAGCTCTCAGATGTGAAGATACAAACATTATTCAAGAAAAAAAAAACGAAAGAGTTTGAGAACAGGAATCAAACCTTGGAGATTCAGTGGCAAGCTCTGGAGAAAACATTGATTGATTCAGCCAGCAAGGGATGTGGTGAGGTTGTCTGCAAGGATAGAAAAATCAGAACTCTATGGTGGACACAGGAAGTTAAGGAGGCAGTGAAGGAAAAGCAGAAAGCATATCAAAAGTTCCTGGCAAATAAATCAGCTTGTGCTCTTAGAGAAAACTAGCTAAACAAAAGTCAAGGGAAGACTTTGGTAAGAACATAGAAAATAAATATCAAGAAGGTGGTAAGATATTCTGGAGGTTGTTGAAGAAGCTCAGAAATGGGAGGTGCTGTAAAAGGAATTAGAGATGATGAAGGTGATATGAAAACTGGAGAAAAAGATATCCTTGAAGTATGGAGTAATTACTTTGAAAAATTGCTAAATGAAACTAGCAGTGATGACAACACAGTGATAAAAACACTGGCAAGGCATGCAATCAGGAATACACATCCATACTTGAAGTAGAAAAAGCCATGAAAAGTCTGAAATGTGGAAAGGCAGCTGGAGTAGATGATATTCAACCAGAAATGCTCAAGTATGGTGGTATAAAAGTCTTACAGTGGCTGCACTGCATAGTTCAGAGGGACGAATTCCAGATGATCGGAGTAGAGCTCATAGTACCCATATATAAAAAGGGAAATAAAACTGAACGTGAGAATTATAGAGGTATTTCTCTGAGTGTTTCTGGTAAGATTTATGCCAGTATACTTGAGAAATGGTTGAGAAGGATTGTGGAAGAGAAGCTTGGTGAAGAACAAGTGGATTCAGGCCAAATAGAGGCTGTCAGGATCAGATTTTCACTTTGCAACAAACAGTTGAGAAATCATGGGAATATAACAAAGCTCTGTATTTAATTTTTGTAGATCTAGAAAAAACATATGACAAGGTGCCAAGAGAGAAGCTATTCAAAACGCTACAGTTATATGGTGTCAATGGGGCATTATATCAAGCAATACTTGGTCTTTATTTGAGTTGTAAGTCAGCAGTTAGAATTGCAAGATGGTTTAATGCTAAAGCTTGTGTCAGACAAGGATGTACATTATCCCCTCTGTTATCTATATGGATCACATGAAGGAAAGTGGTATTAAATCTGATATCAAAATTGGCGAGGTTTGCTTTATGCGAATGATGTTATACTTCTAAATAAATCCACTACATGTCTGCAAGATTCCTTGACTGAATTGAATAACTGTTATAATAGATATGGTATGAAGGTCAGCAATAACAAGACAAAGACAATAGGCAGAAGCATTGAAAATATCAACTGCATTGTGAATGGAGAACCTATAGAAGAAATAAAACATTTCAGCTACTCAGGCATGATTTTTAGTGAAGATGGTAAATTAAATATAGAAATAGACAACAGAATCAGCAGAGCTGGTATGGCGGGAAGTCAATTGAATAAATTCATATGGAATAAGAGAGAAATTAGTTGGAACACTAAATTAGCTGTATAAAAGACAGTGTTCAAACCACTTTTAACTTATGGATCTGAGAGCTGGGTCAGAAGTAAAACACTTGACCAAAGACTAGAGACCGCAGATATGAGAGTCCTGAGAAAGATTAGAGGCGTGAACAGATGGCATCAATGGCAATATCATATTAAAAATGAGAATATTAGGAAAGAACTTGACATTGTCAGCATCTAGGAATGCGTTAGCAGAGCTAATCTCAGGTAGTATGGCCACTTAAACAGAATGGGAGAGGAAAGATTAGGAAAACAAGCGTTCTCTGCCAAGTTGGGGAAAAAGACCCAGAGGAAGACCACGATACGGTGGATTAATACAATAAAAAGTGCCTTAGAAGATAGAAATATAAGATCTGACATTGTTGGAGCCTTGACAGGTAATAGATGATTTGGAGGAAAATTGTAGATAGGAAGTTAGTGATAATGTAAATTTTTCATGTAGTACTCTCATATCCTGTATACACCCCTTGTGGGTAAATGTCAGGAATTTGATGGAAGTTGTGTAAGAGTGTAGTTAGTAAGGGAGTAAATTTTTGCTTGGAGAGTGGTGAATGACTAGAATGAATTGCTGGAGATGTTAATTAAATTAGTTCTTGTTGAACTGCAGTATGCATTAATTTTGATTTATAAAAATGTACAGTTTCCTCTTTTACATATCAAACTATCTCTTCGTCTAAGTATAATCACTAGCTCTCTTAGTATAGAAGCACTTTTTTTTAATATATATATCTGGTCCACACATGAAAGGCCACATGACTTATAGTGCCATGGGTGGGCAAGAGAAATAGAAGAAAGGTGTCCTCACATTTTGCTTGAACGACCAGTGAGAAAGTTGGCGACCCAGTTGCAGGGAAGGCAGACAATAGGATGGCAATTTGGTGAGTAGGTCCCAGTGCCGAACCTGATCAAATGCCTTTGAAATGTTGAGGACAACCACATGGATTTATCCAAATTTCTCCATGGCTGGAGTCCATAGGTGGGTTGTGAAAGCAAGATCAGCTGTAGATCGTGAGTGACAGAATCCATACCTCTGGTCACTGATTAGTTGGTATGTCTCTAGATGGTTCAAGAATTGGTTGTTGATGACCTTCTCCATAATTTTTGAGAGAACAGAAGTTAGAGAAATTGGATAGTAGCTCGTTGGTTGACTTTAATCACCTTTCTTTGGGATGGGCTGGATGTGGACCTGTTTTCATGTTGTCAGGTAAATGGCAGTTGAATAGGATAGATTGAAGAGAGCTGTACACGATAGGTGTTAGTTCTGGGCCACAATTTTTTAACACAATAGGTGGGATACCATCAGGACCAGATGCCTTGTTCAGGTTTTAAAGGATTCTTCGGATTTCTTTTTGTTGGAAGATATGGGAGTCATTCGTGGAATGGAGGGAACTTTGCCCAGGTCATTAATGCAGGAATGGGAAGAGAAGAGCGATGCAAGTAAGTTGACTATGTCTTTTGGTGAGGAGACTAGTATCATCTGGATGTGCGAGTGGTGGAAACCTGGATAGGCAGAAGATGCACCCAATGGCCTTGGCAAGGGACTAGAAGGAGCGACTGACATTTGAGCAGGACGCAAGTTTGCAGCATTTGGCCCTTTCAAAGTCTAACTTGATTCTTTTACAACTGTAGTGGGCTGCAGTATAGGCAGTTGGAGTTTTGATCTTGAGCCAATTGTGGTATGCAAAGGTTTTTTTTCTTTTACAGCATTGGCACAGGTTTTTGAGAACCAAGCCTTGGATGGTGGCTGAGAATTTGGAGTGGAATAGGGGAGGAAAGCCTTCATTCCTGTGAGGATGATTTCTATCATTTAGTCTGAGCAGGTGTTTGGATCAGAAGAACTGAACCAGCAGTCGGACCATGGGAAGGAAGAATAGAAGTCACGGAGGTCCTCCCAATTGGTACCCTTTGTAGTGTCAAAGGACATGAGACTGTGAACTGGTGGGTGTAGGTTGTTCTGCAGCAAAAGAAACTTGGAAACTTGGACCACAACCATGAGGTTGTGGTCCAAGTTTCCAAGAGGAGAACTGACAACCACAGTATACCTGGAAGGGGAGCTTGTTAGGAAGAAGTGAAGTGTGCTGGAAAATTGGTGAGAGTTGTTTGGTAATCTGGTGGGAAGATTGATGATCTGCGATAGGTCATTGCTGATGGCAAACACCTCAGCATCCCTGCCTGCTTGATCAGTGAAACTGGAGAAGAGGAGTCAATATGAGGTGTGAACATTGAAGTCCTCAAGAAGGATGACCTTACTATTGGGGTACTTAGACTGCAGAAAATCAAGATTTAGAGATAGTTGAAGAGGTCAGAGTGATTGATGGAGTTTGGACAGATAGAGGGAGCATATGAAAAGCACAGGTTGATTTGGTAGAAAAATTTTGAGCCGAAGAAGAAGATCAAATAGTGGAGATTCCAGGATTTGCAGTCTCTGGCATGGTATGTCAGTTCTCACGAATGCACAAGTGCCACCCTTGTGCTGAAAGAGCTGTGTAATTTGGGTAGTTGGGGTTCTGAAAGGAATAGTAGTTTTGCTTTGTATGATGGTGGTGCACATAATTTATATTGTATGAATGTTGGTGAAGTGGATGTGGAATTTATTTATTTTTTTTGGTAAGAATTAGTGTTGGTGGGTTCACTACCATAAATATAATTATTTTCACAGACTCAAGTCCAAAGCAATTTGCTTATAACTGGTTTATACTAGGAAGTTGATTTGTCATCAAAGTTATGGTAAAAAAAAAGGCATCCTTCATTCAACAAATATAAATATACAGTATTCCCTGAATTATCCAACCAGATAACTGAACTGTTGGATAACTGAAAGTACAATTACATGGTGCCATAGCAGAAGGCCTCTTCATTTAAAGTTTGGATAATTGAGAGATCACTGTATATATTCTACCTCAGGGTACCCTCTCTCTGAAAAGTTGTGGATTTGAATCCCACTGTAGTTTGGTTATTTAGGTGGCAGATGAATCAGTACCCAGAAGAGATCATCATATTGCTTACTAGAGGCCTGAAGTGGGCAGAAAAAAGTTCATCGCTTGGTCTTTAGAGTAGGGTTACCTAATTATCTAAAACTCTGGCTTACCCATGGCATTAATGCACCAGTGGTTATCTTACAGGATTCACATAAAAAGTAAATAATTTGTGTTAAAACAAACAGGGTGTTATTATTCTGAAAATCAGTCCATACAGTATTTTATGGCAGCCATTTATTAATTTTTTCTTGATGTTATTAACAATCACTAACGATGTGATTATTAACTGTACACTTCTTTCATCTGTGGCAAATTTTTCCATTAATATTTATAAACAGTGAATTCTTTCACTTATGCTTCTTGAATATTTACAGATTAGGAATAAATAATAAAAACATTTCTATGTACATAATGAACATTTTTGTCACACTCCATTAATTCAGAATCCTTCTAGTCTAATAAGTAAACAATGTAATACTGTAGCTCCTTGTTCTTTGGTATGCCATTTCAAATCATTATTACTGAAGTGGTAATCAAAAGGTTCTCCATCGACTGGACAGTGGGGCTCAACTGTATAAGAACCTGGTCGGACAAACACTTGAAATGCCACCTGGGCCTGAAGCAGCTTCTTTGTTTCTGGATCAGAAAATCTGTAAAAAAATTGTACCATTAAAAAAAAATCTAAAGATAATCAATATAAAATCATTAAAACATTCACTACCAGTATTATCATTTGTCACTATAGGATATCTGTAGTTAAAATTCCACCTGATGTCATCAATCCATGCTCTTCTAGTGGATCAATATATCATCTGCTGACATATAGAAAGAGAAAGATATACTGTTATCAGAAAGGCTTCAAAATAGTAACTAGCAATGAAAGCATTAACAACTATTTCATTAATATAATTTGACGGAAATCATTACAATATTTCTATCTCATCGAAAATACTACTTTAAAAATCTGTCAGCAAGAAGAATTAAAAAAGAATGTGAGCAATCTAAAATTATGCAGATTGCCACAATTACAGTATCATAAAACTCTTAGGGTGCTTGAGTGTCAAATATGGAGAAATGTGAGGAGACCTTCACATAGCATTTCAAGGAATGTGGAGAACTCACCAGAGCTTCTAACATAATGTTCATTCCTTACCTTCTTGTTTTGCACCTCCTTAGTAGGTCTACTTCGATACTGAACAAATTTGGACTGGCAATTAGGATTTAGCCAGACAAACTATATTCTTACTGGCTTAACCAATATAACATGATGGTACAGCATTACAAAATTTTATGCCATCTGAGGGCATCATCTGATTAAACAAGGTCCCCCTCACACACACACACACACACACACACAGCAAAAAGTCAGCTACTGGAACCGATCCCAACTCAACATCAGTAGAGTCAGAGTCAGGATTGGCACCATCAACATAAGAAGCATCGACAGAAAATAAATGTAACTAGCACAAAAAATGTACCATATTAACTTAATATATGTTACAGAAACAAAAAAGACAAAAACAGGTGAGATTTTTCTAAACATCAAATACCAGATGTTATATTCAGGCAATAACAATCAGAGAAAAGAAGGAATAGTTATAGTATTCTACACTAAATATGAGGATAATTTCTTTGGATGACAAGCATTATGAAATAGAATGGTTTGGGCAAATATTAGAATTAGGAACTGGATGGGGAGACTTATTTGTGCCTATGGTCCCACAGAAGGTTTGCCTAAGGAAGAAGTGGAGGAATTTTTTGCAGCATTAGAGAAGGCATCTGATATAAAAAAAAAAAGAAGGAAAAGTTGGTCCTTGTTGGAGATCTAAACAGCAGAGTAGGAAATGATTACTGGACATACACAAATGTTTTGGTAAAATTTGGAGAAAAGAGAAAGCTAATAATAATGGTAAGTAACTGCTGGACTTCTGTTCAAAACATTGACCATATTTAGACATAAAAATGTACATAAACTAACATGGAGAGAAGATGCAAGAAATAAGAAAGGCTCACTGACTATGCTATTGGTGATGACAATGTTTTCCTACTTGATCAGGACATGATTTTACTACACAGAGAATCTGAAATTGGAAGTAATCACCATTTAGTTTTGAACAGGATAAAATTGAATTTCTTATTGAAAAGAAGTGTAAAAAAAGTTTTAAAACAAATCAAAGTTGAGCAGCTTTTAGAAGTTAACCTAGACTCAAATACACAATTATTCAAGAAAAAATGAAAAAGTTTGAAAACAAGCACTAAACCTTGAAGATTCAATGGCAGACCCTGAAGTAAACATCGAGATGTGTGATATCCCATTTAAATCGAATATGCTTCTTTGGTAAAGTTGTTAAAGATTTTAATAGTTCTGAACAATTTCAAATAAATTTTCTATACAAATTTAACAAATCAATACATCTAAAATTAACTGTTTTAAAGAGGTTTTCAAAATTAATATAGGTTCTACATCTAATAGAACGAGTAAGCATAATTCCTGATTTTGCAGTCTAATCAACTTCTTTCATAAAACTTTAAAGATTAACTTACTTCATCTGCTTTCTTTAAAACATTCTATCAGCTCTTATAATGGCTATCTAAGTCTTTACAATAAATTAGGAAATCATGTTGAAAACAGATTTCTCAGGTCTAGAATTAATTCCGTCATTCATTTGGTTTTTGTCTGCCTTGTATTTCTGCAATAAATTCTGAAAATGCTCTCTTGTACTTCAGAAGAATTCAATATTACTTCACATAAATAAAAGTCTGAGTAGTAGTGATTTGTACTGAATAAATACTGTATTAGCATGCAGCAGTGAAAGAATGTCCTCAGTGAAAAACCCAAGTAAAAAAGCAAAATTAAATGTCCATGTTACTCCTCTAAAATTTATATTAATATTTATGGCTATTTTGCCTATTTTCTTAAAGCGTACCCGTTGGAGGAGTATCCCAGATAACTACCTGATTTTATAAATTCAGTAAAACTAGCAGCTATTATAAATTTGTAATAATCCAAATTCTCCACTAAGTTCTCCTTTGTCTTTTCAGGGTTTTCTATGTTTGCCGTGTTATCATGTCCACTAATGCCAAGAGAATTGGGAATATGGGTGAGTTTTTGATAGATATTCGCTACTGGCATTAGTCGATCTTGACTGATAGAGGATGATGAAGTTATTGAAAAATAACTTCATCATCCTCTTTTTCTATACTGCTGAAGATAGAAAAAGAAACTGACTATAATAAGTTCAGCAGAAAGGTTTAAACAACATGGGAAACAGTGTACTGAAGCTATGAGATAGTAGCTAACTGGGTAAATTATAGCTGATTACATATAATTATATGCAATCAGCTACATAATAAGTCAGAGAGTGCAAGGAAGATGTAGACCTGAATTAGCAAATTAGCCTGATGAGTGCAGATAATTATTATGTAGAACTTTAATTGTGGAGACATAGACTCGAAGAACAAAAGGGCACATAGAGAAAAGGAAATTTAATTTATGCAGATGAAACGATGGAGGGGAATAGGATTTAAAAAGTGTTGGATCAAATCCCTTGATAACATGTGGATTTGGTCATAACCAAGGTAGTCTATTGGGGACAAGGGAACAACCGCCTTGCTTCTGACTAGGTGGATGTGATCCCATATTTTTGATTAGGGAGAAGTCTAAATGTGTGGAATTTTCAGTTAAAAGGGAGAGTATATGTGGAATTACAGAAGTAGTGATAACAATAAACATATAAGAGAATGGAGAAGTATCACAGCACAAGAAACTATAAGGAAAGGATATCAACAGTACATAAGAAATGGTCAAGGGAATGTTTGAAAAGAATAGTATCACATTGCATAGGTCAGGAAAATAAATCAGGTGGGAAAAAAAAAAGAAAATATTGTGGAGAGAATATAAAGAGAAAGGTGGTTAGTAAGCTCATGAGTACTGTACACCCACAGATGCAAGACCTTTGACACTTCTGCACATGCCAGAAGAAGGAGAATCCATTCTGATATTAGGGTAATCAATGCGTTTTGTGGGATGAGTGTTTATTATTATACGTCAGAAAATTAGCCTTTCTTTTATGAAAATTCTAGTTCTTAAAGTGGTAACTATTTTGCTTGTACAACAGTTTGAAAATTTACGTATAAAGCACATGATTTCGAGTGTTGGTGACCAATTCATACATCCTTTATTTCTTTCTCCCCTTCAGCACGAATTGACTATTCTTGGCACATTGCCAAGGTCGGTTCTATGAAGTTTTACATGTACAATAGTACATGTAACAGTATAAGCAAGAATGCTGAAGTTGTTTCAGCATGATAAGAATGGCAATCATAATCAATTATAAGCAAAACTAGCCAAAAGGAAATCTCTTTCACTACTGGCATGCAAAAGAAATTATTATGGCTGATAACTTTCAAGGATGCCGATGATGGGGAGGTTGCAGAAGGAATAGTGGGATTACTGAGTGAAACACCTTGCAGGGATATATCAACCAGGCAGAGACTGATGTGAGAACAAAGATGAATGTGATACTAAGTGGGTATTACAAGAAGGTGCAGAAGAAATGGCAACATCTCTGAGCAGACTATATAACTTAAGTCTCAGCTCTGGTGTAGTCCCAAAGGAGGTGCAAGACAATAAAATACTTCCATTACATAAAGGAGGATCTACAAGTGAGGTAAAAAAATTATCCCTTAACTAATTTTTCCAGTATGATAACATACTGGAAAAATTAGTTAAGGGTAGAATCTGAGGAGGTGGTTGAAGGAGTTGCTTAAGGATAAAAATTAGACTAATAGAAAGAGACCTCTGCATATCCTTTTAAGAAATGTAGAGAATCAAGTTGGGCTTCTGACCTAATGTCCAATCCTCACTTCATGGTGTACCTGTTAATAGCTTGGATACTGAACAAATGAGGATGGGCTAGCAATCTGGGTCTTAGCCTACCAAACTGTATTCTGTATAGACTTAATCCAAAAACAAAATGATGGCAAATGTGAAATGCTATGCTGGCTGAGGAGTGCCTAGTTAAACAAAGTATGCTGCTATTTTTGTCACAGAACAAGGGTAAACAACAAAAAGTCAACTAGTGAGACAAACTGAAGTTCAACATCAGAAGAATTAAAGAACAGGTACCATCAATATAAGTGTCAATGGAAAAAGAAGTGGAAGTAGAAGAATTAGAGAAATACCACATCAACATAACTGGTGTTGAAAGTTTATTTTTCCCAAGTGGAGATACCAGGCAGAAGCATTAGCAAGGTCATCTCTACCCATAGGAGTTGCCAAATGGTGTGCCACCTTTTTATTAAATTACTCTGGATTTAGAGAAAGATGTTGAAAGTTTATTTTTCACTTGGTTGGACTATAATAAATTTAGTTTAATCCTTTATCCAAGTGTGAGCAAACAAAGTTTGTGCCTGAAAGTATCTTCAGGACTGGGGTAAGGTGATACTATGGATAGAGATGACCTTGCTAATGGTTCTGCCTGGTATCTCCACTTGGGCCTGGCTCCCACTGAAGAGACCTCAATAAAAGTCGAAACTAGTCTAGGTAGTGGCCCTTCCATTAATGCATAACATTATACGTATCCGCAAGGAGATGTGTTTTGCATTATGGAAGATACTGAGATAGGAGTGATGTTAGCTTGCTCCACCTTTGCAACGAGTTGCCCGGTGTTGTACCACCTTACCCCAGTCCTGAAGATACTTTCAGGCACAAACTTTGTTTGCTCACACTTGGATAAAGGATTAAACTAAATTTATTATAAACATAACTTGTATTGCCAAAAGAAAAGCAGAAGATGAAATCAGGTGAGAGATTCTTATAAATAAAACTACAAAATGTTATATAAAGGCAACAGTGAAAGGAAGGATGGATTAGATATAATATTCAACATTAAACGTGAAGATAAACTTTTGAATGGTAGGTAATTTCAAGTATATGGGCAAATTAAAATGAGAAACTGGACAATGATGCATATGGTCACAGAAAATTTTACTAAGAAGTGAAGGAATTTTTTCAAGTCATTAGAGAAAGCATCTGACATTAAGAAAAAAAGAATAGTTGGTCCATGTTGCAGATCCAACTGCAGAGTAAGAAACAAATATCAAACATATAAAAATGTTATGGGAAAATTCAGATAAAAGAGCAAAATCTAATAATAACGGCACATACCTATTGGACTTCTGTTAGTGACTAGAACAGAAAGCCAGTACCATGTCCCAGCATAAAGATGTGCAAAAATTGACATAAAAGGAAGATACAATAAATAAGAAAGTCCCATTGACTACGTTACTATTTATACCAATATATTCATGCTGGTTCAGGACTCAAGAGTACATAGAGGACCTGAAATAAGTAGATCGCCATTTAGTTTCAAGCAAAATAAAAAGCAGAATATCATACTGCAAAGAAAAATATGTACAACAGTTTTAAAAGGATGAAAATTGAGCAGCTTTCAGGATTCAAGATGTTTCAAAACTGGAGATTTTGAAGAAAACATTGATTCAGCAAGAGAAGCATGTGGTAAAGGTGTTTGCAAAGGTAGAAAAATTAGAACTCTACAGTGGAATTCAGAAGTTAAAGTGATAGTCCTGAAAAAAAAAAGAGGAAGTGTACTGAAAGTTTCTAGCAAGTAAGTTATTATATGCTCTGAGAAAATTCAGTGATGTAAGAATGTGAAGCAATGTGTAAAAGTATATCTAGAAAAAGATCATGGAAGATTTTGGTAAGAATACAGAATATGAATATCAAGCAAAGTGGTAATATTCAAGTAACTCAGATTTAGAGACAGAAGTACTGTAAAAGGAATCCTAGATGATAGATGACATAAAAAGTGAACAAAAACCATTCTAGAAGTCAAATAATTACATTGAAAGACAGTCAAATGAGATGCAATAAGAGAACAAAGGTAAACATTTTTACCAAAATGCAGTCAGAAGTGCACAATGATATTTCAGGTAAAAAGTAAAAAAATACCAGAAATTTGAGCATTTCAACAAGAAATGCTCAAAGCACTACATAATTCAGAAGGCTTGCTTAGAAGGTTGAATATTAGATGATTGGAGTAGAGTTCTCATAATATCCATCTATCAAAAAAAGGGGAATAAAACAATGTGACAGTTACAGTGGGATTTCCCTCCTGAGTGTTTGTTCCAGGTGAGATTTATGCAAACATACTTGAAAGGAGGGTAAGAAAAAGTACACTGGAGAAGAACAGGCTGAGTTTTTGCAAATGTGTTGTCATGATCAGATTTTCACTTTCAGACAAATATTGAGAAGTCTTGAGAATATAACAAGGATCTATACGAGGTATGACAATTAAATTCCTGGAATGGCCTTGTACTATTGTGCATATGGTGAGTAGATACAACCATGTGACTGTACATGTTTGGACATGCCTGTGCTATTGCCTTAAGTTATATCACAATCAAGCCAGTAATTGACAAGCTGTGGTAGAGTGTCCACATGCATGTTTGTTGCTTTTGGTGAACAAAAATGAGTGAACGAAAAATTTAAAACAGCACATTAGCATCATTTTGTGCAAAATTAGCCAAAAGTGCAAGTGAAACTCTAGACTTGTTAAGAATGGTTTATGGTAATAATGCAAAGAAAAATTCCAGTGTGTTTGAGGTGACATAGGAGGTTTAACGAGGGATGAGAAGATATAAGAGATGACAAAAAAATTGGACAACCACATAATCATCACACATGTGAAAATGTGGAAAGAGTGCACAATTAGTTTGGTCTGACTATTAAGTATGGTTAGTAGCAGAAAAAGTAAATTTAGACAGAGAAAGAAAGGAAGATTATGATGGATGATTTGGGAACAAGAAAAATTTTTGCAAAGATGGTCTTACAAATTTTGAATGATTGTTAAAACAGTGGTGGCCTGATGTTTATTCTGATCTTTCTTTACATTTGGCTGTTTTTGAAGAGTTATTACTAGTGATGAAACTTGAGGCTTTCAGTATGATCCTGAAAAAAAAAAAACATCAAAGCTTATAATGAAAAACATCATCTATACAGAAAAAAAAAAAAAGTGTCATGATTGCAGATCACAACAATGCTTGTTTGTTTTTATTGGTTGTAAGGGCATAATTCATTCTAAACTCATTAAATAAGGACAAACAGTGAACCAACAATGTTATTTAGAAGTGCTGAATATTAAAATTAGTCATGACATAAGTGATAGCAGAGCCATCTAACTAGAAAAGAAGAAGATAATAAAATGACAAGATGGGACTCTGAATCAAAAACAAGGGGAAAGAAGCCTAGAAAGGTAACGTGAGGAGAGTGCTAGAGAAAGGTGGAAACAAGAAAGCACAATGGAGAGAAGTTGGTGGGAGAGACAGAGGTATGACAGAAGGAGAAGTCAGTCTTGGAAGCAACTGCTGACTGACAGACAGGTAATGAAATGTTCATATGTATGGCAATGGATTCTTTCAATGAGTATTATTATTTATTTCTTTTTTTATCTTTATTTTTTCATTTTTTTCTTCATTAAATTATTTTCTTTTTAGTATTTAGAAGTAAGATGAAAAGCCAAACAGCTATTTTTTCTGGCGAGGTTGATAAGTAAAGGGGATAAAAATCTCTTATTGTTTTTCAGCCAGTATGCGAAACTCTAAGATCAAAAACTACGATCTAAACGTTTCATGCCGACAAACTGTCGGCGGATCCAAGCTAAGTGACCACTTGGTAGTGCCACACCAAGGCAACTCGATGCAAAGGTGGAGCAAGCTCCCTCACTATTCTTGATATTTTCTCATAATGTAAAAACACACAGTTCCTAGGAGATGTAGTACTGCTTTACATTATGAGGAGAGGTCACTACCCAGACCGGTTTCAACCTTTTTTGAGGTCTCATCAGTGAGTAGCTAGACCTAGATAATATCAAAGTTTAAGTGAAAAGAACTTGCATACCTTCACTATACGAATGCCAGAAAGGTGTGCCACTATATTATATTATAACATATTATAACTAAGATGAAAAGCCAAACGGCTATTTTTTCTGGCGAGGTTGATAAGTAAAGGGGATAAAAATCCCTTATTGTTTTTCAGCCAGTATGTGAAACTCTAAGATCGAAAACTACAATCTAAACGTTTCATGCCGACGAACTGTTGGCGAATCCAAGCGTAAGTGACCACTTGGTAGTGCCACACCAAGACAACTCGATGCAAAGGTGGAGCAAGCTCCCTCACTAAAATGACTTTTGGCTGTTTCCAAAACTGAAGAATGCCTTGAACAAAGATTTTCTGACATCCAACATCATGTGGTGACAGTAATAAAAAGCATTCCAGAAGACAGTTCCAGAAATGTTTTGAATACCAGCAGTACTGTCTAACAAAGTGCCTCACAAGAGATTACTTCAAAGATGATGGTAGCTACTAATCAACAGGTAGGTAAATATACTTTCTAATTGGACATTCTGGTAATTTAATTGTCACACCTCATATTTAAGTTTTGTACATCTGGAAAAGGTATATGGTTAAATGCCAAGAGAAAAGGTGTTCAGCATGTTTCAATTATATGATGTAAATAGGACAGTATACAGCAATGGTTAATGTATATTTAAGTTGTAAATCAGGTAGTTTGAATTGAAGGGGATACAGGAAAATGGTCTGATGTAAATTTATTATTATTATTATAGGGGTATCTCAATGGAATCAGAAGATTCATCATGTGAGATCCACATCAACCTTCATTTCCAAAATAACTCATATCTCTCCTTAAACTCATTCAGTCAGAGCACTCACATTACTTCTGGCAATCCATTCCAGTCGTTTACCACTCCACTCTCCAAGCAAAAATCCAGTCCCCACTACCTTACTAACCAAATTCTTACACAACTTCCATGTGTGACTACCTAGTTCTTTCTTTCTACTCATCACATATTAAAAAATTTCTTTTGTGTCAATCATATAGAATCCCTTTAGTGGCTTATAAGCTTCTATAGTGTTCCTCCTATGCTAAACTTTGTAATCCACACGCACACATACACACACCTTCAATCTATCCTCAAATCTCTGCAGAGTAGTCAAGATGTAGTTTTATCATAGCCTTATAAAGAGAGATACTAACCATTCTTTCTCTATATGTTCTTCAATATCCAACTAATCCTTTGAGCTATTCTGCCAAATTTTGAATTTGCCTACTGAATTTCAATTGGGGAAGGGGTGACTGAAGGATTTGGGGATGATGGACTCTGTCCACTACTAAACTCAAAGCTCTAGCCTCATCAATTTCCTGCAATCCAGTACAATTAACATAATACATAGTAAGTAATCTTTTCATCCTGTAGTGCATAATCTTATATTTTGCAAATTAAATTCACAACGATTATTCTTTGCCCACATTGTCAGTTTGTTTAAATCATACTGCAGGATGCCTTAACCAGCTTTTATCAACTACTGTCCTCTTCTTTTGCATCATCAGCAAATAATATCCCCACTTAGATCATTCCCTCTATCATTATTACTGCACAAATTAAACGGCAATGGCCCAAGTACAAAACCTTGAGGTGCTTCACTAGTCACTCTCATTCTCCTAGATTCTACTCTGCTATATACTACTCTCTGTTGTCTCCTGTCAGCTGCCTCCCTATCTATACTACCAGATTCATATCCATTCCAATTTGATCCAACTTACGTAATAGTTTTCCATGTGGTATTCTGTCAAATGCCTTGGCAAAGTCCAGCAGTATCATGGTGCAGTAATTTTTCTTATCCAATTCTGCTGTCACTCTATTATACAACGTGATTAAATTACTAATGCACGACCATGCTGCCCACCATATCATCTTACTAGCCGCCCATTTCCAAATTCTACCTTTAACCAACTTTTCCAATACCTTAACTACTGATCCTGAGATATTAATTGGGCTGTAATTTGCTGCTGTCTTGGAGCCACCTTTATGTAACGGAACTATTTAGAACCTTGCCAGAGCTGAACTTAGATTAAACAGTTTAGTCAGGGGCACATTGTCCTAATGCACAAGCTGATATATCATCTAATCTCAACCTACTGCTGTATTCAAAATGATATTTCTCAGTATGCTCAGCATCTCCAGTTCCTCTATTTCAATTTTCACATCAGTCTCTGTTATATCAACAAATGCAAAATGTCCACATGGGATGATACAATTTTGCAAAAGTGATCACTTAGTAATTCAGCTATTTTTTCTACTTCTGCCAGTTTCCTACCATTGGTACTGATTAAAGTTATCCTTGCATAACCGTTCTTCCCTCTTAGTACGCACTGTTGTTATTCTTCAGGAATGCCTATTTAATTTTCTCTCATAATCTGCTTTCTTACATACTAGTTACCCTTCTTGGATTTGCTTTTTATTGCTTACAAAGTCAGAAAAAATTTTTCTTTATATACCATTCATAATATTTAATTTTATTTTTTGCAGCTCCTGCTTTTTATTGCTACTCATACATTTAATCCCCCTTGGTTTATCCTTTTAATCATGCATATGCAGTAACACACTCTTCCCATGCACTATTTATTCTTTGCTTGTAGCTTCTTATGCCATGGCAATGCTCCTAACTGTTTCCTAAAATTAACACTATTTCCACTGTTATTTGTCATCTATATGAATCACATTATGAAGAAAAGTGGCATTAAGCCTGATATCAAAATTGGAGATGATAATACAATCTTAGCTATTTACTTTATGCAGATGATGTTTTACTCTTAAATAAATTCACTACAAACCTGCAGGATTCTCTAATTAAACTGGATAACTGCTGCAGGAAAATAGCCAGGAGGCAGAACACTGAAAATATTAACTGAATACTCTAAATCGCAAAGTGGGTCCACAAATGTTTGAATGTTGACCATAAAAGAGAGAATGTGTGCTGTCCGCTCAAGGGATTTTGGGTCATTTTGAGAAATCAGGTGCAAATTTTTTGGCTCATATTGTGACTTTGATGACACATGGCTTCATTACTATGACCCAGAGACCGAACAATAGCCAATGAAGTGGACACACAAGGGTTCACCATAGCCAAAGAAGTTTCAAACCCAAAAGTTAGCAGGGAAGGTTCTTGTCATTGTCTTTTGGGATATGGATGTACAATCCTTACCAAGTACTTCAAAAAATGTGAAACTATTACAGCAGTTTATTTAACAGCTCTGAAGGAATTGAAGGAAAAACACCACAGGAAACTGAGCAGAGGCATGATGCTTTTGCAGGACAATGCAACTGCTCACACTGCTCTTGAAATTCAACAAACAATACACAACTTGGGCTTTCAATGTCTGCCTCACCCACCCTATTCACCAGACCTGGTCCCATCTGACTATTTCCAATTCCTAAATTCAAAGACAAAATGTATGCACATCCTCGTATGACCATACATTTTCTCGTTTGTATCACAAACTAAGGTTAGGAGTTGCTAAGATGGCAACGAGATGTCATCAAGTCACCAGATGGTAGAAATGACTGGCTTGTAGTTCATCATCATCATGCGTATCAAGGATTTAGGCCTGTTCCGGCCTTAGAAGTCATCGTTGAATCGTTTAAGAGGACATCCTGGTTTTCTTTTTCCTAATGGCTTGTACTTTAAAGGCTTGTTTTGGTAATCTTTCTGTTTTCATTCTTTGAACGTGTTCCATCCATTTATGTTTATATTTTTTAATTTTTTCTATTACTGGTTCTTGGTTTACTTCCTTCATAATTTCTTCGTTTCTTTTGTGATCAAATAGGGTATACTTTGCAGTTTTTCTCATAAACTTCATTTCTGATGTTATTAATCTTTGTTTGTCTTTTTGTTTTATTGTCCAGATTTCGCTTCCATACATTAAGACTGGTAGGGCTTTGTATTGTATACTTTTAGTCTGTATTGTATACTTTTTTTGTATAAAAATTTGTATACTGTATTGTATACAAATGTATTGTATACTTTTAGTCTGGTTTGTTTTTGAACTAGGTTTGGTTTAAATATAGAGTTAATTACACCTGTTATTTTTAAATATTTTGCAATTTTTACGTTTATATCTTTTTCATTTTCATATGTGATCATACATCCTAGGTAGTTAAATGAATTCATCTGTTCTAAGATCTTGTTATCTATTACTATTTTAGTTCTTGCTGGATCTTGTCCTTTAAAGGCCATAGTTTTTGATTTTTCTGTTGATATTATCATACCATAATCTTTGGCTATCTCATTTAGATCTAAAATAGTCATCAAGTCATCAGATGGTAGAAATGACTGGCTTGTAGTATGAATCAAAAAATATTTCCCTGTATATCATATCACATCAGTTAGTGCATTTGCCATTCAGAGTAGAGTAACCCTGGTCACATGACTTAGGCCATCTACTGATGTAATAAAAACACATCAACTTAATTCAAAACACTTAATCCTTTCCCCACATTCTTTGATCTTTTTCTGACTTTGCCATATTGTGTTGTATTCTGTTGATATGGTCATCTTTTGAGTGCTAGTTGTTTTCCACATGTTCTTTGCATTTCTTATGTAAAAACATGTATGTAGTAACAGAAGATGATTTTTATACAGAGTATCTTCAAAATGAGATAGTTTGATTTTGTGAATAGTGCTGAAAAACATTAGAAGTTGTCAGCCGCCTTTTAGCACTATATAATAAATTCTCTAAAGAAAAGAAAATCTGACAATATGGGTCATCCACATTTTCAGATTGCAGGACAACTACTTGGTAAACAAGATGATTGATCTGTAGGTATTAGGAAAATAGATATACCTTGAAATGTGATGGACTTAAAAGATGACCATAGCAACAGAATACAACACAATATGAAGTGGCTTACAGTAGTGATTATTTTATTGTCGTTGTCTGCTGTGCCATTGTAATATTTTTCTTACTTATATTATTGACTTGTGTCCTAAATTCAACTACGCCTTGATTAACCTTATATGTATTGCATTCCCAGTACCTTATGTTTTTGCTAACTCTATGCTACTTTACTCTTAATTTCACTTTACCTGCTTCAGATATATCTCACTGTTAATCCTACTTAATCTTATTCCCTGTTCCCACTGCTAGACTTTAAGTTATCAGTCTATCTACAATACACAGGTTACCAATTCTCGCACTAATCAATTAGAAAAATTTATGTAGTTTGAGAATTAAGGTAAGGAACACAGCCAAGATCATAGTTAATACACATAAATTCCTATAGCAAGTCATGGCAATTCTCAATATAAAGTGCATGCAAGGTTGCTAGTTTTTTAGAGATAGTGCATTGGCAATTGATCAGGCAAGGTAATTAAACAAAACATTTTATTTTAAGCTAGTAAGAAAGTACAATACACACATATATCTAAGGGGAGAAGAAGAACTCTCTCAGCCTATTCAAGTACTTATTAGGTACAACACACAATCGAGTAACTATACACATAACAATTACAGGCGAAAATTATACTATTAAAAAATCTTTTTATGTGAGATTTTCCGTCATTAATTTTGTATTTATATGTCTACTCATGGTATTCCCTTACTAAGAGTTAACAATTACATAGTCCCATCACAATGCTAACCTATCTATAATAAGCATGTAGCTATTCCCTAAGCTACATCTTAAATTAATTCCTCCCATTATATGTACAAATTTACAATTCATTTACCCATTTGTAACCATAACTCATTATTCAACATTTCCTGTAATTTCAACATTTCCATTTGCCTGTAAGCACTCTCATTACACATACTAATTGCAATTGTACCTTTCCAAAACATTAACAAAATGTGCTTATTTACAGTAGCCTTTTATATACCGTTCAGTCAATTGCACAAAACCTCAGTTATGTCTTCATTCTTCATCATAGGTTACGATCGCTGCTTGGACGTTGTGGTGGTTCATGCTCTGGAAATTGCTTTTTTTTTCACTATATAATTTAAGGAAATTACAACGTACTAGGATATACATTAAAATAAATTTTAATATACTTCAATATTTCGGCAACGTCACATTGCCATTTTCAAGAACTTAAGTACAAGACACGTGCACGCAGGCACAACAAAACAGTAAGTGAGGAAGAAGTAGGAAGATATTATTTCTCCTAAAGACCTGATGGTGCCCTCTAGCAGGCAATGTTAGTATTCTTGGGCAATTGGGCTGAAGGTCTTCTGATGTAGGTTTCCCAAATTTGAGGAAGTCTCATGCAGCCAAATTTGTTGAGGTTTGGATCGTTTCTTAGGGCTGAAGCTGATTCCATGAAAAGCCTTTCGTATTTGTATTTGCTATGGTGTATTATCCTGGCTTTCTTCCACCATATTCTATGCCAGGTATCCAGTGCATGGTCAGCAAGATCAGAGTGGCTGTATTGGTGAAAAGGGATGTAGTCCTTGTGTTCTGAAATTCTGATATTTGCTGTCCTGCCTGTTTGGCCAAAATAGGACAGCCTACAGCTGCAAGGGACCTGGTATACACCAGGTAGGTCTAGGTGGTGGTGGTGGTGGGGGGGGTTGGTCTTTAGTAGAGCGGATAAGGGATGCCAATTTTTTATATGGTCTGTAACAAGAAGTTATGCTTTTTTAGGATTTTTGTGATTTTTTCCAAGGTGCCTCGAATATAGGGTATGGTGATGGATTTAGAATAATCCTTATTGTGAGGGGGTTGTAGTTTACTGGTTTCAATATTTTTTGGATTTTTTTGGGAGGTAGCCATTGGCTGAGAAAGTGTTGAGAATGCGGTTTAATTCTGTGGTTAGGGCATTGTCATTCGAGCAGATAAGTTTAGTCCTGTTGTGCAGTGTCTTAATGACTCCATATTGTTGTGAGGATTGAGGTGGTGGGATTGTTGGTGAATTTATCTGCTTGTATGGGTAGGTTTTCTATAGACTGAGAAAACCAAGGTTACATCAGGCTGGCGGGTGACTAGTGTGTCTAAGAAAGGAAAGCAGTTGTTTTTTTCCTCTTCCAGGGTGAATTTTATTCTGGGGTGTTGATTGTTTAAGTGTATTAAGAAGGAGTGCATCAGAGCCATGTGGCCAAATAGCGAACGCATCATCAACATAGCAAAGCCAAACGGTTGGTTTTTGTGGGGCAGAGTTTAAGGCTTTCTCTTCAAATGTCTCTATATAAAAGTTGGCCAAGGGTGGGGAGAGTGGAGAACCCATGGCTGTCCCCTCTATTTGTTTGTAGAATTTTCCTTGCCAAAGACAATAGCCTGAGTTAATTGTGAACTGAAATAGGACTGTGATATCGGGAGGAAATTTAGCTTGGATTAGCTCTAAGGATTCTTTGAGTAGAACATTTGTGAATAAGGAATAGACATCAAAACTGACCATTATGTCAGTGTGTTTGAATGTAAGGTTTTCTATGCTGGCTTTGAAATGGGCTGAGTTTTTTATTTGTGAAGGTGTGTTGCCAGTATAGTGTGAGAAAGCTTTGGCCAAATGTTTAGCTAGTTTGTATGTGGGGGAATTAATGCCATCCACTATGGGACATAATGGCACATTTTCCTTGTGAATTTTTGGGAGTCCATACGGGGGGGGGGGGGGATATGGAGTTATATGGTTTTAATTTGTTAGTGATTTCCACAGGCCAAGAAGTGACCCTCTTAAGGAGACTGTGGAGTTTTCTCATTTGTGAGTTGGTGGGATTGTACATGATAGGGAGGTAAGTAGCACGATCTAACAATAGAGATTTCAGCTTACCTGTGTAATCTTTTTGGTTAAGCAATACTGTGGCATTCCCTTTATCAGCTTTGGTGATTATTATTTTCTTGTTTTTCTTTAATTTTAATAGAGATTTAATTTCTTTACTGGGCATGTTGGTTTTAGGTGGTTTAGCTTTGGTCAGAACACAAGCTACAGTCAGTCTAATATCGTTGGCGACGTGGTTTGGAAGGTGTCGAATCCCGCATTCAATTCGTATCATAATATCCTCAGCAGGTATTCTTCTGGGTGCAATGGCGAAGTTGTGGCCACGTGCGAGGGCATCTAGTGCTTCAGGTTTCACACTAAGTGACGAAAGGTTAACTACTGTTTCGGAAGGAAGTTGCGGTTTCAAGATCGAGTCCTTTTTTAAATTTTCAAATTCTTTGATGTGTCAATCTTATACTTTTTTAAATTCTTTCTCTGCTGCAGTGCACGAGATGTCGTATAAGATAGACCAAATTTCGTGGCTTAAGGTGCTTGAAAGGTCATCTTCGAGTGCTTGGATAGCTAAGTTAGCATCATTCAGAAAACGGTGAGTAGTAGCAATTTGTTCCCTGAGTAAAGCTTGGCTGGCACGGTTATAAATAAGGAGTGCCTCTTGCAAAGAGAAACGGTGCTTAAATTTGACACAGTTAGGGATTACCTGGTTATCCTGGCAGCGCTTCAGGAAGGTGAGACGGTTCAGTTGTCTTGATAGGTTTAACTTCATCTTACCGTAATGGCATGCTTTACGTTCGATATCATCTCCGTGGATTATGGTAATTCTCATGGAATTTAAAAAAGTACGAGATCGACACATCAAAAAATTTGAAAATTTAAAAAAGGACTCGATCTTGAAACCACAACTTCCTACCGAAACAGTAGTTAACCTTTCATCACTTAGTGTGAAACCTGAAGCACTAGACACCCTCGCACGTGGCCACAACTTCGCCATTGAGCCCAGAAGAATACCTGCTGAGGATATTACGATACGAATTGAACGCGGGATTCGACACCTTCCAAACCACGTCGCCAACGATATTAGACTGGATGTAGCTTGTGTTCTGACCAAAGCTAAACCACCTAAAACCAACATGCCTAGTAAAGAAATTAAATCTCTATTAGAATTAAAGAAAAACAAGAAAATAATAATCACCAAAGCTGATAAAGGGAATGCCACAGTATTGTTTAACCAAAAAGATTACACAGGTAAGCTGAAATCTCTATTGTTAGATCGTGCTACTTACCTCCCTATCATGTACAATCCCACCAACTCACAAATGAGAAAACTCCACAGGCTCCTTAAGAGGGTCACTTCTTGGCCTGTGGAAATCACTAACAAATTAAAACCATATAACTCCATATCCCCCCCGTATGGACTCCCAAAAATTCACAAGGAAAATGTGCCATTACGTCCCATAGTGGATGGCATTAATTCCCCCACATACAAACTAACTAAACATTTGACCAAAGCTCTCTCACACTATACTGGCAACACACCTTCACAAATAAAAAACTCAGCCCATTTCAAAGCCAGCATAGAAAACCTTACATTCAAACACACTGACATAATGGTCAGTTTTGATGTCTTCTCCTTATTCACAAATGTCCCACTCAAAGAATCCTTAGAGCTAATCCAAGCTAAATTTCCTCCCAATATCACAGCCCTATTTCAGTTCACAATGAACTTAGGCTATTTTCTTTGGCAAAGGAAAATTCTACAAACAAATAGAGGGGACAGCCATGGGTTCTCCACTCTCCCCACCCTTGGCCAACTTTTATATGGAGACATTTGAAGAGAAAGCCTTAAACTCTGCCCCACAAAAACCAACTGCTTGGCTTCGCTATGTTGATGATGCGTTCGCTATTTGGCCACATGGCTCCGATGCACTCCTCCCCTTCTTAACACACTTAAACAATCAACACCCCAGAATCAAATTCACCCTGGAAGAGGGAAAAAACAACTGCCTTCCTTTCTTAGACACACTAGTCACCTGCCAGCCTGATGGAACCTCGGTTTTCTCAGTCTATAGAAAACTCACCCATACAGGCAGATACATTCACCAACAATCCCACCACCCCTCCTCACAACAATATGGAGTCATTAAGACACTACACAACAGGACTAAACTTATCTGCTCAAATGACAATGCTCTAACCACAGAACTAAACCACATTCTCAACACTTTCTCAGCCAATGGCTACCCCCCAAAAAATCCGAAAAATATTGAAACCAGTAACCCCCCCCCCTCCCTCACAATAAGGATTATTCTAAATCCATCACCATATCCTATATTCGAGGCACCTTGGAAAAAATCACAAAAATCCTAAAAAAACATAACTTCTTGTTACAGATCATATAAAAAATTGGCATCCCTTATCCGCTCTACTAAAGACCAACCCCCCCCCCCCCCACACACACACCTAGACCTACCTGGTGTATACCAGGTCCCTTGCAGCTGTAGGCTGTCCTATTTTGGCCAAACAGGCAGGACAGCAAATATCAGAATTTCAGAACACAAGGACTACATCCGTTTTCACCAATACAGCCACTCTGGTCTTGCTGACCATGTGCTGGATACCTGTCATAGAATACGGTGGAAGAAAGCCAGGATAATACACTGTAGCAAATACAAATACGAAAGGCTTTTCATGGAATCAGCTTCAGCCCTAAGAAATGATCCAAACCTCAACAAATTTGGCTGCAAGAGACTTCCTCAAATTTGGGAAACCTACATCAGAAGACCTTCAGCCCAATCGCCCAAGAATACAAACAAAATCCCTGCTAGAGGGCACCATCAGGACTTTAGGAGAAATAATAGCTTCCTACTTCTTCTCACTTACTGTTTTGTTGTGTCTGCCTGCATGTGTTTTGTTCTTAACATTCTTGAAAATGGCAATGTGACGTTGCCGAAATATTGAAGTATATTAAAATTTATTTTAATGTATATCCTAGTTGATGTTGTAATTTCCTTAAATTATATAGTGAAAAAGCATAACCAACGTCTAAGCCTTTCCACGATAATCTGGGAATTGCTGGACAAGGTTGGAGTGATTCTTCTGTTGGTATTGCCGCTTCGATTTCCCATCAGTAACAAGGAACTGTCAAAGTCTCTGTTATGACCGTGGGTATTAGCACTCTCCTAGCACGTCCATGCGTTCAAGCAGTAGTTCCGCTGATCAAGGCCTCACCTTCACACACATGGACCTCCATCCTCCGAGAAAGGAAACGGCACCACAAGCAAAAAGTCCCCAAAAGACCTCGCTGGTCCATCTTAGTCCTTTTATATATCTTCTATAATCCTTTGTTACTACGTTATAGTTTCCAGGATTACCTGCCAGCATGATGATGTCACTTCAGCTCCCTCCGTTCGAGTGCCTCTATCGTGGGTGCATATTTTTATGTTCGTAAGACTTTGTGTACATTTGTTTTTGCTTAGTCATCATTCTAATCTGTTAATGCCCTCTTTTTTGTTTTACATACAATTTAATGGAATTTATTTTATGCATTTCACAGAAAGATTATTGCATTTACTCAATTACTACATAAATTCTATTTTATACATGTTTGCAAACCTCTGTAAAATCGAACTCGATGAGTTAATTAATTTAACAAATCGCGAGAGATTTTACAGTAGCATGATGCAACAGTTCTAAAGAGATGAATTTGGCATAAGAAACTGTTTGATCTTGTCATATCACTGTAACCACCGAATATATATGTGAATTATCTGGCATTCAAAGCTTTCATATAAATTGAGTGCAGATTGAAAATTTGATTCACTCAAGAAATTTTAATTAAAAATATGATTGATCTTAGTTAAAACATACATAAAGATAGATAAATAGACCAATTTTACTGCATGCAGAGACAGCATTTGTTGGATAACAGCTAAGAAATATGAAAAAATTAAAGGAAAAATTACATACTCATAACGTGGAGAAAATATGTTAGTTCCAGCATATCGAAGGGTGGGAGAGAGATAAACTTGGCAACTTTCAAAGTCCTTTGAATTCCCTTTTCTAACAGCTTTCTTTACAGATTGTCCATTAAGTCCAACTCTGTCTATAATAAAAATCATAACATTTTAATTTTAAAAATATATAGTAACTGTGTTAAGTCTGGCAGGGAAATGCATTATAGTGATTATTTGCTACATACATACATAGCTCATTTCTTATAAGCAAAGGTAACTAATTCCCATTTAAAGTAGTATGCGGTATCTTAGTTATAGGTTTATGACTGCATTAAAAATATTTCAGGTAAAATATTCTTACTTGTACTCAGTAATCTCCATGGAGTCTAGGAATCATTGCAGAAGATCCATTCTAACCACTGTTCACACTATTATCTCTTCTTGAACTCAACCATCGAAAAAGCACTCACAACCACCTATAGCAAACCATTCCACCTATTCACCACTCTCCATGCAAAAAATCTAATCCACAATATTTGTACATAATTTTCAGGGATAATTCCTTTTTTCTTTCCTTTCCAGACTATTTTGAAAAGTCTTTTGGTGTCAGTCCTATAAGACTCCTTAAGGGTGGGGAGGGGGGTATTATAGAATTGATACCAAATGACAATTTATATGATTCTATTATGTATCCTCTTTTATACCTATTGACTAATCTTTGAAGCCCAGAAATCTTCAGTCTATTTCACAGACCAGCCACAAATTATGTTACTCATCTGTGGATCTTCTCCACCATTTCTTTCCTCCATGGAATCCAGGCAACACCATCTGCACATGGTGTAATATTATTAAAATCTTATAAAGAAAATAATAACCTCCCTATGGCTACTTGTTGTGTTCTTTGTTCATGGTAAATCAAGTATCCCCCCCTCAAATCCCTGGCCTCATTAATTTCTTGCAAATCATTCCACTAATGTAGTATACAACTTGTGATCTTTTCATTCCAAAGAGCACAACCTTACACTGGCAGCCATTTACCTTTGCTATCTTTAAATAATTTCCTATATCCCTGATTTCTTGCGATTCAGTTGCACTAATGTGGTATAAAGCTTGACATCTTTTCATCCCCACCTACACTTGGCTGATGTTACACTGGCAGCCATTTATCTTTGCTTATACTGCCAGTCTATTTAAGTCATTCAGTATGTATCACAAGATCATATTCATTTGCTATCTCTCTTCTTGCATTGCATTATTGACTAACATTAAATCATGGAATGCAGAGAAACAACCACGGCTTCTGACCTAATGTCCAATCCTCACCTTCTCGTGGTGCACCCTGTTGGGTATCTACTTGGATACTGAACGAACGAGGATAGGCTGGCAATTTGGGATTTAGTCGACCAAATTGAATTCTTATTGGTTAAACCAAAATAAAAAATGATGGTACAACATGACAAAATTTCATGCCGGCTGGGGCGTCGCCCGGTTAAACAAGGCCCCCGTTGTTTTTGCCAGGGAACCAGGGCGAACAGCAAAAAGTCAGCTACTGGAATAAATCTGAAAACAAACCCCAACTCAACATCACCAGAGTTAAAGATCGGTACTATCAACGTAAGAAGCCTGAATGGCAAAGAAATGGAGCTAGCTGAGGAATTAGATAAGTACCAGATCGACATAATAGGGGTGACTGAAACAAAAAAGACAAAAACTGGTGAGATCTTTCTGAGCAATAAATACAAAATGTTATATTCAGGCAATGACAATCAAGGAAAAGGAGGAGTAGCCATAGTATTCAACACAAAATACGAGGCTAATCTTCTTGAATGGCAGTTATTCTCAAGTAGAGTAATGTGAGCAAATATGAAAATGGGAAACTGGACAATGAGACTTATTTGTGCCTATGGTCCCATCCCAGAGAAGGTTCTACTAAGGCAGAAGTGGAGGAATTTTTTGAGGCTTTAGAAAAAGCAACTGACACAATGAAAAAGGAAAAGTTGGTCTTGTTGGGGATCTAAATAGCAGAGTAGGAAATGATTATGAGACATACAAAAATATTTTGGAAAAATTTGGAGAAAAGAGCAAAGCTAATAATAATGGCAAATATCTGTTGGATTTCTGCTCAGGACATGGACTGGTTATTACTAACACCATGTTCCAACATAAAAATGTGCATAAATTCACATGGAGAGAAGACGCTAGGAATAAGAAAAGTCTCACTGACTATGTTATTGTTGATGGTGATGTTTTCTCCCCGGTGCAGGACACCAGAGTGTACAGAGGATTTGAAATTGGAAGTGATCACTATTTAGTCTTGAGCAGGATAAAATTGAATTTCATATTCAAAAGAGTAACATCTAAGAAAGTTTTAAAGCGAATAAAAGTTGAGCAGCTCTCAGATGTGAACTATAGACTTAAATACACAAAGGTTATTGAAAAAAAAATGAAAGAGTTTGAGAACAGGAATCAAATCTTGGAGATTCAGTGGCAAAACTCTGAAGAAAACATTGATTGATTCTGCCATAGAGGCATGTGGTGAGGTTGTCTGCAAGGATAGAAAAATCAGAACTCCATGGTGGACACAGGAAGTCAAAAAGGCAGTGAAGGAAAAGAAGAAAGCATATCAAAAGTTCCTGTCAAATAAGTCAGTTTGTGCTCTTAGAGAATATAGAGACAAATGCAAGAATGCTAAACACTGTGTAAAACTAGCTAAACAAAAGTCATGGGAGGACTTTGGCAAGAATATAGAAAATAAATATCAAGAAGGTAAATATTCTGGAGGTTGTTGAAGAAGCTTAGGAATGGAGGAAAGAGTGCTGTAAAAGGAGTTAGAGATGATAAAGGTGACATGAAAATGGGAGAAAAAGATATCCTTGAGGTATGGAGTAATTACTTTGAAAAACTGCTAAATGAAACAAGCAGTGATGACAGCACAGTGGTAAAAAACACTGACCAGGCATGTAGTCAGGAATACATATCCATACTTGAAGTAGAAAGAGCCATCAAAGGCTTGAAATATGGAAAGGCAGCAGGAGTAGATATTATTCAACCAGAAATGCTCAAGTATGGTGGTATAAAAGTCTTACAGTGGCTGCACTGCATAGTTCAGAGGGACAAATTCCAGATGATTGGAGTAGAGCTCTCATAGTACCCATATATAAAAAGGGAAATAAAACTGAATGTGAGAATTACAGAGGTATTTCCCTACTGAGTGTTCCTGGCAAGATCTATGCAAGTATACTTGAGAAACGGTTGAGAAGAATTGTGGAAGAAAAGCTTGGTGAATAACAAGCTGGGTTCAGGCCAAATAGAGGCTGTCAGGATCAGATCTTCACTTTACGACAAATAGTTGAGAAAGCATGGGAATATAACAAAGATCTGTATTTAAGTTTTGTCGATTTGGAAAAGGCATATGACAAGGTGCCAAGGGAGAAGCTATTCAATACGCTGCAGTTATATGGTGTCAATGGGGCATTATATCAAGCAATACTTAGTCTTTATTTGAGTTGTAAGTCAGCAGTTAGAATTGAAGGAAGTACAGGAGATCGTTTAATGTTAAATCTGGTGTGAGACAAGGATGTACACTATCCCCTCTGTTATTCATTATCTATATGGATCACATTATGAAGGAAAGTGGTATTAAACATGATATCAAAATTGGAGATGTTAATGTCAGCTCTTTGCTTTATGCGGATGATGTTATACTTCTAAATATATCTGCTACAAGTCTGCAAGATTCTCTGACTAAATTGAATAGCTGTTGTAATAGATATGGTATGAAGGTCAGCAATAAAAAGACAAAGACAATGAAAACAGGCAGAATCATTGAAAATGTCAACTGTGTTGTGAATGGAGAACCTGTGGAACAAGTAAAACATTTCAACTACTTAGGCACGATTTTTACTGAAGATGGTAAATTAAATATAGAAATAGACAACAGAATCAGCAAAGCTGGTAGGGTGGGAAATCAATTGAATAAATTCATATGGAATAAGAGAGAAATTAGTTGGAACACTAAATTAGCTGTATACAAGACAGTGTTCAAACCAGTTTTAACTTACGGATCTGAGAAGTGGGTCAGAAGTAAAACACTTGACCATAGACTAGAGACCGCAGATATGAGAGTCATGAGAAAGATTATAGGCATGAACAGATGGCATCAATGGTAATATCATATTAAAAACGAGGATATTAGGAAAGAACTTGACATTGTCAGCATCCAGGAATGCATTAGCAGAGCTAATCTCAGGTGGTATGGTCACTTAAACAGAATGGGCGAGGAAAGATTAGCAAAGCAAGTGTTCTCTGCCAGGTTGGCAGCAAAACGACCCAGAGGAAGACCAAGATATAGGTGGATTGATACAGTACAAAGTGCCTTAGATGATAGAAATATAAGATCTGATAATGTTGAAGTCTTGACAAGTAACAGACTGATTTGGAAGAAAATTGTAGATAGGAAGTTAATAATGATGTAATTTTTTTCATGTAGTTACACACCCCTTGAGGGTACATGGCAGGAATTTGATGATGATGATGAGTTCTATGTGATAGTATGTCAAATGCCTTTACAAAGTCCAGCAGTATCATTCTGTAGCCATTTCCTTTATTCAACTAAATTGTCATTTTATTATAAAATATAAGCAGATTACTAAGGCAAGACCTACCCTTCACTAAACCATGCTACTCCCCCCCTGCCCCCCTTCCGATAAATAATCATATTTCCAGTTCATCCAGTTTTGAATTTTGTCGTTTACTAACTTCTCTAATACCTTAACCATCATCACTCCTCAGATACCAATTGGCCCATAATTTGATAACTTGGCTATTTGGATTTATGGTTAAAGAAACTAAATCTATAAGGCCAGTGTATTATGTTTGTTAATTGCATGTGTTCTTCTGGCCAGTTTGTTTTTTGCTGGATAAAAACATTCAGAATTTGGAAGGAAAATCCTGCCAGCTTCATATAAGACAACAAAGTCACTTGCAACTGAAAAGTGATTATAAAGGTTCTTCACATTATAGATGGGATTCAAACCAAGGTCTTTCCAAACAAAGTGCATCACTGATACCAACTAAGTTATGGAAGCTCTTCTCTATCTTGGTGCCTCCACAATGCAGTGGAGTTATTTTGCTCCCTGTCCACTCCAAGGCACCTTCCCGAACCGAGACTTCAATTAAACAGCTTAGTAAGAATAGTTACCAATTCCCTTGCACATTTGTGTTATACAAGGACTGATATCCCATCTAATCTAATGGCCATATTTATATTAAGGTTCAAAGTCACTGCAATATCTCCAAATGAATGGTTTAGCCTTGCAAAATGATCACTCAGTAACTCAACTGTTTTATTTGCTTCTGGTTACTTCCCTACCATCAGCACTTGTTAAAGTCATCCTTCCATAGTCATTCTTCCTTTTACTCACCACATAACAAAATAATTCTTTGAGATTTCTTTTGGCTTTATTAGCTGGCTTTCTTTCATAATCAGCTTTGGACTTTCTTACAATATGGGTCACCCTTCTTGTCTGTGCCTTGACTTGGTCATGCTGATCACTTTCTCTTTAATATATCCTCAACAACTTTCTGCTTAATGATGCTGCTCATCTAATTCTTGCCTGATTTATCTTCTTAATTCTGAGTTTACAGTTTGATAATACTTTCTTCAAACACTCCTTAACCTCTCCCATGCACTGCTAAATCTTTTTCCTCGAAATTCTTGTCATGGCACTGCTTTAAGCTGACTCCTAAGTTTATCATAATCACCTGCTTTAATTCCACACCATTTTTCACAGAAAATTGCACATATTTAGCAATCTCCCAGTTTAAGATAACATGATCACATTTCTGAAGTGGCTACCTTGGTTGCTGCTAAGTTCTGTAACGTTGTCACAAGATCCAGCACTCTTAAACCTCGAGTACCCTCCCTCACATGCCATCTCAGGTAATTATTTCTTAGCACCTGTATAAATTCTATTTCCTCTCTCACAATGACTGTTCCTCCTTCCAGTCCATATCCCCCATAGTTGAAGTTCCCCATAATAATTACTCATCATACACTCATTATGCTAATTTGCCAATGAACACTACATTCTCCCTTGTATCACCATCCCACACCAGATAGCATCAAATGAACTACCCCTCTGCATCTCTGTCCTCCTGATGTACTTACTTCTACTCCTTTTGGCTTCAGTTCTTCTACTAAAGGAGAGAAGTTTTAATAACTCCTCCCCATCATTCTGATCCCCTCTGTCTCAATAATGCCTATAATTTTTTGGCCAAGCTGAACTAGCTAATGCCAAAAACTCCTCCCTTATTCTGAATACTTCTGGCTTTAGTATACATAAATTGCAATACCTCTTTATTTTGCAACCTTCCTCACACTTTAAAGCTTATGAACCTAGGGTGCTATATTCAATATCATGTGATCACCCCCCCCCCCCCACACACACACACCACTCTTCACCCATGATGAGTGGATTTTGCCAGCTGGTGAGCAGCTGTAGACTGGATGAAATATTTTATTAAATAAAAAATATGTTCCTGAACAAAATATATATTTTTTCAACTTTAAGAAAACACATAAGAATATATCGTACACTCATCATGTACGACATTGTGTAATATAAATGGCCATTCTAGCAACAAAAATTAATGTAAGAATTATATTTTCCAAAAAAAATCAATTGTTTTTATTGTTATTCTTGTTCTTATTATTTACTAACCTCTCCTTCTTGGAATGGTTCTCACACAAAGGAATTCATCAAACAACAACACAACACTACTAATCATTTTATAGAACTCCTATTGACTTATTGAGACATATCATTAAAAAAAAATGTGGGGGAGGGGTAGCAGTCTTGGGCGAGTAAATTTTTTTCATGGTGAGTAGGATCTTGCATAATCATAACATGGTAGCAGACTCACAATCTTTCACTCACTCTCTCTCTTCTTATTCATTTGTACCAGAAATATACCTTGCATCACTTGCCAGCTCATTTGAACCCACCAAAATAGTAATTTCGTTCACTTTTCCTCTCTGCATCCCTACAGAATTCTAATAGCCTTAATGTTTGTCACAAGAAAACACGATTCCATATTACACTCGCTTCAATCAGGTAATTCTCTTACCGTGGAGTCTCCATACAACACTATCCTTATCCTTGCTCGTTCATATATTACTTTTTTCTTCCTTTGCATCTCTTCAGTCTTTTGATTCTCTACCATACCACTCCTCAGATTTCTTCAACCATTCTATCTTCCATTCTGTTCTGTGAAGAACTCTATGTAGGCACATAGAGTTTGCTGTTATCTGATCATTCTCTTCATTTTCTACCATTTCATTCTTGCTATCAACTGTAAGAATGATATAATATGCTTGAAGAAAGCATGATAATGAAAGCAATCAGTTTTCTTGAGACAAAGATTAAGGATATTACGATACTTGCTTCCAGCACTTTACTTACAACAACAACAATCTCACTGAATATACACTCGCTTTTTTTTTTTTTTGTCTTCAACTCTCTGATTCTTCTTACTCTCCCCACACTTGCTGGCACTCACTCTCAAAACACTTCTGACACATGTGATCATCACTTTCACTCTCCTTCCACAAATCTTTTACCCTACAAAGTGAATACATTTATGGAGAAAATGTATAGGCACCATGTATATACAGGTCTACTGTATCGACAGTACATATACATAGTACATTTGATTTATTAACGATACTTGTGACATAATGATTAGAAAATTTGGGAAAGTTTAATCAGGATAACACATTAATTTTTTTTTGTTGTAAATTTCCTATATTAGTCTAATGTTATTTAAGATTATTATATGAATTTCTGAATTAATATCTTTAATTATGACTTTAAAATGTTTACTCTTCTAATACTTAACGATATGACATCACGCGGCTGGTTCTATGTGTGAATGATCAATTGTTCATATTCCACTTTGTTTTTTAAAACTATTCCTATGTAGCCACTGAAGATGGTCTGTAATATTCAGACCGAAATATTTGGCAAATTAAACATTATTCTTGTGCAAACGTGTATATATATTTCTACATAGTACATGTATATATATAGAGTGTCTATAAAGTCCTTGTGCAATTTTAATTTTTTTTTATAACTTCACTTCTAGAATATATAAACAATCTGTAAAATGCAACAGAGAAGGAATTTATTCAAGATTGATATAAAATTGTTAATTATTCATTTGTTCAAATTTCTTCATTTTCCATGCACTTTACACTATAATAAATGGCTTCAAATGAAGAAAAGATAAATTGCATTTGAAGGAGAACTTTCAACCAATAAATGGTTAATGGCAAGAGATCTCTGAAAATGGTTTCACATTAGATGCTTACTGCAAAGCCCACTCATACCAGATGTACTTCCATTCATTATCTCTTCACCATTCTCCCAAAAAATAGGAATCATTCATACTCTGAAAAAAACATGCTATCTTCATTTATATTGAAAGATGAAAACAAGAAAAATGACGAATTATGACTTCTACTCAACCAGTTTATTCTCAATGGCTAAGGAAATTGGTTCAAAATATACTTTTCTCCAGTCCAAGCCAAATCTTGACATGCACTAGGGTAACTCAATTTCCATCACTTATATCTGCAGTCTTTCAACCAAAATTGCTAATCTTCTCAAATCTCATAAGCAAAGTGACATTCAAACCTATTCTCACCATACATAGAAGCTAAGTATGGTGAGAATCTTCACTCTCCCAAAGACAGCAACCACTTCTATAAACATCCTGGGGTTTAAAGAATTCCATGTTCCTGTAGCCTTTCATATATTGGTCAGACTTCTAGAAATTTTGAGATAAGAAAAAAGGAACATCTCAGCAATGTGGCTCATAAGAACGGAAGAAAGATTGGGTTTAGCTTATCACACATTTGAACATACACATGCCATTGATTGGAACTAGACCTCCAAAACTAACTAGAAGAAAACTTATGTTCTCGTTACATAAAAGAATCCACCACATTCATTTTTTCTCATGGCATACTCAACAAGAATCAAGGAACTGATTCTAAGTGACATTTGGAAATCCTTCATTAGATCTCTCCATATGCTGCATTTCAACTTTTTAGCTAATCATCTCCATACAATACTGGAAAGCAGATAACTTGTGCCACCTTTCACTGTTGCCATGTTGTCTCTATTATTTATACTAGAACAGTTCTTGTCGGCTTAGCTTGTTAATTTATATTTTGTATTTGCCAAGCATACATTTATATATTTTACCCTGAAGAAGCCACAAGTAATCTGTGGTAAAACTAGTTGGTTTCTTTTAATCTTAACCAAATAAATATCCAGTTCCTTGTTAAAAATCAACCCTGTGTTCCTTGCTAGCTGAGCTGAAGTCTGTATCAGCCATCAGAAGAAAGTTTAAAACTCATTACAACAAGGAAGCACTCACAGAAATTCAATTAGAAACTGGATGAAAAAAATTTTAAAGAGACCCATTCCATTAATGAATAATTTTACCAATAAATTATTTTTCTTTTAATTTATTTTGAACTTTGGTTGATTTCTGTAATTTTTTTCCCTGCAAAGCTTTAAAGAATAATGTCTATTCCAAATGGTACCGGTTTCTTTACCATGTTCATTTATAATTAACAGTATCTGCATTTTTAAATATAAAGATCTGAAAATACAATTTTAGTTACATATGGCACAAAAAACAGTACTGAATAACTACAATGATATGTATAGTATAGGCTAAAGTTTAGTACTCTCTTCTTTTTTTTTTTGCACTACCATACCTTTTTTTTTGGGAGGGGGGGGGGGGATTATCAGATTATCACTATCAGGGATGATTACAGGAAAACTTTGAAATAATACATATTAAACTTTTTACCTGATGGGAGTAGTTCTCCACTATCAAGGATTCTTCGTACTGCACCTACTTGTGTGCCATGAAATGCCACATGCCATTTATCATGTATACTAGCATTTTCAATTTTGCGAGGTTGCCTTAAAAAAAAAAACGTGTGTTTGTATGTATATATATATATATATATATATATATATATTCAATAATTTTAATGACTTAAACATGTTCATAAACCGAGTCAATCTGCATACAAATATATATATGCTCACCCATGCACACATACATGTACGTATGCACACATGCCAGTAACATAAGACAAACAACAACAAAAAAAATCATGAAAGTTTAATGAATTAGATGCCAGATACCTAAGAAGAAATGATAAATTGTTTAATTTACTTTGTATGATACATCATACACACTAAGTCACTGTTTTGATTTGAAACAATAAACTGCAAAACCTGATGTCTTACAAGCATTCCTCTGGAAGTATATTTCAATAGCATCAGAGTCATGAATAGATTAATAATCATTATTAATCTATTCATTATTATTATACCAGGTCTCCATAGCAGTCCCAGGACTCATCGCGAAAGATCGCTACGTACTAAATGGTTTTGTGTATTTATAGTCATCACAATGTCAATCCCCCCCACACACACACCTTCCATTTGAGACATTTGTATTATTTAAGTTCAACATTTTTTTATTTTTTATTTTTAGGGTAACAGCTAATTAAATTCCTGAAGGAATTTTTTCCCCTCAAACAAATAAAATTTGTTTTCAATGCATATAAATGCAAATATTTTAATTTTTATATTGATGTCAAGTTATGTACAACACTGTGCATAATATACAAGCATTTATTATTATTATTATGTGACACATCTAGGGAGTCCAAGGGGACTCATTGTAGGAGGGCACTCTACTTTACTAAACACATCTTACCCTCTCCACTACTACTACTTAATTCTCAAACTATGACACTACTACCACAATGCCATCTATTTCCCACCATCATCATCAACAACAGTATTTTTTTGTCTGTAAATTGCATGTCTTCTGAAGGCCAATTTGTCTGTATGCAGGATGAAAGACCCTGCTACCCCTGTATGAGGTCGGTTAACTCACCTTTAATTGAAAAAGTCCATATAAGGATTCCCCTTATTGACAAGAATCGAACCTGGGTCTTTTCCAATCGAAGGGCACAATGTTCTGCTGTTTTTCCAACTGCGTTATAGCAGCACATTTCCAGACTTACAGTGATCTGGGATTATAGACAGGAAAGCTTCCAATTAAACTTCATGCCATTCAGGAGTAACTGACAATCGAAGTGAAACAGTAAGTGAAATTGTGTGTTTCGGAGATAGCTTGTTGGAAGCATATTGTCCAACTAACTCATTCATTTGATGCAGTCACCATGAACATGAGTGAATAGCTAAGGTATTCCTGTATCTTTTTTATAGTTAAATAAAAATATGGCTGTAATTTAAGGGTTAAATGATGAAGTAAAAGATAAATGATGTGAACAGTGCACTCACTCATAAATGTAATAAGACTGATCAGATAAAATTGAATATCATTAAGAATTATTAAGGTGATCAAGGCAATGCAAGCCTATCCATGTGACTTTAAACTGGATACATATGCTGTGAATATACAACCATTAAGGATGAGTGTGCATTAAAGAACATTTTAAATTATCTGAATCATTGAAATCTACTATTATAAATGTTTTAAATTAATTTAAAATTATCTTCTTAAATTTATGATTTTCTTAATTCATTATGCAATTTACTACAAACAATTTATTTTAAATTTTCCTTTTTTAGCACTTTACATTACCTTATAAGCATTTCTACCTTACATAGCAAACTTCTATCAGATATCAGTTTTGGAGGCTGATCCCACAGAATGCAACAAATCTATAAGTAAGGACTGACTGTATTTAATACTGCAAATATTAGTCAGCATGAAAACAATTTGCTATCAAACAATTAATGAGGATTATTTTTACTTGCTAAATTAAGAAATTTTCTAACAGAAATCCAATCACTCATATTTTTAAAGAGACTGTAAATTCACTGGATCAATAAACGGAAATGAAATTTAATCACAGTAATTAATTATCATCTGCTCCAACATATAAATCTACATTTAAAACTAAATAACTACTTGTATATTGAGGTAGATAACTTCATCTGCCTTTATATATCAGTAGCCTAGTTGTGAAGATACTTCAGATGCAAACTTTTGATTTCTCGTGATTGACTAAATGATTACCCCCCCCCCCCCCAACCAGCCATGATGTCTATAGACATCCAGCTAAATCTGGATACAATTCTGTAACACCCGTTGAATAACATGGATAAGAAGTGCAATCTGGTCTCACTATTTCATCCACCTCGGCCAATAGGGAGGTTAAAACAAGAATATAAATTATACGACAGAAATTGTAAACTTACAATCCCTTTTATGATTATGTGAATTATTTTCCTATCTTTATTTTAACAGGAAATCCAGCTCTAAAAGCAATTCTAGAGCTGTTGAAGAAAACTGTTGCCCTAACAAATAGTTTTCTCAACTTAAGACAAGTATAGATGTTTTGGAATCAGGTTATTCTATAAGCAGTTGGTGTGCTTATCAACAGTTTATTAATTCAATGAATGTGATTTCATTCATTTCAATCCCTAGCAAGAGTATGTTTGTATTCTCTCTTATGCAGCAGTACTATTTTCCCTTCTTTCCACTCTTCTGGGACTATTCCTGTTGCCAGACTCCTGTTGAACAACCAAGTCAAGGACACTGCCAATTCTTTTGCACATTCCCATAATACATGTCATGATAACCTATCCAGTTCCACAACCATATTAACATCAAGGTTACTTAAAATTCTAACCATTTCTCATTCTTGAATTGCCAGTCTTCTGTCCTCCTTCCCATTGTTATTCAACGCTACTCCTAACATCCTACATTTTTGTAGATAAGCTTATACGTTGGTTAGACATACTTCTAATTTTTTAGGAAATGACAACATAAATGTCAGTTTCAATGTCTCCTCGTTATTCACCAATGATCCATTCAAAGATACCTTAGACCTCATCCAAGCCAAATTTCTTCCTGATATCTCAGCCCTATTTCAGTTCACCATGAACTCAGGCTATTTTGTTTGGCAATGAAAATTCTACAAACAGACAGAAGGGACAGCCATGGGTTCTCCACCCCTGGCCAACTTCTTTATGGAGACAAAACCCTGCCCCACATAAGCCACTGTTTGGCTACGCTATATGGATGATGTGTTCGCCATTTGGCTGCATGGCCTTGATATGCTCCACAATTTCTCAACACACTTAAACAATCAATACCCCAGGATTCAGTTTACCTTGGAAAGGAAAACAGCAATAGTTCCTAGACACTGTGATTACATGGCAGCATGATGGATCCCTGGCTTTCTCTGTTTACAGTAAACCTACACATACAGGTAGATACATTCACCAGCAATCACATCACACCACCTTCCCTCACAACAATATGGGATTATAAAAACCCTATATAGCAGGGCAAAATTAATCAGTTCAGATAACAATGCCCTAACTACTGAACTTAACCATATCAACACCTTCTTAGGCAATGGCTACAACCCCCAAAAAATCCAGAAAATATTAAAACCAGACCACACCCTACCCCTTTCATAACAGAGATTATACTAAATCTATCACCATTCCTTATATCCAGGGCATGTCTGAAAAGCTAACAAAAATCCTAAAAAAATATGACCTGACTACCTGTTACAAACCATATAAGAAATTGGCATCCCTTATCCATGCCACTAAAGACCATCCACTTCCCCTAGACCTACCTGGAGTATGCCAGGTCCCTTGCAATCGTAAACTGTCCAACTATGCCCAAACAGGCAGGACAGCTAATATCAAGATATCCGAACACAAAGACTACATTTGGTTTCACCAATACAGCCACTCAGGACTTGCTGACTATGCACTAGATACCACCACAGAATACACCGGAAGAAAGCACTTTACTATACCGCAGCAAATGTAAATATGAAACCTGGAATCAACCTCAGCTCTAAAAAATATCCTAAACCTCAACAAATTTGGGTGCATGAGACTGCCCCAAATTTGGGAAGCTTGAATCCTAAGAACATCAGCCCAACAGCCAAGACAACCCAATTTAGCCTGCTAGGAGCACCCTTAGGACTCTAGGACCAACTTCAGTTGCCTTCTTCAGCCTCATTTGCATGTTATTAGTGCTTGTGTGCACATATCATAGTTTTATGTTTCCAGAAGATGGTAATATAACATTGCCAAACTATAGGAAGGTATTGATTAAAGTTTTTTAATTAATATTTTAGTATATGTTGTCATTTCCTGAAAAATTCAAAGTCATGTGTAACCAACATATAAGTTTATCTACAAGAATAACTATGAACATGGAAACCTCAACTCAAAACTGATACTTTTTGTGTGATGGTCTGTAACTTCAGTCCAACAAATGCATCATTGATCATTCAAGTTCCTCAAATGCATCTTTTACTTTCAGCAATGAAGTATCCTCTTTCTTATTCTAGAAGATGAAAATCTAATTTGTCCTCTTTAATATACAGAATAATAAACTTGTGTCACTAGTGTTGTCCCCTGAAGCAGCAGAATTGCATGAGCTATTCAGATGTCTTTAATTTTAGTAAATATTTGCAATATCGCTAATCATTATTTTCCTCATTTTAGACTGTGCAATTGAGTGTGTTTGTCTGTGAATCTCATTAGGCAATATTGTTTAAAAAAGAGTTCTACAAATAGCACCAATACATACAAGAAAAATGGCAGCTGACATTTCTCTGTTCAATGTACTCATTGCCAAATGCAAATGGTGTATGGTATGAAAGAGGAGCATGGTTTGTTGAGTGAATCCAAGAAATGTGAGGAGTGTCAAAAGCAGGAGAATGAAGTAATTAATATTCACAGTGTCAGGCAAGATTGAAGGTGTTGTAGGGAATGTATTTGAAGGGAGTGAGCAATAGTAGACAAAATATGAAAGAGAGCATGAAAGATCTGCCTGAAGGAAATGTGGATGATGAGATGGCAATGAAGAGAGAAATAGCACGCTTACGCAAAATACTCCCCAGGATAATATGTGCACTTGAATGGCATAGAAAAGGAAAGAATGAAACCAAAAGTGAATGAGACTAGTGTGAAAGAGCAAGAAAACGAAAAGCAGCAGACTTAATGACAATGTGGCAATAGCATTTATCCAAGCACAAAGATCAAGGATGTTAGTGAAGCTGTTAGTTTGCAGAAAGAAGAGGTTGAAAGAGCTGATAGTTTTGGAAGGTACAACTGATTTGAAAAGGTGAGATATATGCAATGAAAGAAGTAATAAAAGATATGCTGAAAGAAGTGAAAATGAAGAGAGAGAGAGTAAAAATTGTCTGCTGCAATTTTCTTGGCATGAAAAGACTGAATTGAAAAGAATGGCCATGATTGTTAATGAGTCAATGAGAAGATTGTGCAGAGGAATGGTGTGCAGTTTATAGATGTATGGAGTAAATCTGATGGACAAAAGGACTTGTATGGTATGGTGCAAAAAATAAGTGCTGAACTTCAACCCCCCCTTCAGTACACGTACTATGAGCTATGCAGTTCAACTGCATGCATATTAGTAGAAGAACATGTGTAGAGTCTATGCCATTACATTTAGCTGTAGCAATGGTGTTGACGTTGGAAGAAAAGACATTTATTGTTCAGCATTATTTTCACTTATACACAGTTGGTAGAGCAAATGATCCAAGCCTATGACATGGTTGCGAACAGTTTGTTTGTCGTTTCTGTAAGCATGCCCCAAGCAATAGTGTCATCATTGCCAATGTCCATGAAGATCTGTCCTTATTCCATAATTCTGGTTCTCAGATGAAGCACATTTCCATCTAAGTGGTCATGTAAACAGATGAACCTACAGGTTTCTTGGTTTCTCAAGACCTGAATTTGTCTAAGAGAAACCTCTTCACAGCGAGAAGATCACCGTATATGGTGTGTGTTTTCAGGCTATGGCATAATTGCCAGAAAACTTCATCAAAGAGGGTAGTGTAACTGTGAACAGTGCACAAAATCGTGCAAAAACATTCCATTTCATGCACAGGTATTTCAACTGGATGGAGCAACCTGTCACACATCATGTGGTTCTAGAGGATATTTATCAGAACACTTCCCCAGGAGGCTCATTTTGAGGTTCACAGAATTTCCGTATTCTCCTGATCTCACATCACTTGAAATTTTTGTTTGAGGAGTGTTGAAGGAATGAATATTCCACCATGAAATGCTTTCAAACTTTGATGAGCTATGGGATAAAATTACACAATATGTCCAGCAGATGTCCCAACCCTAGTTCTCCAAGATGACTGAGAACCTTCTCATGCACTACAAAAGCTGTCTTGAAAGACAAGGCGCCCATTTCGAGCATGTAACCTACCATTGTTAATGTTTTATTCGATCAACATTCCACTGATAGTTATGGATGTGCATATCATCATGTGCAAACATATATTTTTTTGTTAACAAACCCGTTTACTCCATAAAATGTATTGTTGTAGTTATTCAGTACTGTTTTTTTTTTGTGTCACTCTGTATATGCCTGATGTTGCATTTGAATAGTTTTGGACTTAAATAGTTGCAAAAAGTGTTGTTCAATGTGACGCTGGAGTGTAAATTCAGGAAAACTAGAGGTATTATGGAAGATGCAGTCAAACATGTGTGCCTAGCAATACCTGGGAAAAACAAGTGTTAGTGAAAAAAAAAAAAAAAAAAAAAAAAGAATGGTTCAATACAGTTTGCTAGATTTTAATCTGGGAAACTGTATTGAGTTGAATTGTACTGATTCGAATCTGAATTGGTTTGTAAAGATATTATGCAAGGATAACTGAGAGGAGACTTCCACACAGCCTTTAAAGGAATGCAGAGAACCCGACCAGGGCTTCTGATCTAATTCTCACCTTCTCGTGGTGCACCCTGTTAGGTATCTACCTGGATACTAAATGAATGAGGACAGGCTGGCAAATTGGGATTTAGCTGACCAAACTGTATTCTTATTGGCTTAAACCACAATATTAAATGATGATACAACATGACAGAATTTCATGCCGCCTGGGGCATCGCCTGGTTAAATAAGGTTCCCATTGTTTTCGCCAGGGAACCAAGGCAAACAGAGAAAAGTCAGCTACTGGAACAAATCTGAAAGCACACCCCAACTCAACATAACCAGACTTCAAGATCGGTACTATCAAAATAAGAAGCCTGAATGGCAAAGAAATAGAGCTAGCTGAAGAATTGGATAAGCACCAGATCAACATAATAGGGGTGACTGAAACAAAAAAGGCAAAAACTGGTGAGATCTTTCTGAGCAATAAATACCAAAGATTATATTCAGGCAATGACAATCAAGGAAAAGAAGGAGTAGCCACAGTATTCAACACTAAAACGTGGTTAAACATCTTGAATGGCAGGCAATTTCAAGTAGAGTGATGTGAGCAAATATCAGAATGGAGAACTGGACAATAAGAATTATTTGTGCCTATGGTCTCACAGAACTTTGCTAAGTAGAAGTGGAGGAATTTTTTGAGGCTTTAGAGAAAGCAACTGATACAATGAAAAATGAAAAGCTGGTCCTTGTTGGGGATCTAAATAGTTGAGTAGGAAATAATTGTACTTTTTTGAGGCTTTAGAGAAAGCAACTGATACAATGAAAAATGAAAAGTTGGTCCTTGTTGGGGATCTAAATGATTGTCAGATATACAAAACTATTTTGGCAAAATTTGGAGAAAAGAGCAAAGCTAATAATAATGGCCAATACTTGTTGGATTTCTGCTCAGGACATGGACTGGTTATTACTAACACAATGCTCCAACATAAAAATGTGCACAAATTCACATGGAGAGAAGACACAAGGAATCAGAAGAGTCAAACTGACTATTTTTTTGTTGATAGTGATGTTTTTCTCTTGTGCAAGACACTAGAGTGTATCAGAGGATTTGAAATTGGAAGTGATCACCATTTAGTCTTGAGGAGGATAAAATTGAATTTCATATTGAAAAGAAGAACATGCATGAAAGTTTTAAAGCAATAAAAGTTGAGCAGCTCTCAGATGTGACTGTAGACTAAAATATACAAACATTATTCAAGAAAAGATGAAACAGTTTGAGAACAGGAATCAAACCTTAGAGATTCAATGGCAAGCTCTGAAGAAACAAAACATTGATTGATTCAGTCAGAGAGGCATGTGGTGAGATTGTTTACAAGGATAGAAAAATCAGAGCTCCATGGTGGACACAGGAAGTTAAAGAGGCAGTGAAAGAAAAGAAGAAAGCATATCAAAAGTTCCTGGCAAATAAGTCAGCTTGTGCTCTTAAAGAATACAGAGAATAATGTAAGACAGCAAACACTGTAAAACTAGCTAAATAAAAGTCATGGGAAGACTTTGGTAAGACCATAGAAAATAAATATCAAGAAGGTGACAAGATATTACGGAGGTTATTGAAGAAGCCCAAAAATGAAGGAAAGAGTGCTGTAAAAGGAATTAGAGATGATAAAGGTAACATGAAAACAGGAGAAAAATACACTCTTGAAGAATGAAGTAATTATTTCAAAAAATTGCTAAATGAAACTAGCAGTGATGACAGTACAGGGATAAAAAACACTGACCAGGCACGCAATCAGGAATACATATTCATACTTGAAGTAGAAAAAGCGATCAAAGGTATAAAATGTGGAAAGGCAGCAGGAGTAGATGATATTCGACCAGAAATGCTCAAGTATGGAGGTATAAAAGTCTTACAGTGGCTGCACTGTATAGTTCAGAAAGCCTGGACAGAGGGACGAATTCCCGATGATTGGAGTAGAGCTCTCATAGTACCCATATATAAAAAGGGAAATAAAACTGAATGTGAGAATTACAGAGGTATTTCTCTACTGAGTTTTCCTTGGTAAGATTTATGCCAGTATACCTGAGAAACGGTTGAGAAGGATTGTGGAAGAGAAGCTTGGTGAAGAACAAGTGGATTCAGGCCAAATAGAGGCTGTAAGGATCAGATTTTCACTTTACGACAAATAGTTAAGAAGTTATGGGAATATAACAAAGATCTGTATTTAAGTTTTGTAGATCTGGAAAAAGCATGTAAGAAGAAGCCAAGAGAGAAGATATCAAAAAGCTACAATTGTATGGTGTCAGTGGGGCATTATATCAAGCAGTACTTATTCTTTATTTCAGTTGTAAATCAGCAGTTAGAATTGAAGGAAGTACATTATCTCCTCTGTTATTCATTATCTACACGGATCGCATTATGAAGGAAAGTGGTATTAAACCTGATATCAAAATTGGAGATGTTAATGTCAGCTCTTTGCTTTATGCAAATGAAGTTATACTTCTAAATAAATCTGCTACAAGTCTGCAAGATTCCCTGACTAAATTGAATAACTGTTGTAATAGATATGGTAAGGTGGTCAGCAATATCAAGACAAAGATAATGAAAATAGGCAGAAGCATTGAAATATCAACTGTATTTTGAATGAAGAACCTATAGAACAAGTAAGACATTTCAGCTACTTAGGTACGATTTTTAGTGAAGATGGTAAATTATATATGGAAATAGACAACAGAATTAACAAAGCTGGTATGGTAGGAAGTCAACTGAATAAATTTACATGGAATAAGAGAGAAATTAGCCAAAACACTAAATTAGCTGTATACAAGACGCTGTTCAAACCAATTTTATGGATCTGAGAGCTGGGTCAGAAGTAAAACACTTGACAAAAGACTAGAGACTGCAGATATGAGAATCCTGAGAAAGATTAGGGGCATGAACAGATGGCATCAATGACAATATCATATTAAAAATGAGGATATTAGGAGAGAACTTGTTAGCATCCAGGAATGTGTTAGCAGAGCTAATCTCAAGTGGTATGGTCACTTAAACTGAATGGGGAGAGCAAAGATTAGCAAAACAAGTGTTCTCTGCCAGGTTGGCAGGAAAAAGACCCAGAGGAAGACCAAGATATAGGTGGACTGATACGGTAAAAATGTGCCTTAGCACAGCGTTTCCCAAACTGTGTGCTGCGGCCCCCTTGGGGGGGGGGGGCTGTAGGTTTTGTTGAGGGGGGGCCGTGAAATAATGAAAACAAATTTAAAATCTTTTAAGACTAAGTAGATTTTTTTATCTTAAAAGAAACGTATTTAATTTTTATTATTTCTTTTTTATATTTTAATGGAAAAAAATCACACATTGGTGCTGGTTCACAAATTTTGTTTCCTGCATATTTTGGCGATTAATGAATATTAGTAAATATATGCTTATTCATATAAGTTTCCTTTCAAAGCAGAAATCTAAGAATTACAGTTTCAAATAAACAATTTCAAATTACAGTTTCACCTGATATTGGTGTAGCAGTATCAAAACACATCATCACATTAAATTGTGATTAAACTTCTTTTATGTTTTTAATTTTTTCTTTATTAATAATCGTTTTACGTTTCATGTGCTTGTACTGCAAGCACATTAAACGTAAGATGCTAAAAATATAATATTTGCATTTGATTTTTGCAATATTCGCTGTGCATGTTTTGTATTGAATATAAATACAATAAATATTATAATAATATGTCTATATTACGATTTTTTTTCGAGGGGGGCCGTGAAATATTTTAATTTTTCCAAAGGGGGCCCTGACATCCAGAAGTTTGGGAAGCACTGCCTTAGAAGATAGAAATATAAGATCTGACAGTGTTGGAGCCTTGACAGGTAACAGATTGATTTGGAGGAAAATTGCAGATAGGAAGTTAGTAATGATGTAAATTTTTTATGTAGTACTATCATATCCTGTACACCCCCTTAAGGGTAAATGTCAGGAATTTGATGATGACGAACTGTGGGCCAAAGGAAAGGTTGAAATGCATATACACTGCTTTGAAAGAAGTTAATGGACCCCCCCCCCCCCCCATGGGCAAGGCATATCATGCCATGTAATGAGTCAAGTGTCTGTAGTAGCCAGTATAAATTGAAGAATATGATGCTCACAAGTCAGTGAAACTGTATCTGGGTTAAATGGCTGTGAGAAGGGAACTGATGAAGTTTGAAAGAAGTGTCGTGATAGGATGCCATGTTGCAAGCCTATCTGTTCAGCAAATTGTTGACAAATTGGGCCATCCCAGGACAACAATCAGCAATACCATACTGAGATGGAAGGAATCAACTGCAAGTGCTACCTGCAGTGGATGACTCACCACACTCACCAAACATGGCCGTAGGGTGCTATGAAGGATAATATTTAAAAACCACCATTCGTTGACCAACATATTAAATGTGGGGTTCTGGACATTGGCTGGACATGAATCTGCACAAAAAAAAAAAAAAAAAAAAAAAAAAATTCAGATCCAAGGCTCATGACATAGATTTCCATGCTGGGCCTGCAATATGCAAGCCCCACATTACACAAACCAACATGCAGTGTCATCTTCAGTGGTGCAAAGAGCATGTGCAGTAGATTGTGGAAGCTTGGAAAGTGTTATGTAATGACAAATTATGCTACACTCTCTAATTGATCTAAGCATATTGACTGGTGTGGGTGTAGCAGATGCCTGCTGAACGTCTCTTACTAGAGTCATCATCATCATCATTGTCATGAACCATGGGCTCACTGCCCATTGGTGTCTTACTAGAGTGCGTAACCTCAAATATGATATTCAGAGTAAGTGGTGTGATGGTATCATCCTAATATAAAAATCTCCAATTTTGATATTAGGAATTGGCATTGTTTTTCCTGGTTTGGCCTCAGACTTCTCTTTATGATGCTATGAACACTAAATTCTCTGAGATATCTGAACATTCTGGACAATGCAATGCTTCCTACTTTGTAGCATTTCTATGGAACTGACCATTGTCTCTTTCAACAAGACAATGTACCATGTCATAAGGGTGCTGCTGTAACTGCATAGTTTATGGACATGAATGTCACGACACTTGACTGGCCTCCACAGAGTCCTGATCTCAATACTACTGAACATTTGTGGGATGAAATGGAGCATCAGGTGAGAACAGGGGATGTCCACTTCACAACAGTCCTGAATCTCATTACATGCTTACAGGAAGAATAGTCCAAAATTCCTATTGATGTTATTGTACACTTAAGGAAAGTATGCTCCAAGGATTGCTAGGATTACAAAAAGAGGTCCTACATCTCATTAAGGTGGTGCCTTGGCTGTTGTAGATGATCAGGTAATAATATCAGATAAGAAAGACAATTTACAAAGAGCAATATATAATTTAAATGTTATAGTAGAACAGTTCAGAATGAAAATATCCATAGATAAAACTAAAACAATGGCATTTTGTGGACAAACTCCAGTTAGAAGTAAAATAGTTATTAATAATAAAATAATAGAACATTTAAATACTTTTAGTTATCTTGGATGTGAAATATCATATGAAGAGAAAAAAAACACAAAATTAAAAACTTCAACATTTTTACAGATTATAGGCCTGATAAATAGAACACTCAATCCAAATATAGTACAAAAAGAAACACATTTGAAAATATACACTACTTTAGCAGTGCCCACATTATTAAATGGCAGTTCAATTTGGGCAATAACAAATGAGATAAACAAAGAATAAAAACAAGTGAAATGAGATTTATGAGAAGAACTGCAAAATACACATTATTAGACCAAAAAAGGAACAAAGATATTTTAAAATAACTAAAAACAAAATTAATAGAAGAAAAACAAAACAATTATAAACAAAAATGGATAGAACATGTAAACTGAATGGCAACACACAATATCCTAAACAAATAATAAAATATAAACCAATTGGAAAGAGAAGGCCAGGTAGATCTCAAAAAAGGATATTAGATGGATAATGAGATCGGAACAGACCAATATGGTCTATATCCATAATTAGCGTTATGATGATGATACAGCAAATGAACGTAAGAGGTTATTACTAACGATAGTGGAAGAACTTCAACCAACAAAAATAGAAGTTAAGGAGAGTTTTAGATCTGAGGGAGATGGTTCATTTAAGGCTATCTGGTGTCAGATAGAGGCCAAAGGAAGAAATACATCCATGGTTGCTGCTAGAGACCAAGGGGAAAGGGGGAGATCCAGAGGAAGATGTGAGTGCCAGCAAATTAGCATGAGTGTAGATTGAGTAATTATTATTGGCAGGATGGAAATAGAATTTATTCTTTACTTGATTACTAAGTGGTAATTACCTGAAACAGCATGTCACAGAAGTAGCCAGGGGTTCGAGAGTGTTGGATGTGGTAACAGTGTCAGCAGATCTATCCATAACCACTGTAGCAACTCAGCCTCCAATTGGGATAAGTAACAATGCAGTCTTGTTCTGGAAGGCAGGTTGCTCAACATGTGGAATTTAGTCAAGAAACGATTTATGTGGAACTACAAAACTGGTGATTATCACAAAACTTAGATGACAGCCTGGAGCAGTGCCATGGCTTGAAAAGCTACAAGGGAAGAATGCCAACAGTGCATGGGAAGTGATTAGGGATTGTTTAAGAGAAGCAGTATTGGACCGCATACTTAGGGTCAGAAGGATAAACTGAGTAGAGGTTAAATAGATGAGTAATGATATAAGGCAGGAATTGCAAAAAAAAATAATAATAAAATAAATAAATAACATTTTGGAGGGAACATAAAGAAAAGGTGATCAGCAAAGCAAACTCATGAGCAGTACAAAGTGCAAGCAAAAAGAGTGACTAGTATGGTAAGAAAAGCCAAATCAGATTATGAGAGAAAATTATCTAAGTAGGCCAAAGTAAAGCCAAAAGTGTTTAAGAGAAAGCATGATTACAGAAGAATAACTTCAATCAATATGGCAAGAATATTTATCTCAAAGATACTTTAACTCTATTCAATATATATATATATATATATATATATATATTGGTCAAATTCTTCAAATATGGAAAACAACAATAAAACAAGGTATCCAGTTAACCAGAACTGTTATCAATATAATGCTATAAGCATATGACCAGATCATATTACAAAACAATTGAGATGATGTTCAAAAATCAATTTATGAATTAACACGTTGACCGCCGTATGAATCAAATACGATTCACACTACATTTGTTCAATGCGTTGCGTGAATCATATTTGATTCGCATAAAGATTTTTCTTTCAGGCCGTGTAGTTCACCCGTGATTCGTATCTAAATGAAATGCTTATGGGTAATGGAAATGTGGGGCCTGGTAAACAGGTTTATATGGTTAGCACAGTAGAATTTCAACTACACGACCTATTATAGGGGTTTTATTTTTACCTGATTTAGGCCAATTTCTAATGTTGAATAAAACAATAACAATGGTGCTAAATATTTATTTATAATATATGTCATTAGAAATGTTACAAATCATAAATTTTTCTTCTAAACAATTGAAAAACTAATAAACAAAAAAATGTCAAATAATAGACAAATTGATATGAAAAAAATAATTAGGTGAAATTATTACAATTACAAACTACAGTTATGCACAATAGTAAAACAACGAACACAGTAAAATTTTTTGCACTGAACACATTTCCACCGTGTTTGTGTCGCCTTAGATGTTGCATATTTTCTATTATGTTCTTCGGTTAACTTTTTGTAGCAAGATGTACATCTTCTCCTATTACTGGTACCAACCTCTTCTAAAATATGTTTTTCCTTGTCTGAAGTCGAAGCGACATTATTTTCCTTTGGTGTAATTCCTAATAACTCTTTTGCGATTTTTTCTCTAAATTCTGTGATGCTAATGTTTTTATTAGTAACTCGCTTATATACTATAAAAGCGTTCACCACAGCAGAACCTAAAAGAATTTCAACTGCGAGTTTTCGATACCATTTCACACTTCTTCGAAGACAAGAAGCATAGGCTTTTATCTGATCAGATAGATCAATAAAACTTTTGCTTTTGTTATAGTCCATAATAGCTTCCGGCTTTTGCACTACCATTTCTTGCTGTAAGGGATTTCATTTTGTTTGTGTGTTTTGTTGATAACATAAGCACTTCACGTTTATCGCACCATTTTATTACCACCACCCCTGTGTCACTTTCTTTACCAATTATTTCACCCTTTTTCAATTTCTTCTGGGTAACATCCTGTGGAATTCCCTTTCGATTTTTTCTCAAAGTGCCTACAAGGTGTGTTTGTCTATTCAAAAGTTTGTGCGCTAATTCAATACTGGTATAATAATTATCTACAAATATTGTGCGTCCATGGTCAAGAAGATTCTCACAAAGTCCCATAACAATTGAAGTTGGAACACTATTAGTAGCATTGGTCTTTTCTGCGCCGCAGTATATCTTGAAATCATATGTATATCCATCTTCAATACACAATTTGAATAGTTTTATGCCAAATTTGTGTCGTTTATTCTTGATGTACTGTCGAAAGGCAATACGACCTCGGAAAGGAACTAAAGTTTCATCAACGCAAATATTACTCGAAGGCGTCATTATTTTCTGGAAATTTTTTCTTATATGATTTATGAGAGGTGTAATTTTATAAAGTCTTTCAGAAGTATTTCCACCCTCGTTGTCTGTGAAGTGCCAGTTACCGAGAAGAAGATCGAACCGATTCCTTGACATAACTTGTTTGATTTCTGTAGAATAGAGGATGTTATTCGACCAATAACACTCTAATTTTGGCATCTGCACTAAACCGAACCAAATTTGCAGACCCAAAAATATCTTCATTTCGGTATTACCAGTTGTAGATACTTTTATTCTCTTCCTAGCAATGAGAGAATCAGAATCTGAAGACACAGAACTAAGATCACTTCCGTAGTAACTTTCCGTAGAATATTCATATGGTTCGTCATCAGATAGAACTTCATTTATCAAGGCTTCTAAATGACGTTGCTCTTTTTCGTAGTCTCCCATATTAGGGCAATTTATAACAATATTTATCACTATAACAAATTTATTCCACCGGACAAAACACTCAACACATATAACTGTTCGTAAGCGTCATATATATCCAAGTTTGACCTTGTGTGAAGTGCGAATCACGTGTGCACCGCTCGGCCCAGCAGTAAAAAAATTCTTCTCAGGCCGCGCGGTGCACACGTGATTCGCACTTAAAAAATCTATTTAGCTGCATGAAATAAATAAAAAATCATAAAATATGATTATTTTATGTTACTTTAAGCAAATTGTAAAACAAAAAGAAGTTGGCCTGGGGATCAAAAAATTTTTTAACATTACGGCAGTCAACGTGTTAAACAAAATAAGGCAACTATACCATGTAAAAATTTCACAAAATTAAAAAAATAAAATACAAAAAATTCATGGCATTTAAGGGTCAAGATCATATATACAACATATATATGATAAAATAATACAACAGGTGACACACTTTAGTTATTAAGGTTGCATAATAACTTATCTAAAAGACAAAGATTTGGTTAAAAAAATAAAGAAATTTCAGAAAATCTGTGGAAAAATTAAATGGACAGTGAATAAAAAAACACGATGAGAAACCCAACTTAAATTTTACAAAGTGATGTCTGCTCCTACTCTGTTATATAGTTCAGAAACATGAACTGTTACAAAGAAAGATGAAAGTAAAATACAGGTTAGCAGAAATGAGATTTTTAAGAACAATTAAAGGATGCATGAAATTAGACCACATAAAAAATGAAGACATATAAAAGAGCTAGATATTTACAAGGTAAATGAAACACAGAGAAAAATGGAAAGGAAAGATACTGACCACCAAAAGAAGTGGAAAAATGTAGACTAAAGGGGGAAGAGTGCTGGAAACATGCATCTTTAGTGGTGTACTGTATGGATCTAAAACGTGGGTAATAAATAAGAAATCAAGAAAAAAAATTTTGGCATTTGAAAGAACTTGTTACAGAAAGATTCTAAGAATAGGATGGGTATACAGAAAATTACAAATGAAGAGCTCTATTGGAAGATACAACCAAAGGAGAATATAATGCATAAGATTTTAAAATGGAAGCTGCAATTATTTGGACACATCTGCAGAATGAGTGAGGACTGGAAGATAAAGACATTCATGTTTGGTATTATGGATGGTGTAAACAGGAGATGTAGGCCATACAGAGAATGGATAGATGACATAAAGGACTAGTGTGGAATGGATGTACAGAAACTGTGACACTGTGCATGGACAAAGAAAGGTGGAAGAAGATAGTGAAGGAGGCATAGAACACCAATGGGCAGTGAGCCCATACTTCGTGATGATGAAGATGAAAGGGGAGAGAGAGACCAGCTGCAAGATGGAATGACCAGTGAAGCTGAAACAGACAAATGCTTACTCTTTGATAAGAAGATGAACTTTAATTACTGTTGATAGTAGGAAAGTGACAGAAGCAGAAGAAATACTTGAACTACTAAATGATCACTTTGTAAGTGTATATCATCTTGTAAAGACTGGAGTTTCTGATGTGACAGAGACTGATGTGAGAATTGAGGGAAATGAGCTGAAAGTGCTAAGCATATTGAAAAATATCAATATAAATACAGCCATGGGATTGGATGGCAATGTCAGTCCATGTGCTATGAGAATGTGCAAGAGAACTGGCATTGCCTCTGATGAAGTTCTTTAATCTAAGACTTAGCTCTGGCAAGGTTCCAAGAGAGTGGACACAGAATAGGATAGTTCTATTACATAAAGGTGTCTCCAAGACAGAAGTAGCAAATTATAGACCAATTAGTATCTATCTTAGGAGTGGTGGTTAAAGGTAAAATTCAGAAATGAGTGGATAGTAATATGATAATCTATGGTAGGGAGCATGGGTCTATTAAAGGTAGGTCCTACCTTAGTAATTTGTTCACATTTTATAATAAAGTGACAGCAGAAGTGGATAAAGGAGATAACATGATACTACTGAACTTTGCAAAGTCATTTAGCAGAATATTATATGGAAAACTATTACACAAGTTGGAACAAATGGGAATAGATCTGAAGATGGTGGCATGGATGGGAAAGGAAGTTGACTGCAGAGAGTGAATATGGTGGAGTGGAATCAAGGCAAATGAGTGTAGTAGTAGTAGTAGTATGGCCACTACTCTTATAAAATTAGTATAAGAGTATCCTCTAAGTTATATATTAATGATATGGGAATGATTTAAGCAGGAAGGGGTGGGGGGTATTCAGTTGTTTGCTGATGATACGAAAGTGGGGAAGACGATAGAGATGATGTAGACAATAAAGATGATGTACATATCCTGTGGGATGATTCAAATAAATTGGCAGTATGGGCAAAGGATAATGGTTGTCAATTTAGTGTTGCAAAATGTAAGGGCATGCACTTTGAAATGAAATGATTACACACTTGTTATCATGGTACAATGGTATTTATCATAACATAATTTCTCTCTCTCTCTCTTTTTTTAAACCACAAAGTTCTTTCTTTCTGAGAGTGGATTGATAGACTAATCTTTAAAAGTACCTGTGGCATGACAATAAATAATAAATCACACGATAACCACAGTAATTAACTTTAATAAAATGAAAGTACAGATTTTTGTACTGAAAATAACAGTACATCATCAGTGTGTAGAAACAAGCAAATCAAAGGAACATGAATACAAAGTACATACCACAGTCGGTAGTTTACCAATTAATGAAAGTACAGATTTTTGTACTGAAAATAACAGTACATCATCAGTGTGTAGAAACAAGCAAATCAAAGGAACATGAATACAAAATACATACCACAGTCGGTAGTTTACCAATTAAAAACTGTTGCTGCGTGCTAGAAATTAATATTAAGTAAGGCTTACCAAGGCAACTCCAACGGCGAAGGTTATATTATCATAAGCTCTCCGGTAAAATTTCAAAACTTTTAATTTCATTATCTGGTTATAACATGAATGAGTACATATATTCTTTATAAGTTATACATCAAACTTTTTTTGTACGAATTCCATGCAAAGAAATTTTATGATGCAAAACATGAATTCTATGCATGGATTTTTATAATTTCTCCACTCATATGACAAACCATTCACTATACAAATGAACCAACCTTTCAGAATATCAACTTCTACAACTTTAGTTGCCTTATAACCTTGTTAATTCCCATGCTAATAAAACTCAATTCTGTCTTATTTCTTACCAAAATTCTGTCTTACTTTTTACTTCTTTTTGTTTATAATTTTTGATAATACTCACATTTCTTTAAAACAAGATGAAATTTCTTTTCTTAACATAAGTAACCTGCAATGCTTCTTGGCAAAAATATTACAAATATTGCCTCCATAGCATTTAAAAAATTAGGTTTCATCTCTTGCTTTACCACTGAACAGCTATTAACACTACAGATGGCATGCCTATTCAACCACTGAATACTGTTTTCTTATTCTGGACTCTGTTCAGAATGTTCAGAGTTCTTTACCTAATTTTTGAGTAGGTACAGAAGAGAGCAATCAGGCTTACCCCCCCCCCATCTCTTAGCAATTCACTTCACTCTCTCTCTCTCTCTCTTTCATACAAATGTTCACTTTCTGCTACTTACAATTTTGACAAATGCATATCAAAAGGCTTGGGTGTTGTTGATTATTCATAATAGTGCTTCACAGTATAAACAACACTAAAAGAGGAAAAAATAAATTTATTTATTTAACTGACTAATATTTTGCTGGTTTTCTATCCAGCAACTCAGAGCATAAATTATAATTGTGACACATTTTGACAAATACTTCTAAGGCTATTGTTTATTAGAATTCCCAATTTCCCTTCCATGCTGGCTTAATGCTCTGTCATAGCAAAGTAACTTAACATCTTTGAAACCTGATTAAATGCTCTGACAGGGAGATAATCCTGTTTGCATCATATATTATGGCTATCAAATCACGTGTTCTAAACAGTCTGCCTGTTTTACATGAGTAAAAACTGAGTTTCCAGGAAGAGAAACCCTGCCACTTTCATACGAGACTGGCTAACTCACTTTCAATGGAAAAGCCATCATAAAGGTTCTTTGCATCCTTCAAAGGATTCAAACTCAGGTTTTGAATCTTTCCAACCAAAGGGTACTGTCAAAACCAGCTGGGCTAGGGAGGCTAGCATTTATCAGAACTAGCATCAATAATTACACTCTCTCTCTCTCTCTCTTCTAGATTGTTAAAAGATGTGCAGCAACCTTTCAACATTTATTCACATTTCAACTCCAAGCTCAAAGAAGAAAATTTTCTTCTTCATTCATCCCTTTTTATTTATTATTATTTAGTGTATGATATATTACACATCACAAAGCATAAAATTTATGACAATCGATAAAAAATTACCAGTTAACATCTAGATTACAAATAAAATCAATTGATTCTTTGGTTGCAAACAGGAATTCACTAAAATTTCCTTTAGGCTCTTAAGGGACAGTCTTGTATAAGCTGTCGCACTGATTGTTTTGCAGCACCACAATCACAGTTTGGGGGAACTGCATTGTCCCATTTGTGAAAAGCATCAGCACATCTACCATGTTCTGTTCTGTTCTGATTCTATTGAGATGACCAAATTCTATGCAGTAATTCAAAACCAGGGAGTTTCCACGTGATACATGGCAAAGTGTGGCACTCTGTTTGTGATTCATCAAACCACCTTGATGATCAGGCATTGTTCATGCAGAAGTTGTTTGAGAAAAGCACCTCTGCAGTACTTAGTGGATGTTTTCTAGAACGAAGTCTGTTGTTATTAAAGTCTTCAAGGTCAGAGTGGATAGGGAGCTGTTGAATGAACATGATCTTCTTGTATTCTTGAAGTACATTTGATCTGCGTAGGTTTGACGGTGAGATATGGCTCAGAATTGGGAGCCAATAAGTAGGAGTTGATTTAATCGTACCTGAGATTAGGCACATGGTGTTATTCAGTTGTGCAGCTACAAGTTTCACATAGGCACTATTCATCCAAACTGGAGTGCAGTATTCTGTGGCAGAGTAGACAAGACCAAGGGATGAGCACCTCAATGTGTAAGCTGTAGCACCCGAATAGGTGCTGCAGCTCACACATTGAGGTGCTCAGCTACAGAGTTTTATATTATATTACAGCTACAGAGTTTTTATATTATATTATTTCTCATTTTCAGTTTTTAGCTGTTTTAGACAGGTGAGATAGACTTCCAAAGGTCTATTCGTCAATTTGTTTTTAAGGTGAAAGCATAAGGTTTCTGTTTTGTTTACATTAGACTTGAATCTCCATTTGCAAAAATATTTTCCAAGGGAGTTCACATTGGTAGTTAGGATTTCTTCATTCGTTTCGACAGATTTTATGTCTAACTGCTATAGCCCAGTTGTCAGCATAACCCGAACCATTTGGAGTATGTATTGGGTATATCAGCCACATATAAGGAGAATAATAGCAGAACTAGCACCAAGTCTTGTGACAGGTCATTGTTTAGCTTCCTTTGTTTGCTGGTAGAATTTCCCATAATAACTTGGAGTGTTCTGTTGGTAAGCATGTTTACCATTGGGTGAGTAGTGATCTGGCAGGGAATTTCATGAAGAAGTTTACAGATTAGGGTTACAGATTATTCATTCCTTCTATTGTTGTCTTTTAGAACAGTCTCGCTTCTCATGTATTTTTTAGAGTATGCAATCTACAGGTTTTCAAATCCAATGTCAACAAATTTTTTCTTTGTTCACAACGTGTCCATCCATGTACTAATGACTTGTCCATCCATGTACTAATGACTTGTCCATCCATGTACTAAAATACATTATAGGTAAAACAATCTCTCATGAGGGAGGGAGGGAGGGAGGGAAGAGCAAGCTTCTTTACTAACCAACAACATTCTACATATATGTATATATATATATATATATTTTTTTTCACACTCCACATTGGAGTTCTTATTTTTCCATCATTGCAGCAAACTTTGCTACATAATTACTCTGTTTCTAGGGGCAGTGTTTCCCAAACTTTTTTAGTTATTGAGCACTTTTCATCTCGCACCATTTTCCTTACCACTAGTACTGCGTAAACATGCAAGAGAATGTCAGTGGAAAGCTAGTTTGTTTCATCTACTCAAATGGTGCATGATATCGGTTCACTCCCCCCCCCCTCCTCAACTTCAGTAGTCCAGGCTAAATCACATATGAATGGCATGTTAGATCAGCACATTGCTACTTTTTTGCAGTATGTCATTACCTCTACATGCACTTCCCCATGCAAAGACCACCAAAATAGTGTTCCACAGTCTATTTCATTATTGTTTTTTTATTTTTTGATTATTAATTACAATTTTTCACAGAAGGCTACTGATATGTGGCATATTAGACCAGTACATTGCTACTTTTTTAGCAGTATGCCATTACCTCTACACACTTCTCTAAGCAAAGCCCACCAAAAGAGTGTTCCACATTCTATTTCATTATTAGTCTATGCGAGTATATAGTATAACAAAACAAAAAAAAAAAAAGTTAAAGATTATAATGATATACTGGAAAAATAAAGATCTGCTCAGAAGTTCTGTGGGTATCAAGACAAAGAAAAGAATAATAAGAACATTAGAGCAGTTTTCACATATGAAAATGAGACCTGGATATTCAAGAAGAAAGTAAGACAACAGATAATGGCCTTTGAAATGTGGTACTATAGGAGTGCTCTGAAAATCTCATGGACAGAACATGTGACAAACACAAATGTCCTACAGAGAATGAGAATACAGAGATCTTTATTAAAGGAAATGATCCAGAGAAAGATGAGACTGGCAGGACATATACTCAGAGGTTCAGCAGGACAGAGGATACTAACAGTTTTAGAAGGAAAAATTATGGGGAAAAGGATCAAGAGGAAAAAACGAAGGATATGGCTTGAAGATATAAGATCATGGACAGGATCACATATAATTATTTTGGGAAACGCTGTTCTAGAGTTTGATTCTTATTTTCAAACTCTTTAATCCTCCCCCCCCCCCCCACACACACTAATATTTGAATTCACGCTTATCATCAGTTGCATCAGTCTTGGGACTGGTAGCTCAGCAGCAATTTCCTCCATTCTGCTCTGTCATTGGCTTTCTTCTTAACCTCCTGGTAACTCCTCAAACCTGTGCTGTCTTTGACTTGGTCAAGAAAGCTTTTCCTTAGTCTGCCTCTTCTTCTTTTCCCCTCTATTTTGCCTTCAGTTATTGTTTTCACAAGTCCATCATGTCGAAGTATATGTCCAAACCACCTATCCCTTCTAATTTTGATCGATTTAATTAGAGTTCTTGTTTCGTTTATCTCTCTCAGGACTTGTTCGTTTGATTTTTTTTCTGTCCATTTTATTTTGTTCATGCAGCGACAGCACCACATTTCAAAAGCCTCCAATCTTCTTACATCTTCTCTGCCTAGAATCCGGGCTTCACGCTTAACATACAGAATTGCTTACCTTTGATTCTTTGTAAAACTTTAAAACACAGTTTTATTCACAATGGTTGTTCGTTTGATTTTTTTTCTGTCCATTTTATTTTGTTCATGCAGCGACAGCACCACATTTCAAAAGCCTCCAATCTTCTTACATCTTCTCTGCCTAGAATCCGGGCTTCACGCTTAACATACAGAATTGCTTACCTTTGATTCTTTGTAAAACTTTAAAACACAGTTTTATTCACAATGGTATGTGTGTTTTTATTCTGTTCAAAAATAGGTGGGCGTCACTTTCGATTTTAAATCCTCTGTATAACTTCTCTGCCAGTCTGGTTGGTCGAATGGTTAGCGTATCCGCTCTCCAGCCAAAAGGCTGTGGGTTCTAATCCCACTGTGGGCATGGATGTTTGTAACTCTGTCTGTGAAAATACTAGTGGTGGTGGTGGGAAGTAGATGACGTTAGTGTTGTTGCAGCTCGTTGTAGCTGGTGAATTGAGTGGTGGAGTTGTAGAGTAGATGCCCTCCCTCGATGAGGCTTTGCTCCCTGGAGGTGTCATGTAATAATAATAATAATAATCTTGGATACTCTGAAGATATCACTCTCAACAACAGGCTCTCCCCTAACATTTGCAACCCACATGCCACATATCTAAATATTTAAATTTAAAAGTTATAAATCAAGATAACAAATTGTTAAAGAAAATAAGTCCTAGCATCCAACCTAGACATATGTACCTTCATAATGAACAAAAATTGAAAAAGATGTATAACTCTATGGTTTTTATATGACTGAAATTTGGCAAAATATCAAAGATTACAAAATTTGAGCAAACAAAGTTTGCGCCTGAAAGTATCTTCAGGACTGGGGTAAGGTGGTACAACACTGGCAACTCATTGCAAAGGGAGCAAGCTAACATCACTCCTATCTCAGCATCTCCCATAATGCAAAACACATCTCCTTGCGGATATGTATAATGTTATTCATTAAGGGAAGGGCCACTACCCAGACTAGTTTTGACCTTTATTGAGGTCTCTTCAGTGGGAGCCAGGCCCAAGTGGAGATACCAGGCAGAAGCATTAGCAAGGTCATCTCTACCTATAGGAGTTGCCAAACGGTGTGCCACCTTTTTATTAAATTACTCTGGATTTAGAGAAAGATGTTGAAAGTTTATTTTTCACTTGGTTAGACTATAATAAATTTAGTTTAATCCTTTATCCAAGTGTGAGCAAACAAAGTTTGTACCTGAAAGTATCTTCAGGACTGTGATAAGGTGGTACAACACCAGGGCACTCCTTGCAAAGGTGGAGCAAGCTACCAACACTCCTATCTCAGTATCTTCCATAATGCAAAACACATCTCCTTGTGGATATGTATAATGTTGTGCATTAAGGGAAGGGCCACTACTCAGACTAGTTTTGACCTTTATTGAGGTCTCTTCAGTGGGAGCCAGGCCCAAGTGGAGATACCAGGCAGAAGCATTAGCAAGGTCATCTCTACCTATAGGAGTTGCCAAATGGTGTGCCACCTTTTTATTACTTTCAGGTGCAAACTTTGTTTGCTCACACTTGGATAAAGGATTAAACTAAATTTATTATAGTCTAACCAAGTGAAAAATAAACTTTCAACATCTTTCTCTAAATCACGAGTAATTTAATAAAAAATTTAATAACAAATGGTGTTTTTATTAAAGTAATTTAATAAAAACACCATTTGGCAACTCCTATAGGTAGAGATGACCTTGCTAATGCTTCTACCTGGTATCTCCACTTGGCCCTGGCTCCCACTGAAGAAACCTCAATGAAGGTCGAAACTAGTCTGGGTAGTGGCCCTTCCCTTAATGCATAACATTATATATATCTGCAAAGAGATGTGTTTTGCATTATGGGAGATACTGAGATAGGAGTGATGTTAGCTTGCTCCACCTTTGCAATGAGTTGCCTGGTGTTGTACCACCTTACCCCAGTCCTGAAGATACTTTCAGGTGCAAACTTTGTTTGCTCACACTTGGATAAAGGATTAAACTAAATTTATTATAGTCTAACCAAGAAAAATAAACTTTCAACAAAGATTACTGAATTTAATTATTATTGTGCATGTGTGGGCTTTCTGATATTGGGTCAGCAATGTTTGCATGTGTAATAAAATAGAGATAATACATAACTCTTAAATTATTATATATTTATTCCATAAAATTTATTTTTCCATAACAATGATTCTTAATCTTTCCTTTTTTACCTTTTAACAAATGAATTTTTCTGTGTTTCTGATATGCAGGGCCCATACCAGTGCCCTTCCTGCCTAGGTCTAAGAGTGGCACTGCAAAACAATAATGTAACTGATAATTTTTTTTCTTGTTTTGTGTGTTCTCATCACATGCATAAATTCATGTGGTGAGAACACATGGTGTTATAGTATGCCTATGCTTTAGAGATCTTCACTTGGAGACTTGCCAAGAATAGCCGATTCAAGCTGAAGGGGAGAAAGAAATGAAGATCGTATGAATTGATCGCCAACACGCGAAATCACGTGCATTATAGGTAAAATTTTCCAACTGTTATACAAGCAACATAGTTAACTACAATGATCATAAAAGATAAGTTAATTTTCCGATGTGTAATAATAAACAACTCATCCCACAATACGGATTGATTACCCTATTATCGGAACGGATTCTCCTTCTGTTGACATGCGCACAAGTGTCGAAGGGTCTCTAATCTGTGCGCATACTATAGTAATGATTACCTGTTTCCAGAGCAGATAACTAATCAGTATCTATTATTCTTAGTCCTACCCTTTTATCCAAATTTTCTCAATGCATTTCTGTAAGTCGGATTCATTTTCTATTCTATTATTACAGTCTCCAATGAGAAACACTGCTTTTGCTTTATTTTTAAACTAACTGCCTCTCTAATGTACATTAACTGCCTCTCTCAAACATTTCTCTACTTCCTTAATTGTGCAAACCATAAGCAGAAAATAATTCTCTTTGTCCAATTTCCAATTTTGAAATTTGCTCATATCACTCTACTTGAACCTGACTCTCATTCAAGAAATTTATCATCATATTTAATTTTGAATAATATTATAGCTATTTCCTTCTTTCCGTGATCAATAGCACTTTAATAAATCACCATATTGTTCTTTTGAAGGATCTAAACTATTATTATTATTATTTGTATGGGTACTCCATGGAGTCAAACAACTCATCACAGGAGACCAACTTCATCCATTAGCACAATACCTATCATACATCTCCTTAAACTTATTCACCATCGTGGCACTCACAACCACCTCTGGCAATTCATTCCACTCATTTACCACTCTCCATATGAAGAACCTAGTCCACACAAACTTACTAACCATGCTCTTAGTCCCAAGTGTGACCCCTTGTGTTCTGCCTACTCCCCATGTATTGAAAAATTTCTTCTGTGTCAATCTTATAGAATCCCTTTAGTAATTATAAGTTTCTATTATATCCCCCCCCCTCTTCCTGCCAACTAAACTCTGCAACCCACACACCCTCAATCTATCCTCATAGGGAACATTCCACAGAACTGTCACCAGTTTGGTCACTCGTCTCTGAATCCTCTCCACCACCTCCCAATCCCTAACAAATGCAGGTGACCAAATATGTGCACAGTAGTCAAAATGTGGCCGAATTATAGCCTTATAAAGAGGGATAATAACTTCTCTGTCTTTACTTGTCATGTGTTTTTCAGCATCCATGTAATCCTCTTAGCTATTTTGTCAACTATTTGCAATATGTCCTCTGAATTTCAATTCTCTATCCACCATCACCCCCAGATCACTAGGCTCGTCAATTTCTTGTAAACTAGTAACATCAATATGATACAAAGTGTGTAATCTTTTCATCCTGAAGTGCACTACCTTACATTTCACAACACTGATTTGATAACCATTGTCCTTTGCCCCATGCTACTAATTTATTTAAATCATCCTGTAAGATATTTACATCACCTTTATCAACTACTGCCCTCACTAGTGCATCATCAGCAAACAACTCAATATCCCAGTTCAAATCTTCTGCTATACACCCTCTGTCCAAAAAGAAACTGAACTTTTCAAAAATAGAAGAAACTAGTGGCGCCACCTGTTGTATCTTTTTGTTGTCAAAAGCGGCAAACTTCATTAGTGTTGTGTCAACTGTTTATGACATTTGTTTCATTAGAAGCCAAGTTATAGTGCCAAGAGTGACAGTGTGTTTTGACGAACGGTCAGTCATCACGATATTCATGCCATAAGTGAGGAATTCTCGCTATCAATTGCTTCAAAACTTCGAGACAGAACTCGCCATTGACCGTTTGGCCAGGCAGAATTCTTTGTGGATAATGCCCTTGGAATCATAGAAACAAATCAGCACTGTCTTTACTTTTGACTTCTCCAAGCGACCTTTTTTTTAATGCCCCTCTTCTGGTGGTCTCTACTCAACACTCTGGTGCTTTGTTTCAGGCTCATACTCAAAACACCACGTTTTGTCACCAGTAATGATCATTTCAAGGAAGTTTGAGTCCTTACCAGCAATTTTAATGTGATCCTTGCAGTGTTCAATTTGACACATTTTTTGGTCGTCAGTCAACTTCTGGGGAACAAATTGCGAATTCAATTTACGAACTCTCGGTCAAACTGTTGTGCACAGTTGATTTTGGAATCCCCAATTCATCTTCAATCAATCTCACAGACGATTTCAGTTTTTTTTGATGAAATCACGCACATTTTGGATGTTAACTTCAATCAGTCCAGTTTTTGGATGGCCCGGCTTTTCGTCGTCCTCAAGCATCTCATGACCACTTTGAAATCACTTAAACCACTCGTAAACTTGAGTACGGGATAAGCATTCATCACCGTATGCTTTTTGAAGCATTTGATGCATTTCTGTAACACTTTTACAAAGTTTAACACAAAAGTCAATTGCAGCTCTCTATTTGAAACTATTTTCCAAAACTTCTTCGTCCAAACACACACTGTCACTCTTGGCTTCTAATGAAACAAATATCATAAACAGTTGACACAACACTAATGAAGGCTGCCGCTTTCAACAAGAAAAAGATACAACAGGTGATGCCACTAGTTTCTTCTATTTTCGAAAAGTTCAGTTCTTTTTGGAAAGAGGGTGTATCATTAATGTACAAATTAAAGAGTAGTGGTCCTAGTACACAGCCCTGGGGCACTCCACTAGTCAGTCGCCTTGATTCCACCCCACCATATACCATCTTCTGATGCCTGTTTATCAGCCAATCTCCTATTATTATTATTAAGAGAGATCTGCAGGGAGTCAGAGACTCATCGAGGCAGGCCGCATACTACACACACAACAGCTATCATACTTATTCTTGAATTCATTCACACTGCTTGCACTCACAACATCCAATGGCAATCCATTCCAATCACGCACCACCCTCTGAGAGAAAAATCTAGCCCTCACACTCTTCTTGGTGGCCTTCATTCTCAGCTTCCAAGGATGCCCTCTTGTCCTTTCCCCACCCTCCATAAATTGAAAAATTCCATCAATTGAAATCCTGTATGACCCTATCCATGCCACCAACCTCATATCCATTTCCATTTGCTCCAACTTCTGTTTTCCATATAGTATTCTGTCAAATGACTTTGCAAAGTCCAGCAGTATCATGGTATCTCCTTTATCCACTTCTGCTGTCACTTTATTATAAAATGTGAACAAATTACTAAGGTAGGACCTATCTTTTATAGACCCATGCTGCCTACCATAGATTATCATATTACTATCCACTCATTCCTGAATTTTATCTTTAACCAACTTTTCTCCAATACTTTAACTACTACTCCCGAGATACTAATTGGTCTATAATTTAATTTGCTACTTCTGTCTTGGAGACACTTGTAATGGAACTATCTTATTCTGTATCCACTCTCTTGGAACCTTGCCAGAGCTAAGTCTTAGATTAAAGAACTTCATCAGAGGCAATGCCAGTTCTCTTGCTCATTCTCATAGCACATGGGCTGACATTGCCATCCAATCCCACCACTGTATTCACATTGATATTTTTCAATATGCTTTAATGCTTGATTGCTCCCATCTGTTTTCCTGGTTTTGCACTTCCAAACTCTCACTGAATAACACTTTCTCCAGGTCTAACTCCAAAACCATTTAAGTGCAGTCCGTCAGGCATATATATATATATATACAGGTCCTTACATCTGTCAAATTCACTCCACACAGCTATAAACTGCACACTATTCCTCCTGCACAATCTATTCATTCACTCATTGCAATCATGGCCCTTCTCATGCCCTATCATACCGAGGCAGTAGACTCCCAATCTTTTGCTTTCTTACTCTTCGTTTTTGCTTCTTCTAACAAGCTCTTTCATATCTTCTCTCATTGCATATTTCTCACCTTTCAAATAATTTTTGCCTGCCAAAACAATTAACCCATTCACTTCTTTCTTCTGCAAATTTAAAGCTTCACTAACATCCTTTATTTTCACACATGGAAAACATGCCTTTCAACACTTTCTCATTAAGTATACTTCTTATCATCAAATCCTCATACAATACTATCTCTTTTAACCCTGTTTCTTGCACTTTTAAGCTTTTTCCATTCACTCTCCATCCTTCTATACCACATGCCAATTGTTTTTCCAGTTACTTGAGCTCACATTTTGTCATCACATGAAGGAGTCTGCATAAGAATGCAATTTCTTTCCACGCTGGCATCTCATCATCCAACATTATTACTTTCAACCATTTCCTTCAAACTCTCATTTGTATTTTGTGCACTATCATTCACTGCTTCTGCTACATTTTCCACAACACTTTCACAATCCTGCCTTGTATCCATAATATCAATTACTTCATTCTTTCACTCTTGACACTTCTCGCATTTCTTACACTTATTTACGAAACATTTCCGACAAATAATCTCTCCATTTTTGCTCTCACACTGCAAACCATTCACTCTTAGCAACAAATACATTAAACACATACTGCATTTTGTTAAATCCTGCACACTGATATCAGATAACAGCAATGTCTTGGTCGCCATTTTTCTTGTATGCATTGATGACATAACAAAGAACATTTTTGAAAGAATATTGTGTAATAATAGTCAAGACTAAACAACATCATTTTGTGTCATCAGCAAACAACTGAATATCCCAGTTCAAACCTTCTGCTATATCATTAATGTACAAATTAAAGAGCAGTGGTCCTAGCATAGAGCTGTGGGGCACTCTACAAGTCACCTTCATTCACCTTGATTCCACTCCACCATACACCAATCTCTGATACCTGTCTCTCAGCCAATCCCCTATTCATGCGCGCCAACCTCATATCCATTTTCATTTGCTCCAACTTCTGTTTTTCATATAGTATTCTGTCATATGACTTTGCAAAGTCCTGAACACCACTGAACAACACAGTCAAAAATAAACAAAATTCCACCAATTATGTTTAACAATATCACCAATATCTACTAAAAAATAATTACTTATCTGAGCAAATATGTGTATGTCAGCCATGCCAAAAATTAATGATAATTATGATCATAATTAATCAAAAATTAATCATAATCATAACTACCATAATGACATGGTATTTTTGTAATCCATTTCTTTTCCATTAACTGACACGCTGCCCATCATCAGTTCTTATAGTTTATTTTAGCAGGTGTCTTTCCCCAAGTTTCCTGACAAAAATAGCAATGAACCTTTTATAACCCAGCAGTGCTGAAGATGATATAATATTTGATTATGCTGTAACATCTTAATGTACATGAAGTTTCAGCTGATATGAAATACTATATGGCTAGCTAAGTCCCAAACTGCCCATATTTGTTCATTTAGTATCCAAATGGAACATCATAGAAGGTAAGAATTGGATAGTGTGTCAAAAGCCCAGTGTGTCCACACATTCCTTATAAGCTACATGTTGGTCTTCTCTTCCTACCTACCTTAACACACACATACACACAAAAAAAAAAGTATATGATGTATTTAATGTCATCAGTTGCTTTATTTTTAAAAATAATAAGTGATTATGAAAGTGTTCAGATCTATTCTATGTTTTCTACTGATTTTCCTGACTATGCTATCAATAAATTAATAGTGAAACATGTCAAAGTTTGTCAAATTAAAAAAAAAAAAAAATATATATATATATATATATATATATATATATATATATATATATATAAATCTGCAAGCCTTACCATTATTTACTTTAACTTTAGACCCCATAGTTAGTGCATAAAAAGTGGTTACATATATGACAAAGGTTTGATTTTAAACATACATCACACTTAATACTTTAACGATTCTAAATGTTTAATAAATTTATCAAATTGTTGCTAATGTTGTTAAAATATTAGTTCGTTTTAAGTTGGAAGTTTTTTTCTTCAATTGGTTAGACTATAAATTATATATTTAATCCTTTATCCAAGTGTAAGCAAACAAAGGTTGCACCTGAAGTAACTTCAGGACTGGGGCAACTCGTGGTAAAAGTGGATCAAGCTTCACATCACTTGCCTTAGTATGCCATAATGCAAAGCAAATCTCCTTGCAGACATGTATAATGCTATGCATTATAGGATGGGTCACTACCCAGACTGGTTTCGACCTTTATTGAGGTCTCTTCGGTGGGAGCCAGACCCAGAGGTGATACCATGGTTGAAGTAATGCAGAAGTCATATTTACCTATGTGAGTTGCCAAAAGGTGTCACACCTTATTAATAAATTACTCTGGATTAGAGAATGATGTTGGATTTTTTTTTTCACTTGGTTAGACTATAAAATTATATATTTAGTTTAATCCTTTATCTAAGTGTAAGCAAACAAAGTTTGCACCTGAAGTATCTTCAGGACTAAAATGTAAATGATGTAATTTACATTTTACGTTATAGTAATGTTTAAATTTGTTTAAAAGTCTTCTTTCTTAAGGAATCTCTAATTCAAACTGTTCATATTTATAAAAAAGTTTGATTTTACACAAGTTCTATTAGACAATTAAACTTTTTAAATCTAAGTTCTGACTTGTTGAGTTCTCTGTAGATGTGAATATTTTACTACATCACTTGTGGATAAACCTGAGTGATTTATTTCATTTAAAAAAAATTAATATTTAGGGTTTTAAGTATAAATGATAAATTTATACTTAAATTTATGAATAAAGTTTATATTACTATTCTGTGGAAATAAGAAATTTCACTTTTAATTATCTTTTTCTTTTATTTCTTTAAAGTAATTCACTATTTAATGCAAAGTTTATGTGAGACAGCAAAATTGCATTACACAATAATTTCTATACATTGTAGGTAGTATAGATTGCCGTGATTGTCAGAGCATGATACTGCTGTATTACTGGGAATTGTTAAGTAGTTTTTCCCCTATAATAACATGTTGGCTGTCACCTTTAGTCTCTAGGTCAATATTTGTATACATTTTGGTTTTATACACTACAAAGTTTAAACAAAGGAATAAATGTCATGAAATGGGATGAAAGTAGTAAAAATATGCTACTTGATTATCTTTCCTTTTATATGGTATAATAGAGTGCATCTATCCTAAAACACTTTCTTTATCATTATGTACAATAATGAAATATTTGCAATATAAAAAAAAGTTTAAAAATTGGAATTAGATACCTTAAGGCAAAACGACACCAGCCAAATGGAAGTGCAAAATCCTTCGGTGGTTCTCCTTTTATATAATATGGTTCATCTCCTCGCAATTTATAACAAGTTTCACAATAACAGATATTAAGATCAGTTGCAAAAAATCCTTCTGTAAAAACAAAACATAAGACTAAAGTTTAATTTGCAAATATAAATATAAATGAAAGATATATAAATAAATTATATGCAACTTTTAAGCCTATCTTCTCCGCTTGCATTCATAGATACTATTTCCCAGTAACAATCTAACAATAGGTGAGAATTCAGTAAGCAGAACACAATAATTACATGAAAATAAACTATTATTTAGATATTAGTCAAGTGTAGGTGAATAACTATTTTAACACTTTCATTGCCAAGCTGAAAATTGGAATTTCGTGTGGTGGCCAAATTTTTTTTATTTTTATTTTATTTAGTTAGCGACGTCCACGCGATAACGCGTGATCGGCCGTTTGGCGAGAACTCGCATCGCGCGATATCATTCATTGCCAAGCTGAAAATTGGAATTTCGTGTGGTGGCCAAATTTTTAACATTTTTTTATTTAGTTAGCGACGTCCACGCGATAAGACGTGATCGGCTATTTGGTGAGATATCGCGTGATTGGCAATGAACGTGTTAATTACCGACTAGTTTCGCCGGCTTCATCAGGTAAAATCAGGAAAACAAAAATTACAAGCTAAACGTTAACTGGATTCTATTTCAATTACAAAATAGTGCGCATGAAACAATAAGATGAACATAAACAATAAGCGTGTTGCAGATATATAATTTACATCACATGGCGTATTCTGGTAATTGGATTCTATTTTTTTATATAATAAGCTATATAAAACACAATGAATTGATAAAAGACCCGACAAGTTTCATAAATCGTTTGACTTACACCTTCTGGGGAAAGAGGTAACTTAAAGTTAAAACACAAAGAAAAGAGAAATTATTAGTAATAGTTCATCCTAAACAGTTGTGGCCATCTGATTATTCATAAAATTAAAAATCAGAGTGAAGATTCAAAGTAATGATGAGTTACTTGTTGAGATGCATTTTGTAGTTTACACTGAAGTTCATTTCTTGTGTGTTTATTGGTCTAATTAAAGTCTTCCAAATGTCTGGTAGGATTAATCCTTGGTTCCTGTTGAGGTTATTTGTGGAACGGGCAACTGTACCAGCTTCTTTGAAGATCCTGGAATGGTAGTTTTCTTCTATATATGGCATAAGACTTATTCCATTCAATAATGTGGTTGGTTGTAGAGAAGTGGGAAGAAAGGCCAGAAATATCTTTTCTGTTGTTTCTAACATAGCTGATGTGTTCCTTTTGTCTCACTTCGAAGCTTCTAGACGTCTGACCAAGACTTAGACCACAGGAACAAGGGATGTTATAAACTCCTGCATGTTTGTAGAAAGGATTGGAATCTTTTGGTGATCTTAGAAATTTCTGGATAGTTTCAACTGAAACTATCTAGTGATTTGAAGGTCACTCTAATATTGTGTGGTTTTATAAGGCGAGCTATTTTTTTGGAGATGGTAACAACATATGGAATACTTATAGTAGATATATATTGGGTGTCATCATGTTGTCTTTGTGGTATATCGGAAAAGAGAATCTTGTTAACAAGTCTTCTAGGGTTAGTCATTTAGGAGTAGATCGTTCGATATTTTATTTAATTCTTGTAAATCATTATGGTCTGTGGTGAATTGTATAGCTCTTTTCGTTAGCATGTGAATGATGCTGAGTTTTTGGGAGATGTGGTGTGATGAGCTAAAGTTTGGATACGTCCAGTATTTGTTGGTTTTCTATAAACTGATAAGTTGACACTGTTATTTTCTTTTTTCTTAATTATGATGTCTAGGAATGGTAGTTGTTTCTCCTTTTCAAGATCTAGTGTGAATTTGACAGTATGGTGGAACATACTGATTTTGTTTAGGTAATCTAATAGCTCTTCCTTTTTGTGGTTCCAAATGATAAAGATGTCGTCAACAAATCTGAACCATGGCTTCGGTTTTGGAGTAATTTGAGATAAGATTTTACTTTCAAGATCTTCCATAAATAAGTCAGCACAAGAGGGTGAGAGGGGGCTGCCCATTGCCAATCCGGTTAATTGTTAGTAAAATGTTTTCTTCCATATGAAATAGTTAGAAGATAGACAGTGGCTAAACAAGGAAGAGACGTCTTGTGGGAATAAATTGTCTAAGATGTTGATAACTTCAACCACTAGAATATTGGTAAACAGGGAAGTGGCATCAAGGCTGGCAAGTATATCATTTTCAGAGATACAGATGTTTTTTAATTTTTCTATAAAACGTGTAGAGTTTTTGATATAAGTATCTGAATTATGGATGTGTTGTTGTAGAATTTTAGCTAGATATTTTGAGTAAATACGTTGGAGAGTTGATTCCATGCACTATTGGGCACAGTGGGGAGCCATACTTATGCACTTTTGGAACGCCGTATAGTCTAGGAGTTAGAAGATGCATAGATTTTAACTTTTTAATTAGATCTGCAGGCCAGTTTGTCATCTGACATATTAATTCATTGGTATCGTTATGGTTTTTTAACGTAGGATCTGTGTTCAGTACATTATAGACAGATGTATCCGATAAAAGATTGTTGAGTTTGTCTTCATAATCTTTTGTGTTTAAGATGACAGTGCTGTTCCTTTTGTCCGACTTAAGTATGATGATGTCTTTGTTGTTCTTTAAGTTGAGTAGCGTTCTTTTTTCATAGGGGTGACATTGGTGTGAGGAGATGAGAGGATTATGCTGCTTTGCAATCTAAAGTCATTAGCTGTAAGTTGTGGTAGTAGTGATATTGCCTTCTCTACATTGCAGATGAAATCTATTTTAAGTATTACAGTGGGTGTTAAGGCGAAATTGAAGCCTTTTTTGAGAATAGTGGTCTCGGATTTAGTTAGTATGTGCTTAGATTGGTTAACGATCACTTTGTTGTCTGGTATAAAAGGTTTTGACTCAATAAGATTATTATACAAATGATTAAATTTCTCGATTTGTGTTCGATTGCTATTTCTGAAGGTTTTATCATAACTTGTGTAAATCATATTATCTAGGACTTGCCAAATATCTTCATTCACGGTATTAGAGATGTCTGTGAAGTTCTCATAGCATTTTGAGTCTATTTGGCTTAAAGTAAGTCTTGTATGACGTATTCTTTCATGTAAAAGAGAGAGAGAGAGAGAGAGAGAGGTTTTTTGATAAATGCGTTTAGCTTGTCTAAGAATTAAAAAGCTGTCTGAGACATAGGAACTTTGTGATGACAGTGTTGTCTCGACATCTCTTTAAAAAGGTTAGGTGATTTAAGAACTGTGTTTTTTTACACTTTAAAAGTTCAAGATGGCGTACCTTCCGTTTAGTGATCTTGTCGATCCTGTTCACATTCAAAATTGATGATTCTTGACCACAAGGATTAATGAGAATAAACTATTATTTAGATATTGGACAAGTGTAGGTGAATAACTAGTTTAATTACCAACTAGTTTTGCCAGCTTATGCTGTCGGCTTCATCAGGGTACAATCAGGAAAGCAAAGGAAATGAAAATTACAAGCTAAACGTTAACTGGCAATTCTATTTCAATAACAAAATAGCGCGTATGAAACAATACGCGTATCGCGGATATATGATTTACTTCACATGGTGTATTCCGTTAATTGGATTGTATTTTTTTATATAATAAGCTATATAAAACACAATGAATTGAATTGCCAGTTAACGTTTAATGAATTAACGTTCAATTGCTAATGAATTGCCAGTTAACATTTAGCATGTAATTTTCATTTCCATTGCTTTCCTGATTGTACCCTGATGAAGCTGACAGCAAAAGACAGCAAAACTAGTTGGTAATTAAAATAGTTATTCACCTACGCTTGACCAATATCTAAATAATAGTGTATTCTCATTAATCCTTGTGGTCAAGTATCAACAATTTTGAATATAAACAGGATCGACGAGATCACTAAACGGAAGGTATGCCATCTTGAACTTTTAAAGTGTAAAAAAGCAAAGTTCTTAAATCACCTAACCTTTTTAAAGAGATGTCGAGACAAACGTCATCACAAAGTTCCTGTGTCTCAGACAGCTTTTTAATTCTAGACAAGCTAAACACATTTATCAAAACATATCTCCCTCTATTTTACGTGAAAGAATACATCATACAAGACTTACTTTAAGCCAAATAGACTCAAAATGCTATGAGTACTTCACAGACATCTCTAATACCGTGAATGAAGATATTTGGCAAGTCCTAGATAATATGATTTACACAAGTTATGATAAAACCTTCAGAAATCGCAAACGAACACAAATCGAGAAATTTAATCATTTACCTATACCGGACAACAAAGTGATCGTTAACCAATCTAAGCACACACTAACTAAATCCGAGATCGCTATTCTCAAAAAAAGGCTTCAATTTCGCTTTAACACCCACTGTAATACCAAAAATAGATTTCATCTGCAATATAGAGAAGGCAATATCACTACTACCACAACTTACAGCTAATGACCTGAGATTGCAAAGCAGCATAATCCTCTGATCTCCTTCAAGATCTCCTCACACCAATGTCACCCCTATGAAAAAAGAACGCTACTCAACTTAAAGAACAACAAAGACATCATCATACTTAAGGCAGACAAAGGGAACAGCACTGTCATCTTAAACACAAAAGATTATGAAGACAAACTCAACAATCTTTTATCGGATACATCTGTCTATAATGTACTGAACACAGATCCTACGTTAAAAAACCATAACGATACCAATGAATTAATATGTCAGATGACAAACTGGCCTGCAGATCTAATTAAAAAGTTAAAATCTATGCATCTTCTAACTCCTAGACTATACGGCGTTCCAAAAGTGCATAAGTATGGCTCCCCACTGTGCCCAATAGTGCATGGAATCAACTCTCCAACGTATTTACTGTCAAAATATCTAGCTAAAATTCTACAACAACACATCCATTATTCAGATACTTATATCAAAAACTCTACACATTTTATAAAAAAATTAAAAAACATCTGTATCTCTGAAAACGATATACTTGCCAGCCTTGATGTCACTTCCCTGTTTACCAATATTCTAGTGGTTGAAGTTATCAACATCTTAGACAATTTATTCCCACAAGACGTCTCTTCCTTGTTTAGCCACTGTCTATCCTCTAACTATTTCATATGGAAGAAAACATTTTACAAACAATTAACCGGATTGGCAGTGGGCAGCCCTCTCTCACCCTCTTGTGCTGACTTATTTATGGAAGATCTTGAAAGTAAAATCTTATCTCAGATTACTCCAAAACCTAAGGCATGGTTCAGATTTGTTGATGACATCTTTATCATTTGGAACCACAAAAAGGAAGAGCTATTAGATTACCTAAACAAAATCAATATGTTCCACCATACTATCAAATTCACACTAGATCTTGAAAAGGACAAACAACTATCATTCCTAGACATCATAATTAAGAAAAAAGAAAATAACAGTGTCAACTTATCAGTTTATAGAAAACCAACAAATACTGGACATTATCTAAACTTTAGCTCATCACACCACATCTCCCAAAAACTCAGCATCATTCACATGCTAAAGAAAAGAGCTATACAATTCACCACAGACCATAATGATTTACAAGAATTAAATAAAATATCGAACGATCTACTCCTAAATGGCTACCCTAGAAGACTTGTTAACAAGATTCTCTTCTCTGATATACCACAAAGACAACATGATGACACCCAATATATATCTACTATAAGTATTCCATATGTTGGTACCACATCTCCAAAAAAATAGCTCACCTCATAAAACCACACAATATTAGAGTGACCTTCAAACACCAGTTGAAACTATCCAGAAATTTCTAAGATCACCAAAAGATTCCAATCCTTTCTACAAACATGCAGGAGTTTATAACATCCCTTGTTCCTGTGGTCTAAGTCTTGGTCAGACGTCTAGAAGCTTCGAAGTGAGACAAAAGGAACACATCAGCTATGTTAGAAACAACAGAAAAGATATTTCTGGCCTTTCTTCCCACTTCTCTACAACCAACCACATTATTGAATGGAATAAGTCTTATGCCATATATAGAAGAAAACTACCATTCCAGGATCTTCAAAGAAGCTGGTACAGTTGCCCGTTCCACAAATAACCTCAATAGGAACCAAGGATTAATCCTACCAGACATTTGGAAGACTTTAATTAGAACAATAAACACACAAGAAAAGAACTTCAGTGCAAACTACAAAATGCATCTCAACAAGTAACTCATCATTACTTTGAATCTGCACTCTGAATTTTAATTTTATGAATAGTCAGATGTCCACAACTGTTTAGTATTTACTATTACTAATAATTTCTCTTTTCTTTATGTTTTAACTTTAAATTACCTCTTTCCCCGGAAGATGTAAGTCAAACGATTTACAAAACTTGTCGGGTCTTTTATCAATTCATTGTGTTTTATATAGCTTATTATATAAAAAAATAGAATCCAATTACCAGAATACACCATGTGAAGTAAATCATATATCCGCGACACGCTTATTGTTTCACGCGCACTATTTTGTTATTGAAATAAAATTGCCAGTTAACGTTTAACTTGTAATTTTCATTTTCTTTGCTTTCCTGATTGTACCCTAATGAAGCCGACAGCGTACGTCAGCGAAACTAGTTGGTAATTAAACTAGTTATTCACCTACACTTCACGAATATCTAAATATTAGTTTATTCTCATTAATCCTTGTGGTCAAGAATCAACAATTTTGAACAATAATTACATTTTCTTAGATTTTTTCCAGTAACAAACTCAACATTAAGTGAAAATTCAATAAATGTTTATTTTATTATATCTTCACCCCTACCCCAGAAAAAAAAATTCCAGAATTTTTATTCCATATGTTAAGGGACTTTCAGAAAAAACAGAAGATTACTTTGACAGATTAACGCACAAGTCACTTTCCATCCAGTTCGCAAACTCAATACATTCCCCCTCTATTTTATCCTGGAATTTATAGAATCCCCTGCTCTTGTGATTTATGTTATTATGGACAAACTAGTCGACTTGCACAAATTCATCTTGAAGGACATAATGAAATGAAATTATTTTTATTATTATGTGACACCTCCAAGGAGTCCATGACTCATCGAGGGAGGACATTTGCTCTACATCTCTCTGTCTCCACCATATACAACGAACTCAGCTACACCGAAACTCCACCTACTCCACCACCACCACTAGTATTTTCACAGACAATCACAAACATCCATGCCCATCGTGGGATTCGAACCCACAGCCTTTTGGCTGGAGAGCAGATATGCTAACCACTCAGCCAACCAGGCCGGCAACATCAAGAATACATTTCTCTTAAAGAACCCAACAAATCTGGTTTAGCAAGCTATGCTTTATCTACAAAACAAAAGATTCAGTGGAACAAAACCAAAATATTACACAAAAGTTATTTTCTTTTGGAAAGACTCTACAAAGAAAGCTGTGAAACACAGATTCATAATCTGAACCTGAACAAAAGTGATTGCCTAAAACTTTGTAAATTTTGGGAAGTTATATTATCTAATACTCACCATTCATGTGTTCCTTAATTAAAATTCAATTTTGCTTATATTTAAAAATAATTAACTAAATTAATTTATTTTGAATATTTATTAATGCTGATGGAGCTATTCTTCTGTGGCCTATAGCGCACATAATATCACGTGCTTTCAATTAAATTATTGTTCTTTTTAGAGTTTTCCTATAACCATATTGACAATGGTTATGAAACTTATGCAAAAATTTTACAAATAAAAATATTAAACATAAGGGTTTCTGGTATTAATATTTTTTTATGATGAATTCTTCCAATTACATCTCGATTTTTAGATGAATGAAATGCATTTAAATGTTTATAAATGTCTTTAGCTAAGTCTCCCTAGCTCAATCAATAATGACAATACCAAAGGGATAGAAAGATCTGAGTTTAAATCCCATCTAGGATGCAAAGAACTACAATATTATAAGATGTTTATTACTATTATTAAGAGAGACCTCCAGGGAGTCAGGATCTGACTGAGGGAGGCCACATACTACATGCACCAGCCATCATACTTATTCTTGAATTCTTTCACACTGCTTGCACACACAACATCCAATGGCAATCCATTCCAATCACGCACCACCCTATGAGAGAAAACCATAGCTCTCATCCCTTTCTTAGCAGCATTCATTCTCAACGTCCAAGGATGCCCTCTTGTCCTTTTCCCCATCCTCCATAAAATAAAAAATTCCATCAACTGAAATCCTGTATGACCTTACAGAAAGTTTGTAATTCTCCATCATATCACCTCTCTTTCTCCTGTTTGCTAGTGTCTGCAGTCTACAAATTCTTAATCTGTCTACATAATCAGTATTCCACAATCCTGATATCATTTTTAACACTCTTCTTTGCACACTCTCTCTCTCTCTCTCTTTTTCTCTCCACTGTATCAGAATCACAATGGAAACCAGGAGACCAGACCTGCGCACAATAGTCCAAGTGAGGTCTTATCAAGGCCTTGTAAAGAGGCAAACTGACACCCTTATCTTTAAATGTGAAAATTTGTTTCAGCATTGCAATTATCTTTTGAATTGTATTTGCAATCTTTGCTATAGGGCCCTTGAACTTCAACTTCCTATCTGCTAACACTCCAAGATCCCTAGCCTGATCAGTTTCTTCTAGCATAGTCCCATCAATATAATATGACATTGGATATGTAATCATGCTAAAGTGCAAGACTACATTTAGTGACATTGAACTGACATCCATTTTCCCATTCCACAATTCCAGCCTATTCAAATCATTCTGCAAGTACTGCATATCAGCTACATTTCTGATTACCCTGCCTATCTTTACATCATCATCAGCAAAGAGTGTATGTTGCCTGTCAAATCCTTCCAAATATCATTAATGTACAGATTCAAAAACAGTGGATAAAGAGCTATTGTATTTAAGGTAACTAGTGGTGTGGTACACCATTAGTTACCTTAAATCTTGCAGACTCACATCCCCCGTATACCACTTTTTGACATCTGTCAGTCAACCATCCTCTTATCCATGCTAATATTTTATAATCCAAACCCATATCGTCCAATTTTTGCAACATTCTTCCATGCTGTAGTCTGTCAAAAGCCTTAGCAAAATCCAAAAGTATCATGATGTATCCTTTCCCCTTGTCTAGATCATGTAACATTATTATAGAATGTGAGTAAGTTGCTAAAATATGACCTTCCCTTAGTAAACCCATGCTGTTCATTGCAAAGTAGAGATTCTCCGTCAACCCATTTCTGAATGTGAGGCTTAACCAACTTTTCTAAAATCTTCACCACTTCTGAGATACTGATTGGTTGATAGCTGGATACATTGGTATTTGCACCACCCTTGTGCAATGGGGAGTACCATACATTTCTTTCCACTATTCCTAATTAATGGAACAGCCAGTTCAACTGAACATTCTTTTAGCACCCATGCTGATATCCCATCAGTCCCTATTGCTGAATTGTTATTCAGTTTGTGCAACAGCTCTAAAGCCTCCTTTTCATACACATATACATTAACCACTGCAATCAACACAGAGATTACACTGGTGAAGAATTACAATGGTGAAGAATTATTGTAGTGAATGCCTGGAGCTATTTCTCTAAGTAGAGCCCTTTGATTATGGCTGGAATTCTAAACAGCAATGTATATGCAATACTTCTTGATAATGCAATGATTCCTAAATACTGGAAGTTTCACAGAATAGATACATTTCTTTCTATACAATAACTTAGTAGATTCTATTACTACTACTACTGCAACCTGGTTTGAGGAAAATGATGTGAGGAAAACGAATATTCTGAACAGAGTCCCAATCTGAACAGGTACTCAACAGAGTACCTACTGTGACTAGCACATTCAATGGTTGTTCAAAGATTAGTCATCATGTACTAGGAATAATGTTCTAAAATACTTGATTCTTATTACACACTGGTAGATGGTATGCCTAGAAAGATGAAAAGTGTGATTAGGACTAAAGAAGCATCTACACTAATCAGGTGTGTGTGTGCCTTTCAGGATTATCATCAGAAATCTTGTGCTGACCCAATATTTATTTCAACATAATGCATATTACTTTCTATTATTACAGCATATATTTAAGAGAGTTATCATCGAAACTGGTTTATCTGTTCTCATAAAAATCATCATCAGCGGGCAGCAAAACATTCAACAATATTCTGGCTAATCAAAGGTATCCTTGAGAGTTTTCCATTGCTTGGTGCAAGGTTATAATATAATAATGTGATGTGAAATAATGTAATGGTTTAATAATGGTATCAATGCACTTAGCTGAAGACCTGAAGTAGCATGATAAGAGTTAATCTAATTTGGTCTACCTAGTGTACTAAATTGCTACAGTTTTTCACAAAAGGAGAACGCCTATTGTATATAATACAGTACAGCATAATGTATATTAGCATAGCCAAATTATGTACAAATTCCAGTTTTTTAAAACAAAAAAGTAAAAACAAAATATGCTTTAACAAATCAATATATTCTATTTTTTTTTTTTTTTTTTTTTTTTTTTTACAAGTACAGGCATATCCTGGTCATATGATATGTTAGGTTCCAGACCACCAACCACCATCATATAGTGAATCACTGTCTCCCCCCCCCCACTTGTAGATGAACATAATGATTTAATAATGTTTAAAAGCTGTCATATATGCATGTAAATGACATAGATAAAGCATTAATTTACAGCAGCTTTGCAAACAAAAATTTCAGAATAATTTTTGCAAATATAAAAGTTTTTCTGAATAGCTTGATTTAAGAGAACATACCAACCAGTTTAGTCATCAGTCTACACCAGTGGTTCTTAACCTTTTCGAAGTCATGGAACACTTTTGATTATAAGAAAAATTTGGGGAACACCAAAAGCATTAGGGTCATAAAATTACCAATAAAAATATGCATGGACTTGCCTTTTATAAAAATGGAACTTATTTTAATATGATACTTGAACTTTTCTAGAGCTTGAGCTAGAGCTTGAATTCGGCTTGGACAAAAATCCAAAATTCCTCAATAACATGTGATATAGCTACTCTCATTTCTTTATTTATATTAGTAAGTCTTTCACGCTTTTTACTTTTTATATTGGTTAATATTGAGAAACCAAGCTCACACAAATATGATGTTGAAAACTGTAACAAAAGTTTCAGTGCCCTTGTGAAAAGAGCTGGGTATTTGGCTTGGACAAAAATCTAAAATTCCTCAAATTATTTCAGAGAATTTCATTTGTAGAGTATGATCCTTTGACAAGGTAACTAATTTTTCTTCTTCTTGTAATGAAAATTCACAACTTGATGTGCTAATTGTGCCAAATGGATTTCATATCCAATCATAATTGTGTGTATTTAGGGAAGGAAAGTAACTTGAAATGTTTTCTTCCAATATTGTTAAATGTTCTGTTATAATGGAAATAATTCCCTCGACATTTTTATTATGGAGTGAAGGAAACTTATCTACTGTATTTTTTTCTGATATGCGGTTTTTCCAAAGAGATACTTTTTTCTAAAAAGCTGACAATTTGACAGTGGATGTCAAAATATTTTCATTTTTGCCTTGGATATTTGTATTAACGCTATTTAAGTAATTAAAAATATCGGCTAAATATGCCATTTTACCACACCAAATATCATTTTGAAGACATTTTACAAAAGCATCTGTACCTTCATTTTGAAAAAAGGCCAATAATACATTCTTAAGTGCAAAAATTTGGAATAGCACTTTACTCCTAGATAACCATCTTATTTCAGTGTGCAAAAGCAAAGATTTGTACTTGGCTTCCATAGATATGCAAAGTCTTTAAAAAAGGTGTGCTTTTAAAGTTGACTTGATGTAATTTACCATATTTACAACTTGGTCTAGCACAGGTTTTAATATTGTCAGTAATGTTTTTGAAACTAGAGATTCTCTGTGCAAAAATCAGTGCATAGATATAATATTTGGGTTTATTTTCTTTGCAAGAGTATCAAATCCTTTAATAGAGCCTACCATTGATGGAGCACCATCCATACAAATTCCTACACATTGTTCCCGTGAAATTAAAAATTTTTTTAAATATGACGTAATAGAGTCTAAAATGTCCCTCCTGAAAACAGATGACCTATGAACGATATTCTATTGATTTAGAAGTCAACGTGCATAGCGGTCTTCAGTTGTTAGGATCAGAGTAGCCAATTACACTCAGAAATGTGTCATGTGACATCTTTCACCGGCGAAACCCTTGTAACCAGCTAGCAGAACACCAGTTAAAAACCACTGCTCTACACCATTAAAATTTTGACAATATGATTGTCACGTTTATGGAAAACTGTGGTATTAACCAGTAGCACTTTTCACTTTATCTTTGTTTTAACAACTGTGAAGTAAGATTTTAGCCACTGGCCTATCTCAGTGTTCAATACATCATCTTCACTATATTGTAATAATTTTAATCTTTCATCATCATCATCATCAAATTCCTGATATCTATCCTCAAGGGGTGTACAAGACATGATAATACTACATGAAAAATTTGAATCATTAATAACTTCCTATCTATAATTTTCCTCCAAATTAGTCTGTTACCTGTCAAGACTCCAACATTATCAGATCTTATATTTCTATCTTCTAAGGCACTTTTTACTTTATAAATCCACCCATATCTCGGTCTTCCTCTGGATCTTTTTCCTGCCAACCTGGCAGAGAACACATGTTTTGCTAATCTTTCCTTTCCCATTCTGTTTAAGTGACTATACCACCTGAGATTAGTTCTGGTAACAAATTCCTTGATGCTGACAATATCAAGTTCTTTCCTAATATCCTCAATTTTAATATGATATTGCCATTGATGCCATCTGTTCATGCCCCTAATCTTTCTCAGGACTCTCATATCTGTGGTCTCTAGTCTTTGGTCAAGTGTTTTACTTCTGACCTAGCTCTCAGATCCATAAGTTAAAATTGGTTTGAACACTGTCTTGTATACAGCTAATTTACTGTTTTGATTAATTTCTCTTTTATTCCATATACATTTGTTCATTTGACTTCCTACCATTCCAGTTTTGTTGATTCTGTTGTCTATTTCCATATTTAATTTACCATCTTCACTAAAAATCATGCCTAAGTAGCTGAAATGTTTTACTTGTTCTATAGGATCTCCATTCACAATGCAGTTGATATTTTCAATGCTTCTGCCTATTTTCATTGTCTTTGTCTTGTTATTGCTAACCTTCATACCATATCTATTAAAACAATTATTCAATTTAAGTCAGGGAATCTTGCAGACTTATAGCAGATTTATTTAGAAGTATAACATCATCTGCATAAAGCAAATATCTGAAATGAACATCTAGAATTTTGATATCAGGTTTAATACCACTTTCATAATGTGATCCATATAGATAATGTACATCCTTGTCTGACACCAGATTTAACATTAAACCATCTTCCTGTACTTCCTTCAATTCTAACTGTTGACTTACAACTCAAATAAAGACTAAGTATTGCTTGATATAATGCCCCATTGACACCATATAACTGTAGCAATTTCAACAGCTTCTCTCATAGCACCTTGTCATATGCCTTTTTCAGATCTACAAAACTTAAATACAGATCTTTGTTATATTCCCGTGATTTCTCAACTATTTGTTGTAAAGTGAAAATCTGATCCTGATAGCCTCCATTTGGCCTGAATCCAGCTTGTTCTTCACAAGCTTCTCTTCCACAATCCTTCTCAACCATTTCTCAAGTATACTTGCATATATCTTAACAGGAATACTCAGTAGAGAAATACTTCTGTAATTCTCTCATTCAGTTTTATTTCCCTTTTTATATATGGGTACTATGAGAGCTCTGCTCAAATCATCCAGAATTCATCCCTCTATCCAAGACTTCTGAACTATGCAGAGTGCAGCCACTGTAAGACTTTTATACCTCCGTACTTGAGCATTTCTGGTCGAATATCATCTACTCCTGCTGTACTCTGCATAGTTCAGAAGTCTTGGATAGAGGGATGAATTCTGGATGATTTGAGCAGAGCTCTCATAGTACTACATTTCAGGCTTTTGATTGCTTTTTCTACTTCAAGTATAGATATTCTGATTACAAGTCTGTTGAGTGTTTTTTTAATTGCTATGCTCTCATCACTACTTGTTTCATTTAGAATTAATTCAAGGATATCTATTTCTCTAGTTTTCATGTCACCTTTATCATGTCTAATTCCTTTTACAACACTCTTTCCTCCATTTCTGAGCTTCTTCAACAACGTCCAGAATATTTTGCCACCTTCTTGATATTTATTTTCTATGGTCTTACCAAAGTCTTCCCATGACTTTTATTTAGCTAGTTTTACAGTGTTTGCTGTCTTACATTATTCTCTGTATTCTTTAAGAGCACAAGCTGACTTATTTGCCAGGAACTTTTGATATGCTTTCTTCTTTTCTTTCACTGCCTCATTAACTTCCTGTGTCTACCATGGAGTTCTGATTTTTCTATCCTTGCAGACAACCTTACCATATGCCTCTGTGGCTGAATCAATCAGCGTTTTCTTCAGAGCTTGCCACTAAATCTCCAAGGTTTGGTTCCTGTTCTCAAACTCTTTCATTTTTTCTTGAATGATGTTTGTGTATTTTAGTCTACAGTTCACATCAGAGCACTGCTCAACTTTTATTTTCTTTAAAACTTTCTTACGTGTTCTTCTTTTCAATATGAAATTCAATTTTATCCTGCTCAAGACTAAATGGTGATCACTTCCAATTTCTAATCCTCTGTACATTCTTGGTGTCCTGCACCAGTGAGAAAACATCACTATCAACAATAATATAGTCAATGAGACATTTCTTATTCCTTGCCTCTTCTCTCCATGTGAATTTGTGCATTTTTATGTTGGAACATTGCATTAGTAATAACCAGTCCATGTCCTGAGCAGAAATCCATCAGGTATTTGCCATTATTATTAGCTTTGCTCTTCTTCAAATTTTACCAAAATATTTTTATATGTCTGAAAATCATTTCCTACTCTGCTATTTAGATCCCCAACAAGGACAAACTTTTCCTTTTTTCATTGTATCATGCTTTCTCTAAAGCCTCAAAAAATTCCTTACCTTAGTAGAACCTTCTGTGGGACCATAGACACAAATAAGTCTCATTGTCCAGTTCCCCATTCTGACATTTGCCCACATCACTCCACATGAGACTGCCTGCCATTCAAGAATAGTAGCGTCGTATTTAGTGTTGAATACTATGGTTACTCCTTCTTTTCCTTGATTGTCATTGCCTGAATGTAACCTTTTGTATTTATTGTTCAGAAAAATCTCACCAGTTTTTGCCTTTTTTGTTTCAGTGACCCCTATTATGTCGATCTGGTACTTATCCAATTCCACAGCTAGTTCCATTTCTTTGCCATTCAGGCCTCTTATGTTGATAGTACCAATCTTGAACTCTGGTGATGTTGAGTTGGTGGTGCATTTTAGGATTTGTTCCAGTAGCTGACTTTTTGCTGTTTGCCCTGGTTCCCTGGCGAAAACAAAGTGGGCCTTGTTTAACCAGGTGACGACCCAGCCAGCATGAAATTCTTCATGCTGTACCCTCATTCTATATTTTGGTTTAACCCTCATGCATAAGGGCTTCATATTATAATATGAAGCCCTTATGCACGAGGGCTTCATATTATCATATGAAGCCCATAAAAATGATGTCCTCATATGAGCACATAAAAATTATGTCCTCAGATGAGGACATCATTTTTAACATATACAGGACACAAATTTAGCAAAATTAATGAATTCATGGTAATACTGTAAGATTAAATGGTACTGTATCATCATAATTTTTTATAAATGAATATAAAAATTCATGCATGAAGGTTAAGCCAATAAGAATACAATTTTGTTGGCTAAATCCCAAATTGCCAGCCCTTCTTCATCAATTCAGTATCTAGGTAGATACCCAACAGGGTGCTCCATGAGAAGGTGAGGATTGGACACTAGGTTAGAAGCCCTGATCGGTTCTCTGCATTTCTTTAAAGGCTATGTGGAGGTTTCTCAGTCATACAGCTTTGACCCTTAAGCACTCCTCCCCCATTTTAATCTTTGTATCTAGTAATAGGTTTATGCATCTTCTTCTTTTTAGTGGAAGCAACAGCACCTTACTTTTAATTTTATCTACCATTATTAACAACAATAAAATAAAATAATAGTTATAAATAGCTTATAATTCACACTGAAACACTAAAACACAGAGTGCAGTAAGCAACGACATCGTAAACAAATACTTCACAAAAACTGTTCATCAGTTGATTCATGGGAGTGTCACGTTGCTAAACCTGTCATATGAACAAATATAGCATCATAAAAATGGACACTGGTCATAATTGAAAAAACATCATAGGAATGAATATAGCATTGTATAAATGAGTACTGGTCATAATCGAAAAGCATCGTATGAGGAGATCATCATAAAGTGAAGTGCCATAAGGTGAAGTATTATTGTTTATAATATAGATCTGGAAATGATTTTAAAAGAGTTTAATACATGTGAAATTGGAAACAATTTTAATGACTTAAAATACTAATATGAGCCTACATAGCTCAACTAGTATCAACAATGCCATTGGGCTGGAGAGCCTTTACCAAGGCTTTTCAAGTGAAGTTGAGTTAGTTGGTCTCATACAGAGGTGGCAGGGTTTTTTCTCCCATAAATTGGGTTTTATAAAGCAGGCACACTCATTAGCCAGAAGAAGATATACACAATATATTGACGTTGCAGACAGAATTGACCATCCTATCAGTTGGTTTCTAGGAAACCAAGTTACCTGGCCATGATAGGCTATCAAGCTTAATATGAAAAGGGAAGTTGGGATGAAAAATACTAATATCTGAATTCAGTTAACATACTGTTAAGCATCTTTAAAGTAGAAAGAGATGGTAATTATATATTTCAACCAAACAAGATTAACATTAATGTATATGTTTAGAAATCAATTATTTCAGTTGATATGCTGTATATGCAAGAGAATAGAGCACACTATAAAAGTCCATATGATACATAACAGTACAGCTTTCATGTATATTGCTTCTTAAAAATATAATTTGAATTGAAGTTTCTATGGTGTAAAATGCCCATTGTTATTTATTTGAACAAGAACATTTTCATTGTTCTTAGTTTTTTTGAACAAGCACATTCATATCTGAGATTATACTTCAAATACGAAAGCATTTCATCACAGTGGTGAGAAGGATGCTCTTCTTCACAATAATCTATCTATTATTTAAAATACTTTTAAACAGAATATGAATTACTCATATAAGACATTCAGAAAAAGAACAGTTTAATGACTAGTTTTGTATATTCTGTTGCATATATCCTCAGATTAAATTAAAAAATTAAGGGAAAAAAAAAAGAGTATTAATGCAGAAATTTCTAAACTAACAACTATTTATACATCGATTGAACTTAAACTAGATGATGAATAGCATCGAGATGTCAGATGGATGGCTCACTGTTGTGATGTGCTGTGTAACATCTGTCATAGCTAAGCTGGTCTTTGAAATATTGTGACTAAAGGTGGTTCAAGATGAGACCTTGGTTTTTGTTACATTGGGTTGAACAACCTAACATTTTGGCAACTTCTTTAAATCTGTGAATGTAGTTGTTGAATTCCAACAACTTGACATTCCTATGAACTTTCAATATACTTGATGTTTTTCTCTAGTGGTATGAAACACCAATCCTGATATATGCTCACATTTTCCTCTACATCTCTGATATGTACTTTGACGCAGATTTCTCCAATGACCTGACTGTCCAACATAACGGATGCCACATGCTACAAAAAAAGTTTGTACATTGCTCGAGAAAAGCATGAGGCCGTTTTAGTGATCTTACTATCATGGATACTTTTCATCGTGGTGTGAAGACAACTTTTAAGTTGTACTGCATGAGTATTTGGCTATTTTATCTGTAACATTTCAAACGATTAAATTAAACTGATAAAGCAAATATAATAATTTGCTTTATCAGTTTAAACCTTCTTGCATTTTTGGAACAGTCCTGCATTCACTTGTATTAAGAGTGTAAGTTATGGAGAGCTTCACAGTTTCTTTGGACAAGCATATTCATATCTGAGATTGTACTTCAAATACAAAAGCATTTCATCAAAGTGGTGAGAAGGATGCTCTTCTTCACAATAATTTATCTATCATGTTAAAAAAAAAAAAAAAAAAAACAGTATGAATTACTCATATTTGGCGGTATTCCTATTGGAATACTTCCAGATAGGTGTATTCCTATTGGAATACACCTATCTAGAAGTTTGACATTACAAACTTTTGAATTTATGTAGTGGCACAAACTGACATAGCTATTTTGATTATTACTGCCATATTTTATTTTATTTTCAGTTTCTATGTTGAGCCCATACATGAGAGATGGGATGATCGACTGACAGTACATTAGTTCATGTATGTATATGGGTAATAAGAAGTTAGGAATTTCTTCTCTTTCCCCATCATAGTTAATAAAAAAAAAAAAAAAAACTGTCACACATCAATTCCCATACCCCAAAATGTAACTGTACATAGTATTTATCACTGATAAAAAAAAACATAAACTACACAAACCTGGCAGTCCAAGCATATCTTTAAAGCGGCAACATATATTCTGATATTCACAGTTTCTTGTAGGATAAATTTCTGTTTTATGCATCTTCTCTTTTTTCCCTACAATTAAAGAAAAGAAATTACATGTAACAGTTTAAAATTATGAGTGATTATTATTTGAGTAATTTTTATTTTTTGAGTATAATAATTTGAGTAATTTTAAATATATATATAGGGTAAAGACAGTATTTTTTTCACCTTGTATTTCTCAATACAAGAAGTACAACCTCAAACTATTAAATATATATATATATATATAGGTTCCTTTTCTTTTAAATTGGATAAAAGGGTGACTGATGGAAAGATACCAAACAGTACTATATGGAGAAGAAGAATACAGGAGAAATTAATGTGTCACAAGACTGTGCTTGGATCACTGCTATTTAATTTGTACATAAATGATACAGGAAATATTTGAAGGGAAATATTGAGTTGTTTGCTGATATTGCAAAATTGGGTAGGGTAATAATATCAAGGTGATGTACAGAGCTTGCAAGATGATTTAAATAGGCTGACAGGGATGAGCAGAATAGATTGCCAGAGTCAAATGTGAGTTCAAAGAGATACAATAGATACTGGGTGGATTGTTTGGGACTCCCACAATGATTCTTCTTACTCCATGGAGATTGGATCTTGGGAAGTGAAGAATACATTCCCCAAGATCCAAAATATCTCAATTATCTTCACCAGTCTGGCTGGCCAAGTAGTTAGCATATCCGCTCTCCAGGCAAAAGGCTGCGGGTTCGAATCCCTGTGGGCATGGATGTTTGTGATTGTCTGTAAAAAAAACTAGTGGTGGTGGTCGGCAGTAGATGGCATGTGTAGTTGTGGTTAGTTGCAGTTGGTGGATTGAGTGGTGGAGAGAGCTGTAGAGCAGGTGCCCTCCCCTCGACGAGTCTATGGACTCCCTGGAGGTGTCGAATAATAATAATAATAATAAAACATAATGGATAGGCATCAGTTTAATGCGGAAAAGTGTAAAATTATGCATTTTGGGATAAAAAGATTATAAGCTGTGTACCATTATTGAGAGAACTGTACTTCAGGAAATTGATGAAGCCAGGGAGTTGGGAGAGGGAACAGTAGATAGAGAGTTGAAGTTTAAAGGGCATATTGCAAAGGTTGCCAAGGTAGCTCACAGGATTACTTGTTATTGAAGAATATACTAACATGTAGAGATAAGGAAGTTATCCTTCTTCTTTATAAGACCTTGATATGTCCACATCTAGATTATGGTGTTCAGATCTGGTCATCTGGGTTTCTTTCAGATTAGAAAGTTGTGAAGAGAATTTAGTGCCAAGTGACTAAGATGGTGAATGATCTGTGGAATGTTTCCTATGATGATAGATTGCAGATGGATTGCAAATGTAAGTTAATAGATGAAAAGGAGGAGAATATGATAGAAACATTTAAGTCACTAAAAGTGTTTTACAGAACTGAGGTAGAGGAAATATTTCAATATACTTGGCTAAAAGGAGAAGAACAAGAGGTTATCTCTAGAAACTGAGTAAGAGCATGTTAGCAGAGGTGTAAGGACTAGGTTTTTCACTTTGAGACTGATGGATGAGCAGAATAGATTGCCACAGTCAAATGTGAGTTCAAAGAGAGGTACAATAGATACTGGGTTGATTGTTTGGGACTCCCACAATGAGTCTTCTTACTCCATAGAGATGCCCATGCAATGATAATAATATATTAAATTATAGAAGATGGGCTAGATGTGAGGATCCTCGAGAAATTATTCTTCAGTGAAAGAATAACTATAAATAGGGAAACCAGGTATGTTGGGATGGTTGCATGAGAGCTTGCATGCACATTTCAAGGTGAGTGATCAACATTATGATTATGAAGACAAGGAGAGTGAAAAAGAGATCAGCAGTAAGGAAGGGCCCCATAGAATAGGACTAGTTTTGTCAGATAAGGGTAGAAGAAATAGTGATTACAGCAGTGGGGAAAGGAACTTGGTTCAGGAATCATCTCAAGCTACTTATTTAAATCAGTCATGTTTTAAGAATTACTTGAATATGTATTAGCCTGGCAGTCATTATCATGAATGTTCACTTAATGTCAGAAATAAAGAGGATGTATTTTTAGTATTAGTAAATGAAAAGGGACAAAAAAATTCTGACATTAGTGAGACATGCTTGACCTTCTATTCTGTATGCCAGGAGGATAGAGAGGATGGCAAAGGCGGAGACCCCTGATAATGACTGCAGAGGAATTAAATCCAACAAGAGCAAAGATTCCAAAAAGTAGTGGCAGTAGGAGTAATATAATCAATGGATCAGAAGAAGTTTAGTCTGAAATAGAGGTTAGCAGAACAAAATACACAGTTATATGCCTACATGGCAGGGTCATCATAAGAGGACTAGGAACCATATAAGCAGATTAACCTTATAGACATAAGGTTAATCTCTATATATAAGGATCCAGTTATCTATAATGATATCACTTCTTATAGATATAAGAAGTGATATCATTATAGGTAACTTCAACTTTGAATATAGACGAGAGGTGGAGAAAGCATGCTAAAAGATAAAAGAAAGTTGTCAAATGCCAGTATTCTTGCTATAACTGCTATCCCACCAACTAGTAATGTAATCACACAGTTTTAACTTGGGCAGGATCAATTATGTAGGAGTTTTGTTTAAAACAGGGCATATGTGAAACTGTTAGTTGAATGATTACAATAAATGGAGAAGGTGGCTTGAAGCTGTTCTTTGGTATGATATCTGCATGTTAGAGAAAGAATCAGTGCACTGGCTGGAAGTGATCAAGACATGGCTCAAAGAAGTTCTTACTGACTGCAATCCCAGATTTAGAAGAATAAATCAAGGGGGAGTTAATGGATTAATAAAATTTTAAACCAAGAGTTGCATAAAAAAAGAAAAGCTTATGGAACCATTGTCAGGCATTAATCACTTTATTAAGGCATGCATTCAGACAGAAAAACCTATTAACTGGAAGCCAAGGTGGAAGAAAATATATTAATCAACTATAACTAATGCCTTTTATTCCCTTATAGGGAGTAGGCGAGGCCTTTATATCCTATCTAGCTTTTGTGATAGAGTGGGCAGTTCAATCTCCACCAGTAGCCAATCAGAGATAGCTGGCCCATGTCTATCACTAATTATAGCAGCCACCGATGAAGAGGCTGGCAAACAAGTGCTGCCATCTCTTGGTACCTAACCCTAACAAGATATGTTACTGTTTGAAATAATGGTTGGATTGAAATAAAGATTGGATGGGATATCGGCACAAGTGCTAAAGGAATGTTCAAGAGAATAAGCAAGGCCCCTTAACTTGATTGTCAGTGTTGTCTGAGTCCTAATGAGTGGAAGGGAAACAAGATAATTTCATTATACAAGGGTGGATGCAGGACTGATGCAGCCAGTTATAGACCAATCTTTATTTTTGTAGTAGTTATTAAATAGAGATGCTATTATATCTGAATGCGAGTTAGGAGACTCGCGTCTGGAGATGGGTAGATACACTTGCTCCCTTCTCACAATGGAGTAATAGCATAGCCAAAGGAGAATGGATATAAAATGACAGGTATCAGAGAGTAAGGCACAGAGGTGATGAGTCTAAGAAATGGAAGTAGACCAGCAGAATACCACAGAGATCTGTGCTAGTTATCTGTGCAGATAACTCAATCTGTTAAGCTGTATATTAACAACATTTGGGATGGTATGGAAGGGAATATCCAATTATATGCTGATAATGCAAAGTTGGGATGGATGACAAGGGATATCTCAACAACTTCCTCACTCCTACAAGTAACTTTGATAAGACAACATCTGGACTACTGTGCTCAGATGTGGTTGCTTGCATTCAATGGAGATGAGAAAGTTGAAAAGATCCAGCGGAAGGTAACTAAGATGATATCTTGCCTGTGGAATTTTTTGTATGAAGACAGACTGAAGAAGTTTAGTCTTAAAGGTTTGAAAAAGAGGAGAAGGGAATATGACAAAAACATACAAGTTGGTATGGAGATCTTTATAAGAATGGATATAGAGGAAAATTTTGCAAGGTAGGTGGTGGAGATGTCTGCAAGGATAGACACAAGATGTTAAAGAAGCAGTTAAGGAAAAGAAGAAAGCATATTAAAAGTCATGGGAAGACATCAGTAAGAATACAGAAGGCGAATATCAGGAAAGTGGCAAAAAGTTCTAGAGGCTATCGAAAAAGCTTAGAAATGAAGAAAAGAATAGTGTAAAAGGAATCAAAGAGGATAAAAGTGACATGAAAGCAAAGGATAACGATATCCTAAATGACTGGAATCATCATCATCATCAACAACCATGGGTCCAATGCCCATAGGTGTCTGTGCTGCCATCTTGATATGATTCTTCCATTGCATTCTATTTTGTGCAAGATGACTCAGTTTGTGTATAGAGTTTCCGCACCATTTGAAGATGTCATCGCCCCATTCTCTGTTTGGTCTTCCTCTTTTGTTCTTTCCTTCAATTATTCCAAACAGCAACGTTTTTAGTTTTCTCTCATCATTCATTCTACATATATGGCCAAATAGATGTAGTTTCCTTTTGATTATTTTCTGGATCAGGTTTTCTTTTGGTTGTATTCATCTGTAGATTTCCTCATTGTTCACTTTCTGTATCCAGCTTATTCTCAAGATCTTTCTATAGCACTTCCTCTCAAATGCCAATATCCTCCTTTCAGATTCTCTCAGGAGTACCCAGGCCTCTCATCCATACAGCATGCTGCTGAAGATACAGGTTTCTACAATGCGCAGTTTAGTTTGCATCTTTATAGCTCGGCTCTTCCATATTTTGTCCATGCTTTTAAAATAGTTGTTGCTCTGGCTATTCTAATTTTTATCTCTTTTTTGGTGTCCAAGTCATGTGTCATGTGGCATCCAAGATATGTGAAGTGTTCCACATTTTCCAGTTGAAATCTGTCTATCGTAACTCTATTCAGTAACTCCTGTTGTCCGAATATCATTGTTTTAGTTTTTTCAAAGTTGACATTTAGTCCATATCTTTTTCCTTCTGTGTATAGTGTTTGCAATGTCTGTTCCAGCCTTGCTGCGTCTTCTTCAATCAGGACGATGTCATCTGCAAAGCAGAGGTAGTTTATTCTCATGCCATTTATTGAAATGCCTCCGCCTTCTTCTTTAATCTTATCTAGTGTTCTTCCCAGATGTGTGATGAAGATGATTGGTGATATTGGGTCCCCCTTGTCTTGTGCCTTGACTAGTGGTAAACCAATCTCCAGTCTTACCTGCTATTCTGATTTTTGCTTGTGCTTGGCTGTTTATATCTTTCAGCAGGCGGATCAATTTATTGTCCACACCATAGGATTCCAAGACAGCCCATGTTATATTTTGGTCAATATTATCAAATGCTTTTTGGAAGTCCACGAAACAGCAATATATCATTTTGTTCTTTCTTCGAGCTTTCTCTGCTATTAGTCTCAGTGCGAGTATTTGTTGCACTGTGCTTCGATCTTGTCGAAATCTGGCTTGCTCGTCCAGAAGATGTGCCTCCATATGCCCCTTCAGGCGTTCCATTAGTATTTTCATCAGAACTTTGCCAAGATGACTCGTTAATGTAATAATTCTGTAATTGGTGCATTCTAAAGCACTGCCTTTCTTATGAAGAACAACCAAGACTGATTTTTTCCACTCTTCGGGGGCATATCCTGATCTCCATATTTCATTACATAGCTGATATATTTCTTGTACAACTGATTCTCCCCCATATTTTAGCATCTTGCCTATTATGTTGTCATTTCCAGGACTCTTGTTGTTCTTGAGATGTTTTATAGCCTTATTCACCTCTTCCAAGATGTCATTTTCAAAGATCTCTGCTGGTGGAGAGATTGCTTTTAGTTCTTTGATTACTTCTGTTGCAGTATCATTTAGTTGATTTTTATATAGTTCGCTGCAATATCTTGTCCATCAATACTTGACCATTTTCATCTTTGACTGCTACTGATCTTGTTTGCCACTTCCTATTGACATTTCTTATAAGTTTGTAGACCTCTCTAGTTTTGTGTTCTCCACAGTACTGTTCAATATCTTTGCACTGGTCCTCCAACCATTTAGCTTTATCAGATCTTGCTGCTTTCTGTACTTCATTGCATTTTTGACGGTATAACTCATCTGCTGCCTCCGAATTATCTCTTTTAAGTTTCAGTTCTCTTTTCTCTTGTACCAATTTTAGGGTTTCCTGAGTTATCCATTTCTTGTTGATCTTTTCTCTTTCAGAAATTACTTCCTCTACTGCTTTTTCAGCACTGTAATCAGTCGTTCTGCTCTTGTATTTATATTTTGTTTTTCACTTGCGGTCTTAAGCTTAGTTTCCAATATGTTCTGATATGCTGTTCTTAGCCTGTTTTCATTTAGTTTTGAGATGTCTCTAGCTTTTTGGAACTTTCCTCTGTACTTCTGTTTCAGTTTTAGTCTTATATTCGCAATCACCAAACTGTGGTCCGAATCAATATCAGCTCCTTGGAATGATCTGCACTGTTGAACTGAGGTTCTCCATTTCTGGTCTATTAATATCAGGTTGATCATATTCCTGTGTTTGCCATCGAAGGAGCGCCACGTCCATTTACGACAATCTTTTTGTTGGAATTTGGTATTGCAAATCGTCAGATTGTTATCTGTGGCAAATTCCAGAAACATCTCTCCACGTTTATGACTGAAATAATTACTTTGAAAGACTTGGAGGAAAATTGTAGATAGAAAGTTAGTAACGATGTAAATTTTCATGTTATTTTTATTTAGCGTATGATGTACAGGTGTCAGGATAATACATACAAATTACATAAAACAGCATAAAAACAATTGTAAAAATCATATTAAAAGGGTTACACTAGTTGAAATAATTAAACATCAAAATTAAGAATCAGGAGTCAGAGCTTAATCCTTAAATCCCAGGTCCACTCCAGGGATTCTGGGGGTCAGTTTAAAAAAGTCCTCTTTAGAACCTGAAATTGAGTAGATAGGGCACTCAAGCACAATGTGATTGATAGTCTGGATCCCTCTTTCACATTCACAGTTTGGAGTATGGGACCAGCTCCATTTATGCAAGAGATGCTTACATCTCCTATTTCCTGTTCTGATTTGATTTAAAGTGGTCCAGACATGTCTAGGGAGATTGAAGCCCTCCAGACAAGATGTGGAATTTGAAATGGGAATTTGAAGATTGGAGGTACATTGAAACCAATACTCTCCCCATGACTCGCATAGGTCGAAGTTCTGGTCGTTTATTTGTATTGCACTCCTCCAGGCAGAGTGCCTGGATTTCAGTCTTTGTGAAGTATGGAAGGAAATGTCTTGGTGGATAGGCAAGGAACTGTTTCCAATTATTTTTGTCCATAATTTGCTGAAGGCTTGGGTCCTGCAGAGTGAGGGAGGCGCTATATTACTGAGAGTTGGGAGCCAGTAGCAGATCTTAAAGCTCCAGAGATTATCCTCATAGTTTGAGTCAGCTGGACATCGACTAAAGAAGCATGTGTGCTGTTCAGCCATACAGGAGCACAATACTCTGCTGTAGAATAAACCAAAGACAGTGCGGTAGTATGCAGTGCATTGGCATCAGCACCCCAAGAAGTACCAGCGAGTTTATGCATTATATTATTATGAGTTTTTAATTTTACAGCAATATTTTCTAGATGATATTTAAATGTCAAACTTCTGTCTAGGGCAGGCCTGCACAACTTGATTGTCTTTGAGGGCCAAACCCAACTTGGACCACCTGACCAAGGGCCAATCACTTCGAACCTAGAATGGTAGACTAGTCCACTGCAGCTGCCACTGCATAAGTAAATTTGTTAGTAGGTCTACAGTAAATACTAATTAATATACATATTTAAATTTTTAGACAGTTACAATTAAAATTATAATCAAAATTATTTACAAACAGATATAGCTGCAAAATATCTCAATAAAAACCACTTAAACATAAACATGGTTTACTAATAATTTCACTGAGAATATCACACTTATTCTCAGTGAAATGTCAGAATGTGACACATTTCATTTCTTTGTTGCCACTATTTTATCAAGGTTTGGTGTCATGTTTGAAGTGGCCGTTCTTAATATGGCCTCTAAATTGATATCACTTAAAGATGAACGCTGTTTGGTTTTGTTCAAGTTCATGACCAAAAATGTTTGTTCACAAGTTGTTGATATTTTCAAAATTATTTTTCTTATCAGGACACAATTCAGAAATGGCAATCATCAGACACTTTTTTATCAACTCTTCCTCAGTAAATGATTTGCCAGCACAAACTATTTCTTGTGATATTTTTAAGCTTATCTTTGTGGCAACTTCATTCGCAGATGTCACTTTTTTAAAGGCTTGTTGCTCACCACTAAGGACTTTCAATAACTTTGCTGCTTTTATTTGCTTTTCACTTGCATCCAACTTGTCAAGGTTGGAATGTTTAGATTCAAAATGACGTCTCAGATTGTACTCTTTCGGCACAGTGATAGATTCCTGGCAAATAATGCACACACTATTTTGTCCTTAAACAACGTAAAAAAATATTTGTTTGTCCACTCAGGGTTAAAAGCTCGATGTTCCGAATCAATTTTATGCTTTTTACTTAAGCTCATTGTGTCGAAATTGATAATATTAATTACAAAAAACTAATGATGAAAAACTCACAATAATGTATGATAACAGTTATGTAATGTATTGCTTCAGCTACAACCAACCACTACACTGCCAAAGCCAGTAAAGGCACGACCAACTTTGTGTAATACGATTCATTCTCGTTTGTAGACATCAAGTCGTTATCACGGAGATGTAACTTTGAATTTCCCTGCAGCAACACTAGCGCTAACAAAACCTTGAAGCGATTGTAATAATTTGTTATTAAATATGACAGTGGGAATAACTCCGAATGCAATTTATTGTCGAGCTGAAAGAAACACGATTGTGACATTAATCGCATGAACGTAAACAAGCAGAGTCTTCGTAAAAATTTAATTCAATGCTAGGAAAAAATCATTTAATTTCATATTCCCCCATATGATTAAATAATTCAATCAGGCAGATAGGCCAAAATAAATAGCATTGTGGACCGTATGTTGTGAAGGCCTGGTCTAGGGTAACTCCTAGGTATTTTGGATGATTGTTAAATTTCACCTGTTTATTTCTGAAGTAAACTTTTGGGATATAGTTGGCCTGGATATTACTTAAATGAAAGGATGCTACTTCAGTTTTGTTCAGGTTAGGTTGTAATCGCCATCGTCTAAAGTATTTATCAAGTACAGCCAGATCTTCAGTTAAGGTGTTCTCAGTTTTTTGGAATGTTGAATTGCAATGGCAGTATCGTCAGCATACATAAATCTCCGTGATGCTGTCTGTGGGATATCATTAATATATGTTAAAGAGCAATGGGGCAAGAACTGATCCCTGAGGTAGGCCTTTTTTAATCTTAAAGAATTTACTTTTGGATTCATTGATAGATACTTGTATCCATCTGTCTGCTAGTATTTGATTAATTAGGTTGGCTAGTTTTGGTGATGGGATAGTTTCTAAGAATTTTAAGATAAGACCCTCTCTCCACACTATGTCATAGGCAGCAGAGAGGTCTACAAATGTCGCTATTGTTTTCAATTGTTTTTTCATAACCGTTCTCTATAAAGGTTGTCAAGACCAACTTCTGTCAGGTTTCAAGTTTCAGGCATGTGAAACTTCTCAAAAACAAGGCAATAGGAAAGTAGTTGGAAGCAATTGTAGGGTCTTTGCCAGGTTTTAAGACAGCAATGATTTTAGATCTTTTAAAAATTGATGGAAGTATGCCAGAGTCCAGGATATTATTGTACATAGCAGTAAGCCATTTAATAGTTTTTGGTCCACAGTTCTTAATGAATTCGGAGTAGGTGTTATCGAGTCCAGCTGCCTTCTCAGTCCTCAACGAGTTAACTGCCTGGGTAAGTTTCTGGGAAGTGAAAGCCTGAGATAGTGATGATCGTGGAAGATCTGTTTTAAGATTTTTTAGTTTTTGTTTCAACTCTCTCGTAGCTACTCTATCTTGAGGATATTTAGTCATCGAGACTATATGCTTTGCAATGTGTTTTGGATCTATGGCGGGCAGTTTACCAGAAGTCCTTGTATTAGGGTCAAGCTTCCTAATCAGGGACCAAGCTTTTCAACTGGAATGAGTAAAATTAAAACTGTTCATTGTTTTAATCCATTTGTCTTTTCTAGCCCTGCCAAGAGACTTCAGTAGCTACTGTAGGATTATTATTAGTAGAGAATTCTTTATACAGTTTTTCACTGTCACTATTCCAGCCTGGGATATAATCTCTCCTAAAACCACTTGGAATGGTTCATTTGGCATTAGCATTATTATTGGTGCTGTAATTGTAATTGTTTACAGTGGGCTTTATAAATCTTATTGCAGTGTCAACCTAACCTGTTTCTTAAAAGAATCCCAGTCAGCTTTGAGAAAGTTCCACCTAGGCTTTAATACTGTTTTTATGATTGAAATATTTAGGCCTACGTTACAGATTATAGGTCAATGTTGGCTGTTTGGAAAACTGTCTAATACTTTCCTAGAGATGAGAATTTGACTGCCATTATTGTCTGCAGTACAGAAGCACAAATTTTTCATGTAGCACTTTGATATTCTGTACACCCCTTGAGGGTATATCAGGAATATGATGATGATGATGAAAGACTGTTAAACAAAACAAGCAACGACAGAACAGTAATAGAAAATTTTCAAGAGGAATGCAAACAGGAGAACATATCAATACTTCATGTAGAAACTTGAAATGTGGAAAGGCAGCTGGAATAGATGATATTCAACCATAAATGATCAAATATGGAGGTATAAAAGTTTTGCAGTGGCTAGACTGTATACTTCAGAGGGCCTGGTCAGAAGGCTGAATTCCAGATGATCAGAGTTCTCATAGTTTCCCTCTATAAAATAAATCAGGAGGGGGGGGGGGATAAAGATGAAAGTGAGAATTATAGTGGAATTCCAGGTAAGATTTATGCAAGCATTCATGAAAAGAGGCTAAGAAAAATTGTGAAAGAGAAATTTGGAGTAGAATAACCTGGTTTCAGGCCAAATAAAGGTTATCAAGATCAAATTTTTACTGCATGACATACAGTTGAGAAATCATGAAAATATAACAAGGATTTGTACTTAGGTTTTGCAGATCTGAAGAAAGGCATATGACAACGCGCCTACAGAAAAGCTTTTCAAAACACTACAGTTATATGGAATAAATGGAACCTTATACAAAGCAGTACACAGTCTATATTTAAGTTGTAACAGTTAGAATTGAAAGAAATATAGGAAGATGGTTTAATGTAAAATCAGGGGTAAGACAAAGATGCATTATCTCCACTCTTAATTATCTTGTTGTCAAGTATAATGTACTTTAATAACCAAGTTAAAAAAAAAAAACTTCCTACATTAATACAGTTATATCAATTATTTTATAAATATTTATAATGAATAATATTAGACTATTAGAATAACATTTTTATGATATAAGTGGTTACTCAGATGACACATTACATTTTTCTTCTGGTGTCAATAATGAGACAATTATGAGCAATTAAAAAAGTTTGCTATTTCAACTGCAGTTTCACATTATGCTAGTTCATATGCACACGATTTCAGGGTGCATTTGAAACCACTAGTTGAATGCATATGAACCTTACTGGCTGAGTGGATAGCATACTTATTCTTCAACATGCAGCCTATGGTTTCGAATCCCAGTATGGAATGAATGTTTTGGAATGTCTTTGGGTGTCAGTGATGTTCATCTCCAGGTGTAAGATTACCATTCCTTGTGTAAGATTACCATTGAAAAACCACCATGTTTAGTCTCTAGAGCAGGACTTCTGGAATATCTAACTTAGTCACCTATACTAAATGAGTAACAGGTTAACAGTCATTTATGGGTGGAACTGATATAAAATAAAATGTAGTAGGGAATTATTACCATTGTCAACCTCAGCTTTTTCTCTATAATCTCTCTCTTTTTCTGAATTATTTTCCTGAAGGTTATCCTCTTGCATAATAGACACCTAAAAATAAGGAAATATTAATGCCTTTAAATGAGATATAAATAAATTTATTCAGAGCAGTCTGAAATATTGAAACAATTTTACACAGACTAGTAAACGATTTTTGATTGTTTACTAGATAACACTGAACCTGATAAAAGTAACCCTCGTATAATGCGGTACTTATACAATGCGGTTTCAATATAACGCAGACTACAAATTGTACTAGCCCTTGTTCAATGCAATACTTATACAACACGGTTTCAAAAAAAACATGGTCCGCAAATTGTAGTAACCCTTTATCTTTTCATATATTTTTCACTGCACGACTTAAAAATCAAATTTTATCTCTGTTAAATTTGCGTTCTGCCCATATCACACATGTAGTTATAAGCAGTGAATTTATATTAGGGGAAATACTCTTTAGCATATATACGTCAATTTTTTTACCGTATGAAGTGTTTATTGTTGAAAATTGTCTTCGTTTTCTGCCAGGAAAGCACATTAAAAATCACAAGTGTGTTAAGCTCAAACTGAGCACTTTATTTTCTGGTGAGTTACATACAATATGTAATGCTTTTTTAAGTAAGCATTTTATTTTTATAGTAATGGCCACTTAGAGGGATTTTGCAATATGGTGGAAAACAAAATTAGTGAATTAATTGATGGGGAAATAGATTTAAATAAGGAGGAACTGGTACAATTAATAGATGACATTGAACCAAATGGTGGGGAAAGTTCTGCCAAAGATTCTGATTGTGATGAATCCATTAAAGAATACAGTTTAAAGAGATTAACAGAAGGATTGGACTTGGCAAGAAAGTTAGGAGGTTATTTTACGGATAATGATCCCTCAATGGAGCGCTCCGGAAAATTCACGAGACAATTGGATATTTGTTTAGCTCCAATTTATGAACTCGATAAAAAATTGCAGCATAGTGGTAAGCAAGGTCTTATTACTGACTTCTTGATAACTAAACCCGCCGATGCATGCAATGAGAATTATATAAATAATGTCCAAAAGATTTCAAGTGATGATGACGTCCGGCTACTTGTAAATAAAGAACATTACAAAATGTTCGTTCTGAAGACAGTCATCATCATCATCACGAATCATGGGCTCACTGCCCGTTGATGTTTGAGGCCTGTTTCACTATCTTCTTCCACCTTTCTTTGTCCAGTGCACAGTGTCGCAGTTTTTGTACACCAATTCCACACCAGTCTTTTATATCATCTATCCATTCTCTGTATGGTCTACCTCTTCTATTTAAACCATCCAAAATATCAAACATAAATGTCTTTATCTTCCGGTCCTCACTCATTCTACAGATGTGTTGAAAGTTTATTTTTCACTTGGTTAGAATATAATAAATTTAGTTTAATCCTTTATCCAAGTGTGAGCAAACAAAGTTTGCGCCTGAAAGTATCTTCAGGACTGGGGGTAAGGTGGTGCAACACCAGGACGACTCCTTGCAAAGGTGGAGCAAGCTACTAACACTCCTATCTCAGTATCTCTTATTGAGGTCTCTTCAGTGGGAGCCAGGCCCAAGTGGGAGTGGGAGCTAGGTCCAATAAAGGTCGAAACTAGTCTGGGTAGTGGCCTTTCCCTTAATGCATAACATTAGACATATCTGCAAGGAGATGTGTTTTGCATTATGGGAGACACTGAGATAGGAGTGTTAGTAGCTTGCTCCACCTTTGCAAGGAGTCCGCCTGGTGTTGCACCACCTTACCCCAGTCCTGAAGATACTTTCAGGCACAAACTTTGTTTGCTCACACTTGGATAAAGGATTAAACTAAATTTATTATATTCTAACCAAGTGAAAAATAAACTTTCAACATCTTTCTCTAAATCCAGAGTAATTTATTAAAAAGGTGGCACACCGTTTGGCAACTCCTATAGGTAGAGATGACCTTGCTAATGCTTCTGGCTGGTATCTCCACTTGGGCCTGGCTTCCACTGAAGAGACCTCAATAAAGGTCCAAACTAGTCTGGGTAGTGGCCCTTCCCTTAATGCATAACATTAGACATATCCACAAGGAGATGTGTTTTGCATTATGGGAGATACTGAGATAGTAGTGTTAGTAGCTTGCTCCACCTTTGCAAGGAGTCGGCCTGGTGTTGCACCACCTTACCCCAGTCCTGAAGATGCTTTCAGGTGCAAACTGTTTGCTCACACTTGGATAAAGGATTAAACTAAATTTATTATATTATATTCTACAGATGTGTCCAAATAATTGCAGCTTCTGTTTTATAATCTTCTGCATTAGATTCTGTTTTGGTTGTATCTTCTGATAGAGCTCTTCACTGGTGATTTTCTGTACCCATCCTATTCTTAGAATCTTCCTGTAATAAGTTCTTTCAAATGACAAAATTCTTTTTCTTGATTCCTTATTTATTACCCACGTTTCAGATCCGTACAGTACACCGCTGAAGATCCATGTTTCCAATACTCTTAGTTTTGTTTGCAGACTGATCACTTTACTTTTCCAGATGTTATCCATGGCCTTCAGATTTGTTCTTCCCTTTGTAATCCTGATCTTTATTTCTATTTTACAGTCCAAGGCATATGTCAGTTTACTTCCCAAATATGTGAATTGTTCTACATTTTCTATATCAATTCCATCCACTTGTATCTTTTGTTTCATGTTCTTCTCACCAAATACCATTATCTTTGTTTTTTCAAAGTTCATAACAAGTCCAAATCTCTTCCCTTCCTCATTTAACAGTTTCAGTGTTTTTTGTAGTTCTCTTTCGTCTTCTTCAATAATAACAATGTCATCTGCAAATCTCAGATTGTTAATTCTCATTCCGTGTACAGATATTCTTTTGGCATCTTCTTTCATTTTATCCATTGCTGTTTCTAAATGTGCGATGAAAATGCTTGGTGATATTGGGTCTTCCTGTCTAGTACCTCTGCTTGTTTTAAACCATTTCCCCAAATCATCACCTATTCTAACTGCTGCAACTGCATTCTAGTAAACATCTTTTAATATAGCTATTAGTTTTTTATCAATTCCATAGGATTCCAGAACTGCTAATGTCACTTTCTGGTCAATACTGTCAAATGCTTTCTGAAAGTCAACAAAGCAAGTATATATGTTTTTGTTTTTCCTCCTAGCTTTCTCTGCTATTAACCTCATTGTCAAAATCTGTTGAATTGTAGTTCTATCCTTCCTAAATCCTGCTTGCTCGTCTGCAAGGTATGCTTCCAATTGTGTTCTCAATATTTCTGTCAATATGATCATCATCACTTTACCAAGGTGACTTATCAAGGCAATTGTTCTATAATTTTTACATTCTAGCTTATTTCCTTTCTTGTATAATGTTACTAATATTGATTTCACCGACTCCTCTGGCATTTTCCCTTCTTTCCATACCATATTGCATAGTTGGTGCATTTCTGTAACCATACTTTCACCACTATATTTAATCATTTCTCCAGTAATGTTATCGTTACCAGGACTCTTGTTGTGTTTTAGCCATCCTATTGCTTTTTCTACCTCTCCTCTTAAAATGTCCATATCATGCTCATTACCTGGTGGTGATATCTGCTTCAATTCTTCAGTGAGTTCCCCAATGCTCAGAATCTAGTTTTTCTTCATATAACTCACTACAGTATCTTGTCCACTGCTGTACAATTTTTTCTTTATTCATCAATACTTTGCCCTTTTCATCTTTAATTGTGGTCTGTTTTGGTTGCCACTTTCTATTAATGGTTCTGATCATTTTGTATACCTCCCTTGTTGTATGCTCTCCATAGTACTGTTCTATATTGTTGCATTGGGCTTCTAACCATTTCATTTTATCCATTCTGACTGCTTTTTTCACCTCATTACACTTTCTTCTATATTGCTCTTCTATTTGTTCTGATGTATCCCTTCTTATCTTCAACATTCTTTTCTTCTGTACTAACTTCAGTGTTTCTTGTGTAATCCATTTCTTCTTGATCTTCTCTTCTTCTGGTAGTGTTTCTTCAACTGCATTTTCTATTGCTTTCATTACTCTTTTCACTCTTAAATTCGAGTTTTTTTCTTTCTCCACACTTTTAAGTTTCTCTGCTAACACTGTTCTGTACCTTCTTCCTATTTCTGCTTCACTTATTCGTGCTGTATCTCTTCTATTCTGATGTTGGGGTTTACATTTCTTTTTCAATTTCATCTTGATGTTTGCAATCACTAAACTATGGTCCGAGTCTATATCCGCTTCTTGAAAAGTTCGACATTGCTGTACTGATGTTATCCATCTTCTTTTAATCATAATCATATCAATCATGTTTTTGGTTTTCCCATCATTTGATCGCCACGTCCATTTTCTACACTCCTTTTGTTGGAATCTTGTGTTACAGATCATCATCTCGTGGTCCACAGCAAATTCTAACAATTTTTCACCCTCGTTCATTTCTTTCTCCGAAACCATATTTTCCCAACCATCATCTGAAGACAGTGATGATGATTAAATATGCATTTTATTTTATTTTGCCTAAAACATTTATGCATTACGGGCAATGAAGTTTACATACAATTTGCATTTTTATAAGTTTATACTATGTATTTTGTTTCATAGTTTATGTTTTCTTAGCTTACGTGAATTACCTGAATTAAATAAAAATATTTTTTGTTGGATATGTCATTGTTGTTTATATAATTAAAAAAAAAAATTTCAGAACATAACCCTATTTTTTCTGTGATCTGAGTCTCGCATAGCGTGATTTATATAATGCGGCATTTCTGTGGAACCTAACATCCGCATTATGCGAGGATTACCTGTATTCATTTGGACTAACAAGAAAAATAAAACATAGCATATATGGACTTAAAAAAAAAAAATTCATAATTCCTGGTTGATGTTAGTATTTTTTTTTCTCTTTACAGCACTCACCAGTGGTCAACGTTGCTTTGTGAAATTTTATGATGACATTTGAGTGGCCAAAAGAGAATAACTGCAGGAGAGTGTTGTAGAACAGCTTAAGTAAAAATGTATCATTTTAAATAATAATTGGTGATATTGTTTGCATTTCAGTACAATTTTGTTTCTTTTTGATAGTTTAGTCTGAATGCATAGTGTTTGTGAAGCTCAGTGGGTTGTTTACATTTTTTGTATAATTTGTAGCTTGCAATGAATGAGAACAAAAGAATTTATGTCATACAGTGCAAAAATCAAATGTGATTAACAGCACAGATTTTTCAAGAAGTTTATTGTCATAAATGTGGTGTGTGTGTGTGTGTGTGTGTGTATGTGTGTGTGTGTGTTTAGAGAAATGTGGAGAGACTGGACAAGAGAAGTGAGAAGGTATAGTTCTGCAGAAAGTGCAATATGTTGAACTGTGAGATATAAATAAGAGTAGGGAATGAAGAGTTAGAGAAAGGATAAGGATGGAAAACAGTGAATAGCATAAGGCTGCTGGTAGTATTAAGTAATAAGGATGAGTGAGAAAATAAGTGTTGAGAATGCAATTATGACAGCAAAAGCATGAATGATTCCAAGATGAAAGAGAATACAAATGATGGATCAAAAGCAATTATGACTGTGGAGATGAAAGGGAGTGTAACTGCTGGAATGCAAGAGAGTAAATGAATGCAGAGTGAAAGGAATGCCAGATTTGAATAATGAGTTGATAAGGATGAGAAATGAGATGAATTATATATCCACAGTGAGATTGTTTGGTGGATATGAATGAAAAGGCGAAAAAGAATAGAATGAAAGAAAGTAGAAGAAAACAAGAGACCAATGACTCAAGAGTGGCAATGTATGGAGATTCCATTATTAAAGGGGGGGGATGCAATGGCATACAAGGTCTGTTTTTCCAGGAGAGAGGATGAACAGAATGACTGATACTTTGGGTAGAAAAAGTAAACAAGCAAAAGAGAGCGAGTGGTGATTGTGGGTACAAATGATTTGTTTGATAAAAAGAGAATGAGAGGATGAATATCAAGGATTATTGAAAAGGATGAAAGATAGGAGCATGGTTGGAAAGGTTTTAGTGTATGACAATGATGAGCAAAAATCACGAATGGATTGGCAGAGTTGTGTAAGGAGAAAGGGGGGAAAGTAGAGTTTGTTAATGTGTGGAATGCATTCGAGAGAAGGATGGAATTGTACGAGTGTGATTCTGTTTACATGGATTCAGTGTAAGTCAACTGGCGAGGGCTGCTGCTTGAAGGAAGGATGTGAAACACGGGGGGGGGGGGGGGGTTGGAATGAGGCTGAAATTGCTTGCAAATGGTAAGAATACTAGCATGAGAGATGAAGGTCAGAGAAGAGAATGCAAGATGGATAAGGTGAAACCTTGCTATATCACCCAAATTTATGGGAAATGGTTCTTCAAACAACCTTCCGCTTACATTTTTTTAAAAATATATATAACATACATGTAAAAATGTTATTAGTACTTCCGATGAGTCTGGACCATAATAATCTATTTTATTCACATGTGATTGACAGGTTCTCATTATTGAGTCTTTGTTATGCTACTTATATAGGCTGAAATTTGAAATTCTGTCAGGAAAATCAGGTGAAAGTTTGCAGACTGGGATGAAAGTGGACACTGTTGAAGTTGGAACTGAGATCAAGTAGATTTGTGAAATGGATTTGGAAAGCTCTGAGGAATTTTGTTGGCTGCATCAGTCACAAGCTTTCACTATGCACTACTTATACTCTGGTTTACCAAGATGGTTGCATTTGATTTCTGCGCTGGTACTCCTCTTTTCTAATTGATGATCCATTCTTTTTCACCACTTAGTTTTTTTTTTTTTTTTTTTTTTTTTTTTTTTGAGTTGTTGATGAAGTTGATAGCTTTGTTCCCACTGACTGAAGGTTAGGTCACATCAGGCCAGACAAAGAAGTGCCTTGGAGGTTGTTCTCAGCCACTATTAATTCTGATGTGCTTGATGAGGTGTTACAGGTCACTTATCAGCCTTGGCCAGTTTGTTCGATCTTTTTTGTTGTTTGTGGAACTGACAGTGCCTGATAATTTTTATTTGGCATGATGGCACTGTACTTTTTATTTTCAGCCTTGATCGAGTTATGTACTGTCAAAGCAGTGAGGTTAGAGTTTTGTGATTTAATTTAATTAGCTTGCTCCACCTTTGCTACGAGTTGCCTGGTGTTGTACTACTTACCCAGGTAAGATAGTACAACACCATATTCAGTCCTGAAGATATTTTCAGGACTGAATATGGTCTCACTTGGATAAAGGATTAAACTAAATTTATTATAGTCTAACCAAGTGAAAAATAAACTTTCAACATCTTTCTCTAAATCCAGAGTAATTTAATAAAAAGAAAAGGTGGCAAACCTTTTGGCAACTCCTATAGGTAAAGATGACCTTGCTATTGCTTCTGCCTGGTATCTCCAACTCTGGGCCTGGCTCCCACTGAAGAAACCTCAATAAAGGTCAAAACTAGTCTGGGTAGTTGCCAATCCCTTAATGCATAACATTATACATATCCACAAGGAGATGTGTTTTGGATTATGGGAGATACTGGGATAGGAGTGTTGGTAGCTTGCTCCACCTTTGCTACGAGTTGCCTGGTGTTGTACTACTTACCAAGGTAAGATAGTACAACACCATATTCAGTCCTGAAGATATTTTCAGGTGTGCAAACTTTGTTTGCTCTCACTTGGATAAAGGATTAAACTAAATTTATTATAGTCTAACCAAGTGAAAAATAGACTTTCAACATGATATCAATTGTCGGATGGGAAGAATATCAACAGTGCATGGGAAGCATTTAAAAAATACTTAAATGATGCAATATCAGAATGATTCCAAGAATAAATAGGGCAGGAGTCAAATTGATGTGTAATGTTATTGGGCAAGAGATTTGTAAGAAAAGGATGATGTGGAAGAAATACCATGTAGATAAGGATGATGTCCATTATGAAAATTATAAGCAGCAGGCTAGAAGAGTCACAACTGTTGTACAGAAATCTAAGTCTGAGTACAAAACGAAACTGGCTTGCAAATTAAAAACAACCCACAAGAATTCTAGGATGGCAACAGATGAAGTGGTTGTTCAACAAATGAGTGCCCATTTAGCTAAAAGCTATCAGCCTGGTATATGCAATACTGAGTTCACTGCTACATCTTCACTGGATTTAGAAACTTTGGTATACGAGGAAGAGATATTAAAGCTGTTGAACAAGTTGAATAAAAATTCAGCAATAGAGACTGATGGGATATCAGTAAGGGTGCTAAATGAGTGTTCAGCTGAACTGGCTATTCCTTTAACTAGGATATATAATTTGAGTCTCAGAACAGAGAAGATTCCACAGGAGTGGAAAGAAATGTATGGTACTTCCACTGCACAAGGTGGTGCAAATACCAATGTATCCAGCTATCAACCAATCAGTAATCTCAGAAGTGGTGAAGATTTTAGAAAAGTTGTTTAAGCCTCACATTCAGAAATGGGTTGACAGAGAATCTCTACTTTGAAATGAACAGCATGGGTTTATTATGCACTAAACATAGGAAGGTCATGTTTTAGCAACTGCTCACATTCTGTAATAATGTTACTACTAAATTAGACAAGGGGAATGGACCATGATACTTTTAGATTTTGCTATGGCTTTTGACAGACTACAGCATGGAAGAATGTTGAATAAATTGAAGATTATGGATTTGGATTATAAAATATTAGCATGGACAAGAGGATGGCTGACTGACTGACAGATATCAAAAAAGTGGTATATGGGAGATGTGAATCTGCAAGATTTAAGCAGATTTAAGGGAATCCGAAGTGTTGTTGTCTTGGCTTGCACATCCCCTGAGACACTTCACAAGTGCAGCAGTAGGCAGTCTCCTAGGAGCGATTTCTGGACACCTTCAGGTGACTGACTGGCCTGCTACGCTATTCCTCCCTTCCAGGGTTAGCAGCCCTTGTAGGGTTAAGTTTCCTCACTTTCAATAACTCATCAGATGAAGGCTCCGACTCTTATATGCCGGAGCCAGGAAACTCGTCAAGTGTGAATCCAGATGTCTGTTTCTTGTTTGGTGGTGATCTTGCCACCCATCCCAGCGGCGTCCTCAGGAAGAAAGTTAAAAGAAAGCTCTGCAAAGACTGTCATCAACTCATTTATTCAAGTTCTCATCATGCTTGTTCTGACGATCAAGGAGTTCCCAATCTCAGACACTTCATATGTCAGGTGTGTGCTCGTGCATTCTCTACCGCAATTGGCCTTGGCATGCATCGCACCTCGAAACATCCAGCCGAAGCCAATGCTGCAATAAGAACAGAGTGCGTCAAAGCACATTGGACTGCCGAAGAAGAAGAAAAGATCCCCGCCACTCATGAGATCGAGTTGATGGCTCGAGGGATAAAGAAAATCGATGAGGCTTTATTTAAGGCGTTCCCATTAAGATCCTTGGATGCCATCAAGTGTGATAGACGGAAAGCCAGTTACAAAGCCTTACTTCAAGAATTGGCAGCCCATCCGCCACAGGTAGGGACAGATAATATCTCTGTATCTCCTGTCTCTGCCTCTCCATCTTCCAGCCACTATCCTGCTGTTGAAGAAGAGGTTTTGATTCTCAGGCTGACATCATCTCTAGATGATCCTCCTCTTCCAGAATATAACCATCAAATTCTTAAATATCTCATCCAGACTCACCTTTTGGGAATGGATAATACAGATCAGTTGAATGACTACCTCCATGCTGAATTCTCTGAACACTTCATGCCTCGTCAACATCAGCCTACGTCTCATTCTACAATGACTTTGTCAAATAGGAAGCAGAGGTAGAGGAGCTGCATAGGCCATCTTCCTCTGCTTGTGCCATTTGGGCAATGTGCCAAAACCATCCTTGATGGTGCTTCTCCCTCCACCTCTAGCAGACTTACATGATGATTTTGTCAAATTCTGGAGTACAGTCTTTTCTGCTCCACCTTCACACTTCCCTGATTATGATGACCAACCTACGATATTGAAGTCCATTCCTGCCCTTCAAATATACCAGCCTGTCTCCATCCAGGAGATTAAAGCAGCTCTTCCATCCAATTTCTCTGCCTCTGGACCTGATGGCTTTCCTGCGTCTAGACTTCGGAAGGTGCCGTTGAAGATTCTTCAAGACTTAGTGGACATTCTCCTTTCCAGTAAAGTAATACCACCATACTTACTATCTTCATTCAGAAGAAAGAAAGTTCAAGCTGTGCATCAGACTTTAGACCTATTACCATCTCTCCCTGTGTTACTTAGACTCTAGCATAAAATATTAGTTAAACGACTTCAGCAACATATACAGCATGATTATAGACAGAGAGCTTTTCTCTCTTCGGACAGCTGTGCCGAGAATATATATCTTCTTTCTTCTCTTCTCTCTGATTCCCGGTGCCACCTTAAGCCTCTATATATGGCGTCACTGGACCTCCAAAAGGCTTTTGATAGCGTCTCCCTTCCTAACCTCCTTAGAGCGCTGTCTATTGCTGAATGTCCAGGACCCTTTCTTTCCTATGTTATGGAGCTATACTTGGGTAGCTCAATCACTATCACTACAGGGTCCCGGTGCAACTTCTATTCCCACAGTGCAGGGCGTTTGCCAGGGTGATCCTCTATCTCCCCTTTTGTTTACCTGTGTCATAGATGAGGTTCTTCATTCTCTTCCTAGCCATATCGGCTACTTTCTAGGCGCTTCTTCCTTTAATGCTATGGCCTTTGCGGACGATATTATTCTCGTAGCCTCTACTAAGATAGGCTTGCAGGAACTCCTTGACTAGGAAGTTGACTTCTCTATTCGAGGTCTTTCTATTATAGAGGAATCCTGCTCTTTGGCTCTTGACCCCTCTGGTCATGACAAGAAGCTTAAGGTCGAGACTATAGAGTTTTACCTGCACGGGAAGCAGTTGCATGCTTTGACCATCTTGGAAGAGTGGAAATACCTTGGTATCATGTTCACCCCCAAAGGGAAGGTCTTCTGTCCCTTCTATCCTAGAAGCTGGGATTGCATCTTTGAGGAAAGCTCCTCTCAAGCCCCAGCAAAGCATGTTTCTCCTCTCCCACTATCTCCTACCTCACTTTTACCACGTTGGTGCTTGGTAGGACATATATCTCGGTACTGTCCCGAATGGACAGGGCTATCTGCTCAGCCATGAGATTATGGCTCCGACTGCATATTTCCATGCGAGGGTGAAGGATGGTGGGCTTGGGGTTCCATCACTTAGATGGCTGATCCCATGCCTGTGCTGTCAAGAATTGCGCAGTTAGAACTATCTTCTTCCCCCATCTGCAGAGAGGCTTTCTATAGCCTATTAATACAAGAAGACTTTAGGTGGGCTAAAGGCTGATCCCATTATCAAGGTACTTTAATCGAGTCAGCACCAGCAGAACACAAGAGGTGGGCATCTCTGTTGCACTGTTCTGTAGATGGTGCTCCTTTAAAAGAGCCATATCTGGTGCCTCCCCAGCATGATTGGGTAAGGGATGGCACCAGACTCCTCCCTGGGTTCGAGTATATTGACCTTATCAGGATGAGGATCAATGCCCTGCCTACTCGAGTCCGCAGCGCTCGATAGGGTAGTGATGACTCCAACTGTAGGGCTGGCTGCCACTACAGTAAGACATTGTCTCATATAGCCCAGTGTTGCTTCTGCACCCATGGGGGTCCGCGTGAGGAGGCATGATGCCGTGGTCTCCATTCTGAACAACCGCTTTAAGAACAAAGGTTGGGAGACTGTGGTGGAACCACATTATAGGACCTCCGTGGGTTTGCATAAGCCAGGCTTAGTGATTAAAAGAGATTGTGACGTTTGAGTAGTTGATGCCCAGGCGGTGGGAACAGGGCACCCACTAGCCTATAGCCATAATAATAAAGTAAATTATTATAAATGTAACTAAGATCTAGTTAGTAAGATAAGGGAGGAGCATGGGGCAACTCCGAGGTTTACCAGCACCACCATCTCTTTACATGGAGTATGGAGTGCAAATAGTTATAAGGACTTAAAACAGCTTGGGCTTACGCCGAAGGATATAAAAATTCTTTCCTTAAGGGCCCTACAGGGCACACTGGTAGCATGGCATTGCCACCAGAGAATGACTACAATGATAACTAAAACAGGCATAGGGTAAAACACTTGTAAAGTCATATCTCCTAAGGACAAGCTTCCTCCTCTTGGTTTCCTTGTAGCTTATTTTATTGTGAATAATCTGGAAGATTTGCTTTTGTTCATCATCAAGTGTTATATCAAATACCATAAGCTTAAACATCCCAGACTTGCTAAACATGCTATCTCCTACAAGCAGATAGTTTTCTGGAATAAGACAGGAATCATTCATAAAAGCCAATTCCTTATGGAATGTAATAAAATTAGTTTAATCCTTTATCCAAGTGTGAGCAAACAAAGTTTGCGCCTGAAGTATCTTCAGGACTAGGGTAAAGTGATACAACACCAGGGCAACTCGTTGCAAAGGTGGAGAAAGCTACCAACACTCCTAACTCCGTATCTCCTATAATGCAAAACACATCTCCTTGCAGATATGTCTAATGTTATGCATTAAAGGAAGGGCCACTACCCAGACTAGTTTTGACCTTTATTGAGGTCTCTTCAGTGGGAGCCAGGCCCTAGTGGAAATACCAGGCAGAAGCATTAGCAGGTCATCTCTACCTATAGGAGTTGCCAAATGGTGTGCCACCCTTTTTTAATAAATTACTCTGGATTTAGAGAAAGATGTTGAAAGTTTATTTTTTCACTTGGTTAGAGTATAATAAAATTAGTTTAATCCTTTATCCAAGTGTGAGCAAACAAAGTTTGCGCCTGAAGTATCTTCAGGACTAGGGTAAAGTGATACAACACCAGGGCAACTCGTTGCAAAGGTGGAGAAAGCTACCAACACTCCTAACTCCATATCTCCTATAATGCAAAACCTGCTAATGCTTCTGCCTGGTATTTCCACTAGGGCCTGGCTCCCACTGAAGAGACCTCAATAAAGGTCGAAACTAGTCTGGGTAGTGGCCCTTCCTTTAATGCATAACATTAGACATATCCGCAAGGAGATGTGTTTTGCATTATAGGAGATACGGAGTTAGGAGTGTTGGTAGCTTTCTCCACCTTTGCAACGAGTTGCCCTGGTGTTGTATCACTTTACCCTAGTCCTGAAGATACTTCAGGCGCAAACTTTGTTTGCTCACACTTGGATAAAGGATTAAACTAATTTTATTATACTCTAACCAAGTGAAAAAATAGGAATGTCTTTATAAAGAAACTTGTGAAATTGTCTCCACTGTCCTAATTTAAACAGATCTGATGATTTACATTTATCTCCTTTATGGAACACAGTAATTTTTCAATCCATTAATCTTTCCTAACTTTACTTATATAATTAGATTTTTTTTTTTTTTTTTTTTTTTTGCAGTTAGGAAAATATTGACCATTTTTTTTTGTTATTGTACATTATCTGCCAGGGTAGCAATTTTTGGAATTTTCTATTATTGTTGTTCCATTTATGTACTGAAGATGCCTATGAAACATAGGTGAAAATTTTACAAATAAACATCAAGATTTTCCACATGAGTTTTCCAGTCTTGCATTTTATTCAAATTAAAGATTAATGGCTTGCTGAATTTTTCCACACTTGGATGTACCAAGGAAACTTATGCAGATTTTGACTTTAAAAAAAAAAATGTGAATACTGAATTTAATCTATTGCATCCTCATCACAATTTAAAATACTTCTAGTCTCCAATTACAGTTACTGATGTCAAGCAAAAGTGGTGCAGACTTTATCACTCATAAGAGCCTCCGTAGCACAATTGGAAGAACGACAGTAAGTTGTACCCTTTGATTAGAAAAGGCCTAAGTTCGATTCCCGTCGTGATGGGAGGAATCTTTACATGGACTTTTTCAATCGAAGGTGAGTTAACTGATCTCATAACACTTCGTAGTGCAATGCTAGGGTGACTCGTAGTAAAGGTGGAGCAAACTCCGATCACTGTTCTTAGTATTTTCCCATAATGTGAAACACAGCTCCTAGGAGATGTAGTACTGTTCTACATTATGAGAGAAGGTCACCACCCAGACCGGTTTCCCTTTGTTTAAGCGCTCATAATGTAGAACAGTAATACATCTCCTAGGAGCTGTGTTTTACATTATGGGAAAATACTAAGAACAGTGATCAGACCTTGTGCCACCTTTACTGTAAGTCGCCCTAGCATTGCACTACCAAATGTTGACTTACGCTTGGACTCGCCAAACTTTATATAGTTTTCTGCATTCGGCATGAAACTCTTGGATTAGATTTCCTATCTTTGAGTTTCTTATTCGGCTAAGAAATAATGTGGTATTCAATATCCACTTAATTTTGAATAACATTATTGTTATTATTATTATAATCCCAAGACCCCATGAAATCAAAGACTCATCTAGGAGGTCCTTTTATCATACACACAGCTCATTATACCCTTTCACAAATCCATGTTGACTCTCACAGATAACATTACCCTCATCTGCCCAATGCTGCATATGGTCCATCACTACTTTCTCCGAGATCTTAACAACTACTGATGACACACAAACCTGGCCTATAATTAGACACTTCCAGTCTATTACCACCCTTATGCAATGGCATTATCTTACCTTCCTTCCATTCCCTGGGCACCTTTCCCCCAGCCAGACTTTCATGAAAAGCCGGGTTAAAGGCACTGTCAGTTCCCTAGCACATTCTCTCAAAACTCGTGGTGAAATACCATCCAGTCCCAAAGTTTTACTGACATCCAGAGTACTCAGTATCTGAAACATACTCTCCTCCTGTACCTCTAAACCTGCCCTATCCCTCAAACATTAAAACTGACTCCTCTAGAATGAAATACTCCAATAAAGTGTTCATTGAACAATTCCACTATGTCCTCTGCATCAGTCACTCTATTCCCATTTTTATCCCACAATATCATTCTTCCACAGTCATTTCTCCTCTTACTGGCCACATAGCTAAAAAATTCCCTAGGATTTTCTTTGGATCTTAGGGCCAATCTCCTCTCATATTCCAGTTTCGCTTTCTTTACTACACTAGTCACTCTTCTGGCCTGTGTCTTATATTCTTCATGCATCTTCTCTTCACCTGTCTCCTTACATCTCTTTCATAGCCTCTTTTTCACATGCAATTCCTCTTTAATATTGTTTGTCATCCACTTTACTCCAAATTGTGTCCTCTTCTTCACTCGTGCTATACAACTTACCATTGCTGCTAACAAATATTCTTTCACAATTTCCCATGCACTAATGATATCCCAGCCTTCCAATTCCTCCCTCCATGAAACTTCCCAAAGTTGACGTCTAAGACTATTATAATCACCTGCTTTATAATTCCACATAAGTTCCTGTCTCTTTGATACTCCTGCATGTCTATTCATTTTCCAAGTCAAAACCATATGGTCACTCTCTCTCCAACTGGTGGAAGAGATGTCATCTCAGTTATTATCAACTCTTCTGATGCTATAACCAAATCCAAAACTCTTGAACCTCTTGTTCCCTCTGTTACATGTTGCGTAAGACGTTTGTCCTTCAAGAATTCTAGAAATTCCATTCCCCTATTGCTGCATGCATCTTCCTCTCTCCAATTTATACTACTATAGTTAAAATCTCCCATAACAATCATTCTTCTTGCACTTGCCAAACTTAACTGTCTAAACATCTCCTGGTCCCCATCCTCTGTGCTCCTACGTCTGTAGCAGCACCCCACTAAATATCTTGTCTTGCCCACCTCTACCTCACACCATATGCTCTCAAAATCATTTGTCTCACTGCCTTCCAAAGCCTCCACTCTTAGAGGACATAGGTCGTCACTTATCATAAGCAGTACCCCACCACCACGCTTTCCCCTCCTATCCTGACGAAAAATGCTGTACCCAGCGACTTCTATTCCTGTTATTATATCCTCTTCTGTCAACCACGTCTCAGGGATCCCAATAATTTTTGGCCAGGCTGATGCTATCTGCACCACCAATTCCTCTCCCTCATTCCGGATACTCCTGGCATTAGTATAAAGCATATAAATGCCACTGTTTCTATACCCAGCATTATCCCTTCTAGACTCCACTGCTCAGTGTTACCTGATGTCGTCTCCCTTCTCCCAAGTATCCATTCCCACAAGAGGCCATCCCTGCTATCATCCTCCCTGGGACACACTGACTCGTTCAGAACAGCAATCTCTGCAGATGGTTACGTCCTTCCTCATTCAAAATGTGAGCGGTCTCTCGCATACAATTCCTCTCTTTCCTCAAATGCACTCCAAGCATCCACATATACCAGTCCTCTCTGGTCACACATTCTAGCTATTATGTCATTCAATATTACTGCTCTTCTACTCAACTCGTCAATATCATACCTAGGCAACATGTACACTATTTTTCCTCTCTCCGTCTTCTTCCATACAGCCTCAAGCAAAAATCTCATATCTCTAACTGCCCGACTTACATTACCACTCAAGTCATTTGTTCCTACCATCACAATCATCTCATCCACCCTTTCACCTCTCTTAATTGCCATAGCCACCCTTTCTATGTTCCTCCTGGCAAACACTCCTCACGCATCCTATTTTGAACACCACGGATCATCGAGTTGCCATACATTATACCTCTTACCATTCCCTCTCTCCTATTGTTTCCATTCTCTCCTCTTCTTTCATTCCCATAGGTCTCTCTCATTCCCTCTCCTTTACTGCTATTCTCTCTTCTAGCATTCTCATACCTCTCTCTCCTACTACTGTTTCCATTCTCTTCTCTTCTAGCACTCCCATACATCTCTCTCATTCCCTCTCTCTTACTGTTTCCATTTTCTCCACTTCTAGCACTTCCATATCCCTCTCTCATTCGGTCTCTTCTACTGTTTCCATCCTCTCGTTTTCTAGCATTCCCATACCTCTCTCTCTCTCTCATTCCATCTCTCCTACCGTTTCCATTCTCTCCTCTTCTAGCACTTCCATATTTCTCTCTCATTCCATCTCTCCTACTGTTTCCATCCTCTCATCTGCTAGCATTCCCATACCTCTCACTCATTCCCTCTCTTCTACTGTTTCCATTCTCTCCTCTTCTAGCACCCCCATACCTCTCACTCATTCCCTCTCTTCTACTGTTTCCTTTCTCTCCTCTTCTAACACTCCCAAAATTCTCTCTCTCTCCTACTCTGATTCGCCTTGCATTTATCTCTTCCATTTTCCTAATCTTATCTTTCATACTTCTGCTCTCATTCACAAGACATTCCATCTCCTCTTTCAGCTCATCTATCTCCCTCTGCAGGTCAGTCACTCTTAATCTAAATTCACTCTCCCAAACAAAACCATCTCCTAAACTTTCACAGTCACTCACACCTTCCACACTATCAACTATTATTTTCTCATTCATATATATATATATTTTTCATTCTCTCCTATCACACTACCTGTCTTCCTACATTCATTCCCCGTTCCTGGAGCAACAAGGTCGGATATTGATATTTCTAATGCACTTATTTCCTCCAACTGCCTGCATTTTGTGCACATACGCTCTCCACTCTCTTTCACAAGCCACATATCCAATTCCCTAGACGCAGACATGCCGCAAGTACTGCATGCCACAAAGTCCCTTATGATATTGCTTATAACAGAGTTCTTAAATGGCGGAGGACTCGGCGATATGCCACTTGCGACTGTTGAATCCGCCATCATTCCTTACTCAACTAGGCAGAGTCTAAAGGAATACGTCTGATCACAACTACAGCATAAACACTCAATCTCTTCCTTAAATAATAAAAAAATATGTCAAAGCAGATGTCAACTCCCTGGAACATTCCTTTAGAATACGTGGTGGTGATATATTATAAAGTCGCAGAGCCTTGTTAACATTGCATTTGCTCAATTCCCCACACACCTCTTGCTCACTTACAGTCAGTTTCTCCTCTCCCCCATCATCAACTGCTCTCAAATTCTCTATGATGTCACATTCACAAGTATGAAAGACCTTTATGAACTACTCATTAAGTATTTCCACTATATCTTCTGCAGTAGTTGTCCTTATACCTTTTTCTCCAATCAGTGTCATCCTTCCATAATCATTCTTTTTTTTTTAAATATAAAATTTTATAAAATTCTTTCTAAAAGAAGGTTTAACGCCAAAAGAAATTCATTCGAAGTTCATAAAAGTTTATGGGCACTCTTCTCCTTCATTTTTGACAATTAAGAAATGGGCTGCTGAGTTTAAATGTGGCCATACCAGCCTTGAAGATGATCCACGTGAAGGACGTCCAAAAAGTGTAACAACACCAGAAATCGTCGATCAAGTGCACGATATGGTATTGGATAACCGGCGAGTCAAAGTGCATGAAATTGCTGAGACTATAGGCACTGCAAAAGAACAGGTAGGATATATTTTGCATGAAGATTTGCAAACGAAAAAGCTTTGTGCAAGATGGGTGCTGCACTTGTTCACAGCAGATCAAACATGCACTCACATGAAAATCTCCAAACAGTGCTTGGAGCGTTTTAACAAGAATAAAACTGATTTTGTGCATCGATTTATTACTACGGATGAGACTTGGATTCACCATTATACACCAGAATCCAAACATCAGTCAAAACAATGGACAGAAGCCAGTTGTTCAGTGCCAAAGAAGACCAAGTCTGTTCCATCAGCAGGAAAGGTCATGGCATCGGTGTTTTGGGATGCTAAAGGCATTTTGTTTATTATCTTGAAAAGGGTGAAACAATAACTTGGGAATATTATTCCGATCTTTTAACCAGACTAGACAAAAAAATTCGTGAGAAAAGATCCGGTTTGTAGAAGAAAAAAATCATCTTTCATCAGGACAATGCACCTGCCCACAAAGATATTTTGGCAATGGGAAAATTAAGGGATCTGCACTATGAATTGTTGGAACAGCCACCCTATTCCTCAGATTTCGCTCCCTCTGACTTCTATCTCTTCCCAAAATTAAAACTCTTCCTCGCTGGTTAGAGTTTTTCTTCAAATCAAGAGGTGATTGCAGCTGTAGAGGAGTATTTTGCAGATCTTACTGAGAACCACTACAGGGATGGATAATGGCACTAGAGCATCGCTGGAATAAATGTATTAGTCTTAAGGGATATTATGTTGAAAAATAAAAATAATTTTGAAATTATATATTCGTTTTTTCATTGTTAGGCCGAGAACTTTTCAGACCACCCTCGTAGTTAGGATTAGACCAGTAGTGCTAACGTTAACAGTTGAGCAAATTCTTGTGACTTTAATGTTTCTTTGTATATAGCTCTAGATGACTTTAAAGGGTGAAATGTCAGATGATTATTTTATATTTATTTAAATATAAATAAATATATTATATTAAATTGAAGTTAGTACTTGGTAGTTATCTCCATAATTTATTAAAATGAATGCTGGTCACTGTGTAACTATAAAAGAAAGGGTAACTCACCTTTTATTGAAATGCTTATATAAAGATTCTTCATATCCTTGATGAGATTCAAACTAAGGTCTTTCTAACAAAGGCCTGCTGATGATTGAGCTATTACAACATAATCAGACTATACACATTTATCTGGGAAAAACATAAAGTATATTAATAGAAACATTTATTGTGCTTACCTGTTCACACTGTCCATAAATATCTACAAGACCAAAACATGGTACTGCTATATCTTCAGCAGCTACTCCTTGATCAACACCATTGACATACAAATGTAGCTTACTGTCTGCATCTATTTTAATTCCTATTAGGTGTCCTACCTGCAGTTTCGAGAGATTTGGACCATATCGTCCTCGAATCTTTTTTTATTTTATTTAAAAATAAGAAATTTATTATAACATGCATGAAAATATAATTCTCATTTTAAGTACAGAATATAACCAAAATATTTTATAATGCAGAAATAAGATGTAACAAAATTATTAAATTTTGTTACATCTTTTATATTAAATATAAAATTATTAAATGAAACTATCTTAATTATAGAAATCAATAATCAAATAAGATATGTTCAAATTCACAGTAGTGACACTACATCTTGATATATTTTATAAGCTGTTGGTTGCATTTGGTAGTGCTACCATGTTATGCTTTTATAATCTAGAATTCATTATTCTAACTGTTTTTTAAATTTGGAATAATAAGCACAACATAATAACATCATTGGAAACACATAGGGACATAGGATTAATGATAATAATATATGAATGTGGATATTTCAGCCCGAATCTAACAGGCTATTATAAGTGCAGAAGTATATTCAAAGGTGGTATGCAAAACAATGGATTATTATTCCCTTTCACAGATATGAGCCATGTGCTGGAGTGACATCATACAACAAATGGTAAATGAATAAAAATAAACTAAAATAATAAAATAAAAAAATAAAATAAATAAAAATAAAATAAATCACAATAAAATAACAGGGGAGGGGAAGGGGGATATTACTACTTGCCATTTATCAGGATATTTTTGTTATAGACAGACAGACAGTCATTCTGATTCTGCCCCCTCTCTGAGCATGCAGAAGTACTTTTAAGCTGCCCAAACTTAAATCAAAATGACTGTCTACCCATATCACAAATTTGGGAGAGTTGCATTCTGATAAATAGTAAACATTATCTATCATTCCCTTTCCTTTTTTTTTTTTTTTGTATTTTATTTTATTTATTTATTTATCATCTGTTGTACGGCATCACCCCCGCACAAGGGAATAACAATCCATTGTTCACATTCCACCTTGTGAATTTGCTTGTGTACCGATGATGGCCTGGTTCAGGCCAAAATATCTGCATTAATAAATTAGTATTATTATTAATTCTTTTGCCTATATGCTTATAATTATCTTTTGTTTCATCAAAAGTGCCATTAAGAGCATGTATAACCTAATAACATAGCAACAATATATATTTAAAACTTATAATTAAAAAATATTAATATTTTTCATGTTTACTTTATGAGAATGGATTTTTGTTCTTCCAGGTACATGTCAATGGCATAAGACATTAATTTATACAGTACAAGAGTTAAAAAGTCAAAGTGATCTGAATTCCTACCATATGAAGGTGGTCTGAAAAGTTCTCAGCCTAACAATGAAAAAACGAATTTATAATTTCAAAATTATTTTTATTTTTCAACATAATTTCCCTTAAGGCTAATACATTTATTCCAGTGATGCTACAGCCCCATTATCCCATCCCTGTAGTGGTTCTCAGTAAGATCTGCAAAACACCCCTCTACAGCTGCAATCACCTCTTGATTCGAAGAAAAACGCTGACCAGCGAGGAAGAGTTTTAGTTTTGGGAAGAGATAGAAGAGAAGTCAGAGGGAGTAAAATCTGAGGAATAGGGTGGATGTTCCAACAATTCGTAGTGCATTGTCCTGATGAAATATGATTTTTTTTCTTATGCAAACCAGGTCTTTGGTCAGGAATTTTTTTATCTAGTCTGGTTAAAAGATCAGAATAATATTCCCAAGTTATTGTTTCACCCTTTTCAAGATAATTAATAAACAAAATGCCTTTAGCATCCCAAAACACCGATGCCATGCCCTTTCCTGCTGATTGAACAGACTTGGTCTTCTTTGGTGCTGAACAACTGGCTTCTGTCCACTGTTTTGACTGCTGTTTGGATTCTGGTGTGTAATGGTGAATCCAAGTCTCATCCGTAGTAATAAATTGATGCACAAAATCAGTTTTATTCTTGTTAAAATGCTCCAAGCACTGTTCAGAGATTTTCATGCGAGTGCATGTTTGATCTGCTGTGAACAAGCGCAGCACCCATCTTGCACAAAGCTTTTTCGTTTGCAAATCTTCATGCAAAATATATCCTACCTGTTCTTTTGCAATGCCTATAGTCTCAGCAATTTCAAGCACTTTGACTCGCCAGTTATCCAATACCATATCGTGCACTTGATCGATGATTTCTGGTGTTGTTACACTTTTTGGACGTCCTTCATGTGGATCATCTTCAAGGCTGATATGGCCACATTTAAACTCGGCATTTCTTAATTGTCGAAAATGAAGTTGAAGAGTCCCCATAAACTTTTATGAACTTCGAATGAATTTCTTTTGGCGTTAAACCTTCTTTTACAAGAAATTTTATAGCCACACGATACTCAATTTTATCCATTTCAAGGGATACAGACAACACTTTTGCTTCAGATAGCTGTATAAAACAAACTACTCGATAGAATGACTTGCAATTTCACATGGATGCTTATGACAGATGTACCAACTTAGAAAAAAAAAAATCTTGCCAATGATGTTGCCATCTACATTAAAGGCTGAGAATGTTTCAGACCACCCTCGTATTTCTAAGAAAGGTATTGATAATATATACAAGTATATACACCTTTCAATGAAAGATGAATACAAAAAATAATATGTTCTCTATATTAAACAGAAATAACAAAAGTTATTTTTGGTAATGGAGCAGTCCCCTTAATCCAACTATGCTAAAAAGGTATTAATTAATTAACTGGGATAGATAATTAAAGAAGGATCATTATTTTACATACCTGTGTGCATTTTTTGAAGATAAGGACAACACATACTTTTTTTTTTTTATCAGATGGCCCAAAAAACATGTATAATCCAATAAAAAAATAAATCAAACAAACCATGAATTTAAGAGAACTGAAAATAAAGAACAAAGAGAAGAGAAAACTTGTTATACACATAGCAAGGCAGCAACATGATGGTGGTGTGCTCGCTGTTTCATTTAAAACATCATCAGATGTGCAAGAGAGATAATTAACCGTGAACTTTCTACATGATTTAATAAGAATGTATTAAGAGGAGTTAGGCTGGTTCAAGAGTACCGGGGGTTTAACTAGTTAGAGAGTTGTGGAGAGTAATTTATATGATTTAGTTGTCACAAGGCCAGAGTAAATAGGATCTTTTTATGTTTACAACATATTGGGTGGTTCTTAGCAGTAGAGATACAGAGTAAAGTAATTTGGTTTAATTTTCTTGGAAATTGATAATGGTGACCTTCTCGATCTTAGGTGTGTTTGGATCGTAGAGCATGTAAAGATATCTCAGTAGTGGGATTTTTGTTGTTTCTGTTATGTAGATAGAATTATGTTTGTGTTTTTTCTTTTTCTTACTTTCTTGGTAAGTAAGTCTGGCATGGGAATATCACAATCTTGATAATGTTCAATCAGGTGTGACTTAATGGAACAAATGGTACATCCAATGTAACAGGTACTGCATCATGACTGGCAATTAAACTTATAAACAAGATCATGCCATAATAATACATTGGTTTAAGCCAGGGTTTCTCAAACTTTTTCTACGACGGAACACTTCACAAATCCTGAAATTTTCACGGAACACCCTGGTTATTTTGTAATGTATTAATTAATAATTAATTGGTAATTTAGCTGATTTTTATTATTAATTAATATTTGATAATTAATAATCAATTAATAAATTAAACATCAATTAAAGTTTAATTTGATTGGTGTTTTAGTTGATTTAATTAAAGCGTTAATAAACCATCATTAAATTAATTTGTGCTGATTTTCATTGACATTCTATTCTGATCACCAAACATATTTATAATATTATTATAAGTACTTATGAGTGAATGCAGACTTTTTCTTCTGTGTGCTGGAAGTTTTCCCCTCCTTTTGTACATACTGGAGATCGCTTTGTAGGCTGGAGGTGGATGAATCACTATCTGTTCCGTCAAAACACCTTCAATAAGAGATTTCTTAATACCAAAATTAAACAAAGTGCCTTGTCTCTTATTCATATTAGATTTTAACTCTGTATTCCTATTACTTTTAAAAAAATCACGGCACTCCGGTTTCAGAACAAGCACTTACACACTGCAATACGAAATTGGGAAGAAAGTATTCAGTAGTAATAGATTTGAGAACCGGATACAAACTACCTTGATCTTCAATTTCAGTGGAAAAATTTTCTTTATACTTCCTTGCTGATTGGTCACTGACATTTGCAACACAGATGTTATTTTGTTCAATTTTGAGAACACGTCGCCCATTGTTGTAATTGGCTTGCAGGCAATTTTTATGATCGGTCATAAACAGCAGTATTCTCTTTCCCGATTGTTGAAAGATTTTGATGTGTGAAAATTAATGATACACAGATGTTATTAGGTGTTCTGGGTCTAAGCTTTTCGACATATTCACGAATATTATTCTCCTCGGAATATTTCTACTATAAAATATTTATAGTAGATTTTTTTTTCACCCTAAAGCATGAAAAATGCTTAGAAAACTAAAATGACAAATTCCAGAACTTCTCACGGAACACCTATTCACTTTCCTCGGAACACAGTTTGAGAAACCCTGGTCTAAGCTATTGTGGTTCTTTGTTTTAGTAAATTTTGATGATGGTGAAGACAATTTTATAATTTGAATATGAACAAGATACTTCATCTTCAGCACCTAATTACATCCCATCTCATCTCAGATCAAGTCTCATTCCAAGTACTATGTTACCCTTATTTTCAAAAAATACATTCAGGTACATCAAATTAATAATCCTTCTTTAATATAATTCCAATTAATTAAGAAATATCTCTTTAACCTAGTTGGATAAAAAAACTGATGCTCCATTACCAAAAATAGCTTTGGTTTTTTTCTGTTTGATATGAAATTTTGAAGCATAATGATCTAATCAGATTATTTTTGAGTATTAGTTTCTCAATGATATTTTGACAAATTTAGTTATTGAACTGATGGCAGTTAATAGCATATTGATAAAATAGAAATGATAATAATAGAAAAAATGTTTAAAATATCTGATCCCATCTTCCCTACAGATTTCACCTTAGGAAAATTTTTCTAGCTCAGTTTTGGTTTCACACAATGTGTAATCACTTTATGGAGTCGTTTTTTTTTTTTCTTTGGTCAAACTATGTATATAGGATCAAAAATTAAGTAAAACACAATTATGAGTATAGAGTACATAAGTCAAAAATTGACTGACTTATTTATAAATGTGCTATCCTGTTAACACATATCATTGCCAATCTGAACTCTACCCATGTAAATTTATCACATATATAATAATAGTTCTCATAATAAACAGAAATACTGACAACTGAAAATGTAACTATAGCTGTACTGCACAGAAACAATTAAAAGAGCCTACTGGCATGAAGCACATGTTGTCACATGAGAAATGTTACACTGCTATCTATGTGATGTTGTTGTTAATGTCATTTTTGTTGATGACAACCAACCATTACAAGGTTCACTTCACCAAACATCCATTCCCTTCACCCGCTGTAATTCTATTTTGGCAAAACAATTTGAAATGATAGGGAGAGGATAAGAGAGCATCCATGAAAGTTAAGAATGAATGAAGACAAGAAAGGGAGCTAGATTTTTCTCTCACGGCATGACATGTGACTTGACTTTAGAGGTGGTCAATGCAGATAGTATGAATGAATTCAAGAAAACATATGGAGATGTGTCCCTTTCTTAATAATAACAATATATATATTTGTAGGCATAGGTTTCTGTAGTTTTAGCAGTTCATAAGAAAGATTCCGGTAATTGGCAATAAAAAACAAACCCGCCAAGTTTCATAAGTGTTTAAACTTTTAGTTACCTTTGACCCCTGAAGATGTAAATCAAACGACTTACGAAACTTGTTGGGTTTGTTTTTTTATTATTATTTATCTTAATAAACATGTGGTCCAATTACCGGAATCTTTCTTATGAATATATATATTTATTTTTCTCCTTGTGATGACTGGATCAATTTCATTGGAAAAAGTGATAATTTTTCTCTGGTATAATATAATTTGATGACATTCAGTATTAAGGATCACTATTTTCTGAGTCATTTACAAACCTAACGTTTCACAGTGTATACACAAATTTATAAGAAAAGCAAGTTTAGGTCTGATTGCTGTGATAATGAATGGTGCTGTAATATAGGAAGGCTGTTTCTGAAATGCGTCTTTCTCAAATAATATAGATAAATTGATAGACCTCCACATAACAATTAAGAAATGCAGAGAACTGACTAAATGGCCAATCCTCACCTTCATATGGCATGCTCCATTAGTATGTACCTCCTTTATTGAATGAAAAAGGATGAGCTGGAAATTTGGGACATAACTGATCAAACTATATTCTGTCTTGGCTTAAACCAGAAAAAAATATGATAGTACAACATGCCAGATGGGACATCACCTGGTTAAACAATGAAACTCAGTTATGGAATAAACTGAACATTAGAAGAATTGAAGAGAGCCAGAAACATAAGAACTATCAACAAAAATAAATCAAACTAAAAAAGTACTACATGGACATAATTAGTGTTAATAAGACAAAGAAGACTAGAACAGGTACAGGTAAGATCCTCCTAAATAATATATACAAGATGTTATATTTGGGCAACAGTAATCAAGGACAGGAAGGAATAGTGACATCATTCAATACCAAACATGAAGATAAACGTTTTGATTGGCTGGCAATTTCAAACAGAGTTATGTGGGAAAATTTCAAAATAAGAAACTGAACAGCAAAACTTATTTGTGCCTACAGTCCCACAGAAGGTTTTCCTAAGGAAGAAGTGGAAGAATTTTTTGCATCATTACAGAAGACAGTTGACTTAAAGAAAATAGAAAACTAGTCCTTGGGGAAATAAACAATAGGACTGAAAATGAATCTCAGGAATGTAGAAATGCTTTGGGAAAATTTTGAAAGCTAATATTAATGGTAAGTACTTGCTGAATTTCTGTTCAGGATATAGATTCGCCATCACTGATACTATGTTCCAAGAAAAAAAAAAAAGTGTACAAATTTACATTGAGAGAAGAGAAGAAAAATAAAGTCTTATTGACTATATTATGGTTGGTAGTTATACCTTCACATTGTTTCAGAATACAAGTTATATAAGGGAATAGAAACTGGAAGTGATCATCATTTAGTTTTAAGCAGAATAAAAATGAATGCCACACTGAAAAGTAAAATATGTAAGAAACTCAACTCAACTATACTATTCAAGAAAAAATGAAAGAATTCAAAAACAAGAACCAAATCTTGCAGTCTCAGGTGGCAAACTCTGAACAAGATACTGAGTGATTTTTACTAGGGAGGCATGTAGTGAAGCAGTCTGTTTGGATAGAAAAATCAGAACTCTATGGTGGATGCAAGAAATTAAAGAGACAGTCCTGGAAAAGAAGAAAACACATTGAAAGCTCCTAGTGATACAGAGAAAAAACATATAAGAGAGCTCAACTGTGTGTAAAAGTAGCTAAACAAAAGTCATGAGAAGACCTGAGTTAGAATATACAATATAAACAACAGGAAAAATTGTGGGAAGATGGCAAAATGTTCTGAAGAGCATTTTCCCACCTTCCAAGATATTTTCACTTTAGTTTAGAAATTAACCTCCATTTTTCAATAAGTCTGGAGGCTATTGAAAATTAAATGAAAACAAGAGTTTAGAAATGGATGAAAGAATACTGTAAAAGGAATCAGAGATGATAAGGGTAACATGAAAATTGAAATTAAAGATGTGGATATCTAGAATAATTACTTTGAAAGACTGTTAAATGAAAGAAATAGTGACAGATCACTGCTGGAACATATTCAAGAAGAATTCAGTCAGCAGTGCATAATAATACTTGAGGTAGAAAAATGTCATCTAGAGCCTAAAGCCTGAAATGTGGAAAGTCAGCTGGAGTAGATGATATATGACAGGAAGTAAGTGGCCATACTACATAATTCAGAAGGTTGCTAGAAGGCTGAATTCTAGATGATTGGAATAGCGCTTTCATAGTTTCTATCTATAAAATGGAAAATAAAACTGAATGTAAGAATTAGGAATTTCTCTAAGTGTTCCACGCAAGCATATTTGAGAAGAGGTTAAGAAAAATTGTTGAAGAAACACTTCGAGAAGTGTTTCTTAGAGAAGAAACTGTATAAAGTAAAAATCTGAATTCATGGCAAATTTAGGTTGTCAGGATCAGATTTTCATTTTAACAAGGATCTACATTTAATAAAATAAAGAGCCAAAAGGCTTCACTTGGGCGATGCAAAATTATATAAATTAAGTGGATACGAAATCCAACATCATTTCAAAGCCAAATACAGAAACTATAAAAGTTTTGTGCGAAAATTGACCAGAGGGCTAGCAGGAATATGCACCGACCGAGAGTTCGCTTATGAAAATACAACTCTCCGACGCTTCGAGTCGCTCTCTTAGGTTTCTGCCTGATCTCTGATGAAAACCAATATTTTTTCCTCTTCCTGTACAAACGATTCCAAAGGAAAAATGATCGAACACTTAAAAATTGATTCGCAGAAAAAGTAATTAAATCATTACTGCACTAATGGAACTATTAATATTCGATAAACATTTCTCTTCCCATATCAGAAACTTAATTTATCAAATTCCAAAGTTTTTATAACTTTCTTCCACAATTTTTATTCCAGTTACTCTTGTAACATAACAGCTTAATAACTTTCAAAAATATCTATCGTTCTGAAAGATGGCTACTAACGGAACTTTTTCTTACTAATTCAAAAACTTCCTCTCTCACACAGCTCTATCTAGCTGTTTATTAGTTACTGTGTCCCCTTCACTTGCTCCAGTGTGCATGATACTTCTGATTCTGTCTCAGTCATGAAGTAAGGAAAACTGCAGCCATTACGTGTTATCTTCATGGCGTTTTGTTTGAAAACTCATAGTGTCAGTCAAGTCTTTTTAAATTATGTATTTTAAACATATTCAAAATTAAAGTATAATTTTGTCTGATTTTATAAAATATTAATGCTACATGTAAACAACTATATACTGTATATTATATTATTATTAAGAAACCTACTTCCAGAAAGTCAGGAATTCATCGAAGGAGGCCATGTTATTGGCACCAGCTGTCATACCTGTTCTTGAATTCATTCATGCTACTTGCACACAGAAAATAAATGGCAATCCATTCCAATTACGCACTACTCTATGAGAGAAAAATCTAGCTCTAATCCCCTTCTTGACAACATTCATTCTCAACTTCCAAGGATGCCCTCCCGTTCTTTCCCCACCCTCCATAAAATGAAAAATTCCATCTACTGAAATTCTGTATAATCCTTTCAGAAGTTTGCAAGTCTCAATCATATTACCCCTCTTTCGCCTGTTTGCTAGTGTCTGCAGTCTACAAATTGTCAATCAGTCTTCATAATCTGTATACCATAATCCTGATATGATTTTTGACACTCTCCTTTGCACTCTCTCCACTGTATCAGAATCAACAATGGAAACCAGGAGACCAGACCTGCACGCAATAGTCCAAGTGAGGTCTTATTAAGGCCTTGTAAAGAGGCAAAATGATTTAATTATCTTTACATGTAAAGGATTGTTTCAGCATTGCCATTATTCTCTGAGTTGTATTTACAATTTTTGCTATATGACTCTTGAACTTACACTTCCTGTCTACTAAAACTCCAAGATCGTTAGCCTGATCAGATTCTTCAAGCATTATCCCATCAATATAATACAACACTGGATATCTAATTACACCAAAAGTGCATGACTTTACATTCATTAACATTGAAATCACAGCCTTTGTCACACACCCTAAATTCCAGCCTATTTAAATCATTCTGCAAGTATTGCATATCAGCAGCACTCCTGATTACCATACCTATCTTTGCATCAGCAAGATGTCACATGTCAAATTCTTCCTAATATCATTAATGTACAGACTGAATAACAATCAGACTAAGGACTGATTCTTGAGGCACGCCACTGGTTACCTTGAATCTTGCAAATTCACACCCACCGCATAGTACTTTTTCATATCTGACAGTCAGCCATCCTCTTATCCATGCCAATTATATTTTCACTATATTATTTAAGGAAATTACAACGTACTAGGATATACATTAAAATAAATTTTAATATATTTCTATATTTCGGCAACGTCACGTTGCCATTTTCAAGAACTTAAGTACAAGACACGTGCATGTAGGCACAACAAAACAATAAATGAGGAAGAAGTATGAAGCTGTTATTTCTCCTAAAGTCCTGATGGTGCCCTCTAGCAGGCAATGTTGGTATTCTTGGGCGATTGGGCTGATGGTCTTCTGATGTAGGTTTCCCAAATTTGAGGAAGTCTCATGCAGCCAAATTTGTTGAGGTTTGGATCGTTTCTTAGGGCTGAAGCTGATTCTATGAAAAGCCTTTCATATTTGTATTTGCTACAGTGTATTATCCTGGCTTTCTTCCACCGTATTCTATGGCATATATCCAGCACATGGTCAGCAAGACCAGAGTGGCTGTATTGGTGAAACCGGATGTAGTCCTTGTGTTCTGAAATTCTGATATTTGCTGTCCTGCTTGTTTGGCCAAAGTAGGACAGCTTACAGCTGCAAGGGACCTGGTATACACCAGGTAGGTCTGGGGGAGGGTCTTTAGTTGAGCGGATAAGGGATGCCAATTTTTTATATGGTTTGTAACAAGAAGTTAAGTTATGTTTTTTTAGGATTTTTGTGATTTTTTCTGAGGTGCCTCGGATATAGGGTATGGTGATGGATTTAGAGTAACCCTTGTTGTGAGGGGGGGGGGGGTTGTGGTTTACTGGTTTCAATATTTTTTGGGTTTTTTTTTTTTTTTTTTTTTTTTGGGGGGGGGGTAGCCATTGGCTGAGAAAGTGTTGAGAATGTGGTTTAGTTCTGTGATTAGGGCATTGTCATTAGAGCAGATAAGTTTAGCCCTGTTGTGTAGTGTCTTCTACAAACAAATAGAGGGGACAGCCATGGGTTCTCCACTCTCCCCACCCTTGGCCAACTTTTATATGGAGACTTTTGAAGAGAAAGCCTTAACCTTTGCCCCACAAAAACCAACCATTTGGCTTCGCTATGTAGATGATGTATTCACTATTTGGCCACATGGCTCCAATGCACTCCTCTCCTTCTTAACACACTCAAACAACCAACACCCCAGAATCAAATTCACCCTGGAAGAAGGAAAAAAACAACTGCATTCCTTTCTTAGACACACTAGTCACCCGCCAGCCTGATGGAAGTGAAGAGGTAGCAGTGAGTTGAATGTTGCATATACCAGATTGATAGCTTTTATCAAAATGGTTGCTCATTAGCTGAACTTCTGCATCAGTTGCCCATGTACCATCCGAATTCAGTAGAGTTATTCTTTCAAATTCATTCTTTTTTTTACTTGCAGCATAACGATAAAATTCTTTTAGGTTGTCTTTAACTTGCAGAGCCAGTTTCTTTTCATTCCCGGAATTAGCTTTCCGTACAACACTTGTGACTCTTCTGGCCTGCTGCTTATAATTGTAGTAACCGACACCATCTTTATGCAAACAATATTCCTTCCACATCATCTTTTTCTTATGAATCTCTTGCTTAATTAGATTACACATTCCATTTTACTCCTACTGTATTTATTCTTTGAACTTAGAGGACACATTCTGATATCGTATCATTTAAGTATTTTTAAACACTTTCCATGCACTGTCAATATCCTTCCAATCCAATAACTGATACCATGGCACAGAACCCAGCATACTCCTCAGGTGGAGTATGCTGGGTTCATAATTTCCTGCTTTGTAGTTCAGCACGTAACCTTTTTTTTGAATGGAACATTCATAAACTTAGCCACTTCCCAAGTGAGTACTGCATGATCGATGTTACCAACCGGAGTCAGAATAATTACATCTTTAACTGAAACCACCCCCCTCCCCTGACACTCTTTGATCTCAAGTTCCTTCTGTCCCATGCTGCTTGAGGAAGTTGTCTCGCAATGGCTCAATAAATTCAGTTTCATTCTTCTCATTTGATTTAATAGCTACCCAATCAATGTTCGGATTGTTACAGTTCCCCCCCGTTATGATTACTTTTTTTCGCACCCTTCATATTTATATGTTGATGCATTTCTTCGTCACTAGCAACCAATTCACCAGGTCTGTAACAACCCCACAATGTATTTAATCTTGTTAGACTCACCTCACACCAGATGGCTACAAATTGACTGCTACATGAAAAATTGCTACTAGTATTGCAGTCATAGGTCTCAACTCTAATTGGATTCAAGACATTTGATATCATTATCAGCAGGCCCCTTCTCTCCTATCCTGTCTATCCTTCTTAAAAATACTGTACTCTTTGCACTAGATACCAGTTAGTACATCTGTTTCTGATAGCCAAGTCTCACTAATGCGTATTAGGTTCCAATATATTAACCAAATCAACAAACTCTACTCCTTTGTTTCTGATACTACTAGCATTTGTGTACAGCCATAATAAATTACCTGCATGCTCTTTTGCATATATTTGTTTTTGGTCTGCATGACACAGTTCGACAACTTGCAGATGTCCGTTCTTATCTAGTTCCTTTACTTATGCAGACATTGTTATGTCTGCTTGATAGTTCTGAAATGGATGAACACAGAATCGTTCTCTCTTCATAACCATTTCTATAATAATAATAACCATTCCCATCATTAATACAGTTACTTAATATTGTCACTCTTACACACTGATTCTCATGATTCCTCCATCAGAATTCAGTTTTGCTGACTCTCTGTGTTAGGTCTTGTATCAATTAATAATTTTCCAAGACTACTGCTGCCAAACACATTCAAGTGTAGGCTGTCCCTCTTATACAAATCCAATCTTCCCTCAAACTCACTCAAAAACATCCAAAAACTCGCATCCATTCCTTCTACACAGCCTGTCAAATCATCTGCCATCATAGATAGCCCATCTTCAAAATTCATTTTTATCATATTGAGGTAATATACGTACTATTTTCACTTTCTCACTCTTTGCACATTTTCACTTTCCCACCTCTTCCAACAACCCATGTCCTCTCTCATACTGAACTTATTGCTAGTTAAGTCGTTAGTACCTACTACAATTACAATCTTGTTTATTTTTCTTCTCTGTTTTTGAATTACTTGTGTTATATTTTTAATTTTTGCAACAGGAAAACATGATGTTATAACTCGCTCATCAATGGCATGTTTTATGATAGTCACCATAACAAATAATATCCTTCTTTTTATAATCAACTTTACTCAACAGATTTTTGAATAATATAAATACATAAACACAAGAATGATATTTAATTAGCCAAATATTTTGGTCTGAAAATTGCAGACCATCTTCAGTGGCACTACAAGAACAGTTTTAAAAAATACAAGGTGGAATACTAACAATAGATCATTTAAAAATAGAACAAGCTGCATGATATTATATCACTAAGTATTAAAGGGAATATTATTAAGCAGAGACATGATTGAAATAAAGATATTAATTAATAATATTAAATAACATAAAATTAATATGAATTAATGAGTTATCCTCATTAGACTTTCCAAGATTTTTGATACAGATATACAGTCATTCCGATTCAGGTTAGGACGATGGAGTAATGCCTCTACACTTTCTTTGAATAAACAAAATTTCTTTCAAATTTATAGCGGGATCTATGTAAGAGGCGAGTTTTTGACCAAAGGATGTTGTGGTTAGTTTCAATCCCATGCTGAGCCAATCCAGATTTTTCAGGTTTGTTGTGATGAATGGAGGATTGATGTTCTTGGATTCTTTTTTCAAGAGAGCGTCCAGTTTGTCCAAAATAGGAGAGATCACAGTTGCAGGGAATTTGATAAACTCCAGGAAGAGACATAGTTGAGCGTTTGTCTTTAGGAGAAGGAAAATGGGAAGATAATTTGTTAATAGGTGAATACGTAGCTGTTAACTCATATTTCTTCAGAATTCTTGAGATAGGTTCTGAAATCCCAGAGATGTATGGAATTGGAACTTGACATATTGAATCTTTGTTGTTTAGTGGTTGATTATATGAATTGGGAAGATGTTTTGTACTCTTTTCGGAAAAGCCATTAAGTTTCATTGTTGTTGGATAGTAGAAAGTTCTTTCTGCAGAAAATTAGAAGTAGAACAATTAGTTTTGGTTCTTCTGATTAGACATCTTATGATTCCTGTTTTTTGACAAGGATCATGGGCTGATTCTTTAAGAATATACCAACCTGTGAACGTTGGTTTCCTGTAAACTGTAGTTGTAAGAGTATTTGAAGGTGACCGGATGAGGAGAATGTCTAAAAATAATAACTGTTTTTTTTTTTTCCCATTTTTTTTATTTTGGACAAACTGGATGCTCTCTTGAAAAAAGAATCCAAGAATATCAATCCTCCATTCATCAAAACAAACCTGAAAAATCTGGATTGGCTCAGCACGGGACTGAAACTAACCACAACATCCTTTGGTCAAAAACTCGCCTCTTACACAGATCCCGCTATAAATTTGAACATTTATTCAAAGAAAGTGTAGAGGCATTACTCCATTGTAACCTATTCCTAACCTGAATAGGAATGACTGTATATCTGTATCAAAAATCTGGGAAAGTCTAATCAGGATAACTCATTAATTCATATTAATTTTATGTTATTTAATATTATTAATTAATATCTTTATTTCAATCATGTCTCTGCTTAATAATATTCCCTTTAATACTTAGTGATATAATATCACGCAGCTTGTTCTATTTTTAAATGATCTATTGTTAGTATTCCACCTTGTATTTTTTAAAACTGTTCTTGTAGTGCCACTGAAGATGGTCTGCAATTTTCAGACCGAAATATTTGGCTAATTAAATATCTTTCTTGTGTTTACGTGCTTATATTATTCAATCTTTATGTTACAAATATCTTTAAAATATCAAATTTTAATCCTTCAAGGGGGGGGGAAATGCCACCAAAATAACCGGTAAGTTAGGAAAACTTTCAGTTATACAAGGTAGGTTACGAGCTAAAATCAATTTTTTAAAAAAATGCTGCGACAACAAGATTATTCCCAATTTCGCTAAGATTAAAGAAACTATAAAATCTCCTGGAAGTCATAATATTTACCGGAACACCAGCTTATCTTAATCCACAACCAACTTAAAGCTGCTAAACGTGATCTTGCTAATAACAGTCATCATATTTCTGATCTTCGCACCTATATTTCCACAAACTTCGATCCACATCTTTCACACATAGTTCTAAATGTGGCTAAACGTTCTACTCAACGAGCATATAATAAACTAAGTCAACATCTAAACCGCAAATATGAAGCTCTTTCTTCTAAACAATTCAAGCCCTTCAAAACTCCAGATAATTGGATTATCAATATATCCGGACGTCCTCTAACTGATAGAGAAACCCTCATCCTGTCAAAAGGACATAATTTTTCTATTGTTCCTAATAAGATACCATATCTAGATTTCCTAGTTAACACTGAACGGAATCTCAATCATCTAACTAGTGATAAAGCTAATGCTCTTCACCTAGAAGTCGCTTCTTCTCTACTTATTTCACCTTGTATTTTTTAAAACTGTTCTTGTAGTGCCACTGAAGATGGTCTGCAATTTTCAGACCAAAATATTTGGCTAATTAAATATCTTTCTTGTGTTTACGTATTTATATTATTCAATCTTTATGTCACAAGTATCCTAAAAATATCAAATTTTAACAGATTTTTGTTATTATGCACTAACCTACCTGATTCCGTGCTTTGTTTTCAATTTTGCTGCTGAACTTTTTTTATTTTCCCTGTGTTCCTCTAAATGCCGGTCAACTTTCTGTAGTTCCCTCATTGTCTGTCTAATAATCTGTTTTAGCCTAGCAATATCAGAGGTTAAATTGTTTTCAATATAATCTTTAATATCATCTTTAGTGGAGAAAACCTTGTAGTTCACTACTTCACTCTTTTTGTTAGTGTTTCATTTCTTATCCATTTTTATTGCCATTTTACACCTTTATTTAATATTAAAATATTACAATAAAAATGTTATAAAAACGCTAAATACTCCAAAAACACGAAAATCTACTCTAATATACTATGAAACTCTAATTTTCTAAGGTAAAAACATAATAATACAGATAAAAATCAACAATTTTACACAAATACTAAATTACACTGACCACTCACAACATAAACTCAAATCAAAATCCAATATATATGGTTGTGCATATATATAAAAGCAACTAATCATGCGGTTCTCACAATATAAATGCACTAACAACTGAAAATGGTAATTTGGAAAAGAATATTTAAGTTTATACAAACAAAATTTTGTATGTATGGATATACTTGGGTGGTCTGAAAAGTTCTCAGCCTCGACCATAAATGGCAATACAAAGTGCCTTGAAGATGATCCACATGAAGGACGTCCATAAAGTGTAACAACATCAGAAATCATTGATCAGTACACGATATGGTACTGTATTTCACGCACTTTGGGAATCAAAGTGTGTGAAATTGCTGAGACTATAGGCATTTCAAAAGAACATGTAGGATATATTTTGCATGAAGAATTGCAAATGAAAAAGCTTTGCGAAAGATGAGTGCCGCAGTGATCAAAAATGCACTCACATGAAAATCCCTGAACAGTTCTTGGAGTTAACAAGAATAAAACTGATTTTGTGCATCAATTTATTACTATGGATGAGACTTCGATTCACCAACACATCAGAATCCAAACAGCAGTCAAAACAGTGAACAGAAGCTGGTTGTTCAGTGCCAAAGAAGTCAAGGTCATGGCATCGGTGTTTTAGGATTAATTATCTTGAAAAGATTAAAACAATAACCGGGGAATATTACTCTGATCTTTTAGCTAGACTAGATGAAAAAATTAGTGAGAAAAGACCCGGTTTGCAGAAGAAAAAAAATCATCCTTTCATCAGGACAATGCACCTGCCCACAAAGATATTTTGGCAATGGGAAAATTAAGGGATCTGCACTATGAATTGTTGGAGCATCCACCCTATTCCTCAGATTTCGCTCCCTCTGACTTCTATCTCTTCCCTAAGCTAAAACTCTTCCTTGTTGGTCAGCGTTTTTCTTCAAATCAAGAGGTAATTGCAGCTGTAGAGGAGTATTTTGCAGATCTTACTGAGAACCACTACAGGGACAGGATAATGGCACTGGAGCATCGCTGGAATAAATGTATTAGTCTAAAGGGAGATTATGCTGAAAAATAAAAATAATTTTGAAATTATAAATTTGTTTTTTCATTGTTAGGCCAAAAACTTTTCAGAGCACCCACGTACTGATGGTCCATAATGGCTCACCCTAAGAACAAAATAACATAAAATTATTTATTAGTTACAAAAGATACAAGTTTTGTCATGATTGGAACGTATTCTCAAAGAATAACTACTCATTGTGGATCTACACTGATGTTCAGTGTAAGCGCTTTCGTTATCACATTTTGAAGATTACAGTCATCTTCACTTAAAATCTGATCTAAGTCTATCCAAGAATTTGATAATGATATGTCTAAAACAGAGACACATCAACATCATTTCCAAAATTTTGATCGGGGATATCCACAACAGTGTGTGAGCTCAAGTTATCTTCAGTAATCTAAGATGCTATTTGATAAAATGATTTTTTAGTTATTCTCCAATGTCAAATTCAGAATCCTCTAATAATTTTCATTACATTCTTTATTAAAATGAGAAAATTTCTCTCTCTCTCTTTTCAGAAGGAGCAGATCTTTTATTTATTCTTTCGTCAGAGATAAGTTTCCCCTGGTACTATAATAGTATTTTTATCAAAACAGTATTTCTTTAATCTATCACTATGTGCTATAAAAAATCTAGTAGGGGTGTTTAATGTCTACTATTTTATATGTCACAAGAGAAAGTTTCTTCAATATTCTATATGGACCTCATGCTCCCACACCCAGCTTACCCTTTTTCCTTAAATTACTTTTGTCTTTTGAGTAAAACAAGGTCACCAACTTGTAACTCTTTACTTCTTCCAAATTTATTTATGCTGACTATTCTTTTCTGGAAAATTAACTAACACACTTAACTGAAGACAATGTAGTGTCAAATGTTTGCCATATACAAGACAAATATTCATCTATATCAGCAAAACCAGAATTTACAGACACTAAATGTAGATCACTACAAAAGATTGGATCAAATCCAAAGTGTGCAAAAAGTGGCTTTTCTTTAATACTAGAATGCAGAACAGAATGAATGGCAAATAAAAGCCTGAGGCAGAAAAGATCCCAGTCATTAATTCTGTCATAAGTCAATGCTGAGTACTAGTTTTAATGTCTTATTTATTCTTTCACAAAGACCATTACACTGAAGTCTATAAGCTGTTGTAAACAATTTCTTTATATGCAACATCTCACAAATTTGAAGTAACAATTCTGAGGTAAAGTTTGGTCCTCTGTCTGGCAACAGTGTTTCTGGATAACCATGATGAGTCTCTTGACTCCATGGAGGTCTGTTGATAATCATATACCTACATATATTCCATCAGTCAGGCATTTTGTTGAAGTTCCTTATTTCTTTTCTTCTTGCTCCTTTCCCCCAGTGCTATTATAGTATTCGAGGTCTAGGGGTGAATCTTTCCTATTTTGCTATTTCATTTCTGCTTCATCTCGTAAGCAGAAGTTCAAACCCACCTGGTCAACGTGGGATGAATTGGGGAACGAAACTTCCCAGATATGTGGAAAGGGCCTCTGCAACCCTACCACTTTTTTCTTGCAGTGACTTCACTTCAAAATGGTAATATGGTTGTGGCTTATGGTGCATCTCATGGTGCATTGGTTGTTGCACAGAATAATCAGAGCCCTGTTCAGGGCTTAAGCAGCAGGTCCTGTTCGAGAAATATGTTACAGTCCCCCAACAAAAGTTGGGAATATTGTGAATGAGGAACATAGAAGGTATAGGATTAATCTTAGAAGGGAATTTTACATAGGCACATGGAATGTTTGAGATCTGCAGATGGGTATGCTTGAGATTGTCTGCAAAGAGATGGAGAGGTATAAAATTGACATACTAGGATTTACAGAGACCAGGTGGAATGGAGAAGGTCACATCAAAAGACAGGATGGTAAGCTAGTTTTTACTCAGGAAGTAACATGGGGAAAGCATCATGGGGTAGCTGTGATACTGAAGACAGTTCAGCAAGAACCCTTCTTCGTTATAACCCTGTTAAGACAGGATATTTTGTATTAGACTAAAGGCTCATCCTACCAATGCATCAATCATGGTAGTTTATGCACCCCATATGGATAGGCCTGATGAAGAGAGAGAGAGAGGAATTCTATGAAAACTTAGATTATTTTGGACTGCCTACCAAGGAGAGACGTACTTTACATCTTAGGGGACTTAAATGCAAAAGTGGGAAAGAGTCTGAGAGTTAGACTTCGGTACGGCATGTTTGGTCTGGGTGAACATAACACCAGTGGTGAAAGACTGTTGGAATTTGTCCATGCTAACAGATTAGTTATTACCAATTACCAATACTTGCTTCTAGAAACACCCACGATGAACCTATACTTGGACATCTAACACTGACAGGTCAAAGCACCAGATTGATTACATATTGGAGCAGACTGTGGTACAGACCATCAGCTAGTAAGAGATAAAGTAAGACTAAGACTCTGAAAACTTCCAAGTCAGGCACATCCCACTAGACTGGATGTTAAAGTAATTCCTAGTGAGTTCACAGAAGAAACATCAACTCAGCGGGATGATTTTTTTGGAGACCAATGAAGAGAACTCACCAGAAATACTTCGGGAAGAAGATAATAGAGGATACAGCCAAGAAGTATTTCGGTCCAATAAGAAGACCAAGAGACCCATGGATATCAGGTTCAACACGGGAACTAATTGAAAGAAGGCGGTCAGAAAAACAAAGAGACACAGAGACTGAAGAATATAAGAGATTATATAGAGAAATTAGAAGAGCCATCAAGCAGGCCAAAGAAAATTTTATACTAATAAATGTGAAGAGATTGAGTTCCAGATGAGGAGGCATAATTATAAAAGGATGGTTCATTTAGTTCATGACCTAAAGCAGACGTTTAACACTTCAAACTGTCCGAACACTCCAAACCGAATGTCATCGAAGATAGGAATGGAGCATTACTAACAGAAGAATTGGAAATCAAAAGCAGATGGAAGGAATACTGTGAGGAACCATACAACAGAGTGGATAAAGAAAATTTGGAAGAGCCCTCTCACCAGGAAAATTCCGATTTCGAACCTTCTTCACTTAGACACGAAGCTGAAAGAGCAGTTAAGCAGCTTAACAGCAATAAGGCCCCCAGGTGCAGATGGAATTCCAGCAGTGTTAATTAAGGCCACAGGGGATGAAGGGATAAGAGTGTTTCATAGATTGATTACAAGGATATGAGAGACAGGATCATGGCCTAGAGACCGGAAGAAGTTGGTTTTCATACCACTACATAAGTAGTAAGATATGAAGGCTTGCAAGAACTATAGAACTATTAGTTTAATCTCTCATGCAAGCAAGATTTTATTGAAGATCATATTGAATAGGATTGAGGCCAAATTTGAGACAGAGATGCCTGAGAAACAAGCAGATTTTAGAAAAGGTAGCGGTACCAGAGATTAGATCCTTTACCTTAAACAGATCATAGAAAAGTATAAGGAATTCAGACTCCCTATGGTAATGTGTTTCTTAGACTAATCTAAAGATTTTGACTGTGTTCAGTATGTGAAACTGTGAGAAGTAATGAAAAGAATGGATTTTTTCAACAGACTATCAGGTTAATAGCTAACTTGTACAGGGAGCAAGATGCCATGGTACGAACAGGTGTTTGATTAACTGATTGGTTTCAGATTTGAAAGGAAGTTGGGCAAGGATGTTTACTTTCTCCTCACCTATTTAGTATCTATGCTGAGGACATCATGTGTGAAGCATTGGATGAGCTTAAGACAGGAATTAGGATAGGTGGTAGATTGATCAGTAATCTGAGGTATCCTCATGATACAGTACTCCTGTGTAATGACAAGGAAGAACTAGGACAAATTCTTGATACAGTTAATGAGATCAATAATAACAGAGGACTTCAGTTCAATCCTAGCAAGAAAAAGATTATGGTTCTCAAAGGAAATACAGACAATGCAGCTCTTGAGAAACAAGTGTACCTTAATGGAGAAAGAATTGAGGAAGTCAGCAAGTTTGAGTACCGGGGATCCATTATTAATGTGAAGAATTGCTGTTCAGAAGAAGATTAGGAATGGCTAAAACAACAGTCAGAGACTTGTCTAAAATCTGGAAGGGTGGATCTATCTCCATGAGAGCAAAGTTGAGGATTTTGAATGCAGTTGTTTTTCCAACAGCGACTTATGGATGTGAGACTTGGAACCTAAAGAAGTCAGATAAAAAAAAAGGATAGCTGCTTTTGAAATGTGGTGTTACAGAAGGCTGTTGAGGATATCATATACTGAAAGGTGTACAAATGAATGGGTGTTAGAAAAGATCAGTAGAACTTTAAGACTCCTTAAGGATATTGACAGAAGAAAGTTAAAATATTTTGGACACATTAAAAGGATGGAAGGAGGACTTCTCAGAACAGTAATAGAAGGTAAAGTTCCTGGAAAAAGAGGAAGGGGTAGACCGTCAATGAGATGCATGGATGGTCTGTGTGGAGTGACTGATCTTCAGAGAGTTGAATGCTTCAGAAAAGTATACAACAGGATTACATGGTGAGGACTGGTGTGGCACATCACTGAGCATTTAAATGACTATACAGCATCTGTGGATGTCCAATGAACAGAAGATGAAGATGAAAGAATGGCATCCATGAAGTTCTAGCCAAAAATAATAATCTTTAATATCTTGAAAGGTTTTGATAAAACCTACATGCCCTGCTAAACTAGACAAATGATACTGACTCATTATCCATAGAATCATTTTAGGAGCAGCTAAAATGGCTGGATTAAAATGTACAAAATCATTGGATATCAATCCTTCCTGGTCGTGCTATATATATATAGGTCTCTAAAATGGGTCTTCCTGCTGAGCAATCTTTATGGAATTAGTATCCCAAATTTTATCTATGAACTTCCTTGCCATTGCTAATGATTTTTTGGTTCTTATCTTTGATGTTATTTAAAAAAGACAAAGGCTTATGATCTGATTTCAACTCTATATCTTGTCCATAGCATCTAAGGTTTGTAAGTGGAAAAATAAGAGCTAATGCCTCCTTTTCAATTGTTGAATAATTTCTCTCGGCTATACTAAGCTTTCTACTAAGGAATGCTACTGGCTTCAATTTATCTTCATCATATTGCTCTACAATTGCAGCTATGCAATTTTGGGAAGCATCTGTTGAAACAAAAAATGTTTTACCCAAGTTTGGATGAATCAGAACAGGTGTATTTGTCAATGCAGACTTTAGACCACCAAAACCCTATTGTCTAAACTTCCCCATGTGAATTTTTTCCTTCCTTTGTAAGATCAGTAAGAAGGATTGAGATACTTAAAACAATTTGGTATGAATCTTCTATAACAGTTATACCAACTAGTTTTCTAATGTGGCTCACATTTCTGGAGCATCTAGATAAAGTATAGCTTGGATTGGCCTAATTCCATATTCATCAATGATATGTCCCAGATAATTAACTCTTATTAGAAATAATTCACACTTAGAAATCTTTAATTTTAAATTAGCTTCATGCAACTTCTGAATAACTACCAGTGAAGCATAATTTTGTATCAAACCTGAAACACAAGTACTCCATTATCTAAGAAGTTAGAAAGAACCATGTTCATTAATGCTTGAAATAATTGTGCAGAATTCTTTGTGCTTAGGGCACATGAATTAATTCATATTTAGACTAAGGAGTGGAGAATGCAATTTTTTTTTTTCTAAATGGTATTTTATATAGATATAGAGTTGAAATAACAATTATTGAGATTTAATTTAGAAAAAAATCTTAGCACCATTAAGGGTAGCTAACAGCACTTCAAATATTATGCAGCAGATAGTTTGATTCAGTCACTTTGTTTATAGCATGCAAATCAAGAACAAACCTTAGATCTCCATTTGAATTTTCTAATAGCAGGAAAGGGGAATTCCACTATGACTAGGAATACTGAATTATCCCTGCCTCTAAATACTGTTGAAGTAAAGTTTTAAGTCTCTCAGTGTACTTGAGAGGTATCTGATATTGTCTCATGAAAACAGGTTTATATGACTTAATTACAACAAAATACTCCACTGCATTTGTACCAGTCAGATCCAATACAGGGTGTTCGGGATAAATTTGACAGTTTCGTAAGGAAAAAGAAAATCTTCTTTGTATCTATTAAATTTAATGAATTGACAAAAAAACATTACAGGCAGAGTTAATTACAATACTATCAACAAGATTTACTCAAAATAACCACCATTAGCATCGATCACAGCTTCAATTCTGCTTCGGAACCTCGAACAAGCTGATGCTACAGTCTCCCTGGGAAGGGCCGCAAAAACTGTTTTAATTTTATCCATTAACTGGGCTTTTGTATTACTGGAAGTGCGATTGGTGTCTTTTTCAACTGCGCCCCATACAAAATAATCCATGGGGTTAAGGTCTGGGGAGTTTGGAGGCCAAACATTTGGACTGGTGAAGTCGTAGAAATTTTCAGACAACCATTTTTGACTTTTCCCAGAGGTGTGGCAAGGGGCCGAATCCTGCTGCCATACATACGGCCTACCATTGGCTACCCTTGTTATCCAGGGCTTGACTACAGTTAGCAACTCCACGAACAAAGCCCGAATTCCAATGCCAGGGTTCTTCAACACCTGTTCCTGCAGATTTGCGAGGAATTCTGCTGTACGAACGCAATCAGATCGTCTGCTAGGGATCTTTCTTCTTGCTACATCCTCGTAGTCACCATTGCAAGTCTCTAGTTCATGCCTGATTGTTTTTACTGTATTCAGGGAGCATTGGGCAGCAGTCGTAATATCCTTATTTTGATGGCGGGCACGAATCATCATGATACAAGTTATTCTCTTCCATGATTCAGGTGGGTTCCAGCTATCCATCCTTTCTGACATCTTGTATATGAATGAAGAAGGGTCCAAACTTTTAAATGAAGAGAAGTGTGTGTTAATACATGTAACTTACGGAAAAATATAATTAATTATAAATATGTCAAATTTATCCCGAACACCCTGTATGCTTTCAGAGAAGGAATTTTGAAATTGTTTAAATTCTCTTAAACTTTCAGAAATTATTCTCTTATCTTCAAATGAATAATCTCTATTGAAAGTTCTATTAATACAGGAGTCAAAAGTCATAGGCTCTTGTTCTGTATGCAACCCTTTATCATTAGGTGACAAACACCAGTTTCATTGCAGCAGGAAGACAGTATGCTGATGTTTCAGTAGAAAACTTAGAGGACTCCTTACAAAATTCAATTCCATGTAATGAAATTATTCCAGAAGAATAATTACAGAATATAATTCATAAAAACTAATAATTCATGTGTCACAGTGAGAGAAAAATCAGGAAAGAATATAACTACAGAGATACTCTGAGTAATAGGCTACTCCTGATTAAAAATACTCCTTAAATTGACCTGTGTATCTAACTGCTGTAAGTCTTCTTGTAACTTATTCTTCAAAAGCAAAAAGAATTCCCATGTGATTGCTAAAAAATGAGCATTAGTGTTTAACAATACTTGCAGAGAATTCCTGCAATCTTTGCTTTAATTAAATTTAATGATTCTCTATCAATTGCATCTGATGTACTCATGGATCCTTATTTTTTTATAAAAATGGGCTTTCTTATCAAATGATTTATGTGATTCTAGATAAATTTCTAGGACAATTTTTAGCAATATTATTATTATTTTCCTGATCTCCATGGAGTCATAAGACTCATCGTGGGAGTTTAACACAAGTGAACACAAAGTTAATCATACACTTAAAATCATCCGCAGTCTGCCTGTTCCCCATCCTCTCAGGCAATGCATTCCATGCTCACTCTCCATGCAAAAAACTTACTTCTTGCCCTTTTACTCATCATCGCCTACTGCAACTTTCAGGGATGGCCTCTTGTCCTTGTTCCTTTCCTTCGTTCTACCATATGAAAAAATCTCCTTAATGTTAATATAATAATCCTTCAACAGCTTAAATATCTCAATTACATCCCCCTCCCCCATGCCTTCTATCCACCAAACTCTGCAGTTTCAATGCCCTCAGTCTGTTCTCATAATCAACGTTCTACAGTGCTGACATCATTTTTGTTATCCATCTTTACACCCTCTCTAAGGTTACTTCATCCCCTTCAAATCCTGGTGACCAGTTCTGAGCACAGAAATCCAGATGTGACCTGATCAAAGCTTTATACAATGGGGAAATCATACTTTTATCTCTCATGGTCAATGTTCTCCTTAATGTTTCTACAATTCTCTGAGATGTCTTCATAACTTTTGTAATATGTCCTCGGAACTTTAAATCTCTATCCACAATCACCCCATGATCCTTGGCTTCCTCTACTTCTTCCAGTTAACTTCACCAAGTGAGTATAAACCATCTGTGGATCCCAAATTTTAAGTTGCAGTTAGTTGCATTAAACTGATATCCCCATTCGTTTTCCTGCTCTTCCAGCTAATTCAAATTCTCTTGAAGAGCCAAAACATCAACAGAGAATTACTAATAACCCTCTAAGCTTCACATCATGTGCAAACAACTAAACATCTTCCTGTAGTCCTGTGACAATATCATTAATATAAAGATTGAACAGTAACGGTCCCAGGACTGAACAGTGTGGAACTCCACTCTCAACTTGTCACATGGCATTCTGTCAAATGCCTTGGAAAAATAAAAAAAAATAAAAAAACGACAGAGTATGCCTTATCTTCATCCACTGCTCTTGTTACTCTATTGAAAAAAAGGTAACCAGATTACTAAAACAAAAGCACCCTTTAACAAATCCACGATGCCCTGCATAAATAATGTTACCCTCATCTGCCCAATTCTGTATACGAGTTCTTACCAATTTCTCCAAACTCATAACAACTAACAAGAAATACAAACAGGCCTATATTTTGAAACCTCCACTCTACCACTACCCTTATTAAACAGCCAAGTTAATGGCAGTCAGTTCCATAGCACATTCCCTTAAAACATGTGGTAAAATTCCATCTAGTCGCACCTACCTTATTTGGAATACATCCTCTTTATTCACTTCAAACACTTCACCACTCATCATCCTTCTAGAAATAAAATCTGCAATATACCAGGATCGAACACTCTAATAAAGTGATCATTAAACAGCTCAACTATGTCACTCAATTCCCATCTCCAACCAGCAAGATCTCCTACTTGCTACATAGTGAAAAAAACTCCTTAGATTCTCCTTGGATTGCAGTGCTAGTCGCCTCTCATATTCTAATTTTTCTCTCTTTACAATACTAGTCACTTTCCTAGTCTTATATTCCTCATGCAACTGCTCTCCACCTCTCTCTTTATATGCCTTCCATAATCTCTTTTTCTTCTGCAATTCCCCTTTTATTCCTTATGTCATCCAAATTAACAAAGCAATTTGACTCCAAATTTCTTTGTCTTCTTCACTTGAAGTATACAATCTGTCATTGCTATCAACATTTTTTTCTTAAGTATCTCCCATGCACTAACATTCTCTCTTACTTTAAATTCTTTCATCTATTGTATTGCTTCAAGCTAGTTTCTAGGTCTATGATAGTCACCTGTCTTATAATTCCACATAACTTCCTTCTGTTTTGATACCACCCCCCAAATGCCTATTTATCCTCAAAGTCAGGACTACATGGTCACTCTCACCAACAGAGGAGAAAGTATATTTCAGTCAAAATCAGACTTCTGATGATATGACCAAACCAGAACTCTCAATGCTCGTGTTCCCTCCACCACATGCTGCCTAAGACAGTTGTCCCTCAAGAAACCCAAAAATTCAGTTTCCTTATTACTGCATCCTGCCTCTTCTGCCCAGTTTATATCAGTATAGTGTAGTCCCCCATAACAGGGAACTTCAACTATATTGATATAAATTGGGCAGAATTGATATAATCTTTGGCAGGTGATCATTTTGCACTTGCCAAATTAATTTGCCTAAACATTTCTAGCTCATCACCATCTATATTCCCTGGTCTCTAGCAACATCCCACTAAATATCTTGTTCTATAAACATCCATCTCACACCATATACTCTCAAAGCCATTAGTGTTATTTCTACTGAGGTTCTCCACCTTGAGAACGCACAATTCATCTCTTATCATGAGTAACATTCCAACACCATGTTTACCTTCTCTATCCTGCCAAAATACCCTTCGATATCTATCCCTATTAGAACATCCTCCTCAGTTAACCAAGTTTCATTGTTGGTATCAGTGAAACTTGGTTAACTGAGATAGTGAGTGAATCAATGCCACAAACTCATTCCCTTTATTCCTAATGCTCTTAGCATTTAACATATTCTGACATATTCCAGAAATGAGATTGAAGGAGAATCTTCAGTGACATTCTGTTTCATGGAACTTTTATAATTTAATCAAAAAACTATATCATCATCTCATCTTCCTTTTACCCTCTTTTACCTTGCAGTGTCGAGGGTTTATTAATCTTTGGACCTCAAACCGTTCACAGGATAAGGTAGTCAGCCCTACGCCCCGGTATATCTTATGTCCTGTAGCGTTGAGTTCTCAAGGCCAGTGTGCCTGCTTTGCGAGATAAAAAACCCCAGGATAAACTGGGGGAAAAACCCTACTGTCCATGCCCAAGACTGGCTAACTTGGCTATGGCCGAGGAAGATCCTTCAGCTCCTCACATCACCGACAGGAATTGAACCTAGGACACTCCTTCCCCAAGCATATGGTTGCGAAGCGCACAGCCACTAGGCTAACAGCGCGGACCAAAAACTATAATCTTAAAAAAAATATTGGGTTGGCAAATAAGTTCGTTCGGTTTTTCAGAGGGGAATGAAGCACATTTTATTTAATATATATAATACATACTAGTCAGTTATATATCGACCCTCTTTATCAATGATCTCTTACCATCTGTCCACCAACTTCATTATGCCGCATTCATAAAACTCCTGAGGTTTACAGGCAAAAAACTGATCCAAGTGTCTTTTGACAGCCTCCTCATTAGTGAAGGTTTTCCTGTTCAGAGAATTCTGCAATGATCGGAATAAGTGGTAATCGGAAGGTATACCAGGTCCGGTGAATACGGAGGATGCGGCAAAACATCCCAGCCAAGACGTAACAATTTACTCCAGATTGTTAATGATGTGTGGGGTCTGGCATTGTCATGGTGAAAGACAACTCCTTTCCAATTTGCCAGTTCAGGACGTTTTGTGCTAATTGCACGGGCCAGTCACGTTAACTGTGAGCAACAGACAGTTGAATCAATCGTTCTGCCTGATGGTAACACCTCATAGTGGACAACACCTTTATAATCCTACCACACAGAGAGCATGTTCTTCTTTGAGTGCAATCCTGCTTTCGAGGATGTTTGCAGCGGTTTGCTCATTATTGTACACAACCCATTTTCATCTCCTGTAATCATTCCACTTCAAAAATGGGTCATTTTCTTGACAATGTCGCAGCAAATCACAGATGGATATGCAAGCAGTCATATTGGCCTCAGTCAATTCATGCGGCACCCAAACATTGAGTTTTGAAACATATCCCAGTTTGTGCAAATGGTTTTCAATGCTTGTATGAGATATGTTCAGTATCACAGCAATCTCCTGCACTGTTTGTCACAGATTTTTGTCGACGATATTCTTCACAACACTCGAATCAACCTCGGATGGTTAATCGGTGCGATGCGCATCACTGACGTCGAAATCTCCAGAATTGAATTTGGCAAACCACTTTTGGCATACGCACTCTGTTAAGGCACATCCCCATATACGCTGCATATTTTTTTATGGGCCTCCGCAGCTCGTTTGCCTTTTTTTTGAAATAATAAAGCAAAATATGCCGTTAACGTATGTTATTTCCTTCCATTTCTAAAAATATGTTATACACACGCAACTGAAGTCGGCAGAACGAAAATTCACTGAAAGGTTATGTGAAATGTCACCTTTGAACTGTGCAATAGCTTTGCATGGTAGCACAACAATAGCGACAGGTGAAGCGGCGTAAACTTGTACTAACGCATAAACCGAACAAACTTATTTGCCAAACCCAATAATAATAATAATAATAATAACTCTTTTATTGTAATTTCCTAACAGCAATTTCAAGTTTTTACCAGCATAAACAATAACAAAAACTGTTTTTCTTTGTTGTTTATGCTGGTAAAAGCATATAAAAATAAAAAGGAAATTTTCTGTTTAAACACACACAGCTTGGAAAGATTCAACAGATACTTCCATCGGCAAGGTGCATCATGCCATGTAACAAGGCACGTGTTTGAAATTGGAGGAATATGATGCTCCCAAGTCAGTGCAACTATGTCTGAGTGAAATTGCAGGGAGAAGGGAACTGAGAGAGTTTGAAAGAGGCATTGTGATGGGATGCCATGTTGCAGGCCTGTCTGTTCGGCAAATTGTTACAAATTGGACCATCCCAATTCAACAATCAATACCATACTGAGATGGAAGTACAGGGAGTGTCACCTGCAAGTGCAACCCACAGTAGATGACACACCACACCCACTGAACGACCATAGAGTGCTACATATATAAATATGTAGCACTCTATGTAAAAACCACCATTTGACGGCTGACACGTTGAAAGCAGAGTTCTGGGCATTGGCTGGAACATGAATTTGCACAAAAACATTCAGACAGAGGCTCACAACATGGGTTTCCATAGTAGAATGGCAATATGCAAGTCCCACATTACCCGAAACAACATGCAGCATCATCTTCAGTGGTGCAAAGAGTGTGTATTATGGGATGTGAAGCTTGGAAAACTGTGTTATGGAACGAAGAATCATGCTGCACTCTCTACCAAGCAGATGGATGGATGTGGCAGATGCCCAGTGAATGTGTCTCACCAGAGTGCATAACCTCCCTCTATGAAATTAACATGTGACGATGTGATGGTATGATCTTATTTTTCCTGGTTTGGCCTCAGACCTCTGTTTGTGGTGCCATGAACACTGAACTCCAAGTGGTATCTGAATGTTCTAGACAGTGCAATGCTTCCTACTTTGTCGAATTTCTATGGAAATGACCATTGTCTCTTTTGGCAAGACAATGTACCATGTCATAAAGCTGCAGCTGTAACTGCATAGTTTGTGGACATGAATGTCACCACACTTCACTGGCCTCCACAGAGCCCTCAACCCTACTGAACAACTGTGGAATGTACTACAGTGTCAGATGAGGTCAAGTGACATCCATCCCACAACAGACCAGGACCTCATTACGTGACAACGGGAAGAATGGTCTAAAATTCCCACTGATCGTTATCATATGCTTGTGGAAAGTAGGTCTCATCGGATTGCTGCAGTCATCACAGTGAGAGGAAATCCTACACCTTATTAAGGTAGGTGCCATGGTTGTTTGTTCCTCACACTGTGATGTCCATTGACTTCTTTCCAAGCAGTGTATAATGTTTCAAATTTTCAACCTCCTTCTCATTCATTATTATTATAATACAGGATGTCTCTATGGAGTCAAAAGACTCATAGCAGGAGACCCACACTAACGATCGTTCACATAATACCTGTCATATTTTGCCTTAAATTCATTCACCATCAGGCACATACAACTACTTCTGCCAATTAATCCCACTCATTCATCACTCTCAAAGAAAAAAATATAGTCTACATACCGTTACTAACGTTACTTGTTTTATTCCTACTTGTCATGTACTGAAATATTGAAAAATTTCTTTTGTGTCAAGCTTATAGAATCTCTTTAGTAACTTATAAGTTTCTGTCATGTCCCCTCTCCTTTGCAACCTACACACTTTCAATCTATTTTCATAGGGAACATTCCACAGACCTTTCACCACCTTGGTTACTCAGCTCTCAATATTCTCCACAATGTACAGAACCCCAAGAAATGCAGGTGACCAAATCTGAGCAGAGTAGTCAAGATGTGGATTAATAAAAACCTTCTAAAGAGGGATAAATAATGAAGTTTCTGAACTTCAAATCTCTGTCCACCAGAGAATTTTTAGAGTTCCTGTGTGCCCCACTCCCAATTATGTATGCAGTAATCTAAAGATGAGTGGATTTGAGATTTGTATAGCATAAATAGCTGGGTGAGTGTGGGTGATAAATATTACCATGAGGAGAAGAGTATGCATATATGCTTAGTTTTTAGAGGCTGAGGAAGAGAGAGAGAGAGAGAGAGGGTGGGGAGAGTAAATGTCAGTGCGTGCACACACACACACACACACAGAGAGAAATCTAATCCTTTCTGTTGATGTGTATTACTGAGGGAAAGGATAAATGAGTTGAGATTGGTTTTATGAGAGAAAAGGCAAGACTGCTTTTGGTGACATTGAAGGATAGCATGGAGATCAGTGTTATCTGAGCATTGATGGAGTGTATTATTATCAGCATAGCTGTGAATAAGATTAATGGTGATTCAGAGTAGATTGTTATGTATAGGAGAAAGACGGTAGGCGATAGAACAAAGCACTGAGACACTTCTGCATTTGTAGCAAAGCTAGAAGAGATGGAGTAATCCACATGACAAACAGTGAATGAACAGAGAGAAATCTGGCCCTAATTACAATGGGTGGCAGAGAGACTGAAGGATGGCAAATTACTTAGTAGGCTTTGATGCCAGACATGATTTGAAGCTCTGAAAATATAAGCGCGAAAGCACATGTTTCTCTGAACCATTCCATGACAAATGTCTAGTGGTGGGTGATGTAGGCTAAGAGGCCAGCCATGGATCTTGATTGGTGGAATTCATAGTGGTGTTGACTGTTGATGACTTTCTCCATTAGTTTGGAGAAGATTGGAGTGATGGCAATTGGTCAGTAGTTTGATGGTAGAATATTATCTTTCTTTTTTGGAACAGGCTGGATATATGCTTGTTTCTGTGTTGGGATAAATGTCAGCTAAGTACAGAAGACTGTAGATAAGACAGAGGAATGAATTAGCTCAGGAGCACAATGTTTGAGTACAACTAAAGAGATGCCATCTGGACCAGAAGACTTTTTAGTGTCTAAGTTGTTTAGTATTTTTCTTCTATAAGTATTCTGATCTTTTAGTTAACTAACATTTAAGTGACTTATCACTCAGCTTAAAGAGAAATACCATAAAATAAAAATAGGCTTTAATTTTATATCTTAATTTTTGAATAAAATAATAAATTTTTATAATCAATCCATACTATATTATGTAATAAATATGGTTACTCACCTTAATACCATTATGAAAAATAGAATCTCCACAGATTATCCACGATGATTTTTTTATTGATAAAGCTGATACGGGAAGATGTAATTTTTCTGGAGACTGGTATATAACACCTATTTGTAGAGAAGAACTCCATTTTGGATGTAGGCTATCTATTCTCACCTTGAAAAAAAAAATTGCTACTATTGTCTTATTAAGTTTTCATTATTATGTGTAAAAGATTATTTTTATATTTATTACAATACTCCTGTTATCATATGTTGCTGTTCTTATTATAAGCAACTAACACCATGGCTGTGTTACGTCGTTACTTTCTCTATATTTTACCTTGTTCTACCTCTAAATAGCCAGCTTTCTAATCTACTGTTGTGCCCTTAAAATAATAATTCAGTACTATTTCCTTTTCGGATATTGGCAAAATTTATTTTTATGCTGCGAGAGCCAATATCCTATAACAAAAGAGACTCTTGTTCAGGGAAATAATTCTAAATTCTAAAGGGATACACACACAGTTATTAATCTTACGCTAGCGCTGTGCAGATTCAGTTGGCAGTCGTGACCTGAATCTCACTTAAGCAATAATATCTAATTCCTTCCTGCCAAAAGGTTCTATTTCATAAGTGGTGGTTTGAATTCGTAATCAGGCATAAACTCAGGCATAAGGTACAAAATATGTTTATTGGAAAAGCACAAACCATTTACAGTTAAGAAAATTCAAATAGAACAAAACTCACTCTAAGTTAAGGTTCATACTAAATCACAACAATATGAATTTGAGTAAGCTAAATCCTTCAATTACAAAAGGATAAGATTAAGTGTAAGCATAACACTACTAGGATATAATTCCTTTCACAAGTTATTCACAGAACACGCATTCAACATTTTCATTAATACTCTATCAATAACCATCTTAATTCTAAATTTCATTAGGCAAACCTAGCCATTCTCAATCAAAGTACTGCCTATCAACAATTCTTCTTTGTTCCATGGGGTCTTAACTAATTAAATCAAATTCTCACTTAAAAGTCCTCTATTAGTGTCCTTAGTTTACAGTATACACAAATTTCTTATTCTTTTAAGCGATTTTTTACACAGAATGAAATTCTTCACATTACCGGATCCTTTCTGATTTCATGCTGCCATCTCATGTAGATCTGGATTACCTTACTGTATAGTTATTGGCTGTCTTTGTGCTTGGCGATGCACTACGCTTTTCTTTGGCTCATTTCCTGACTGTGGTGTGCTGTCTACCGCTCTATAAAGGAAATTTTCTCTGTTCTCCTCGATGGGACTTTATTTGAAGGCTCGATTCTGCACAGGCCACATAACATGATCAGCTTCGCTTGGAAATCCTCAAGCGTTCTCCTCAAGAATAGGCCTCATCATCCGACATCACAGTAGTCAACCCACCACTCTCTCTCTCTCTCACGAATCCTCTGACAAACTTCCTGAAACTGGAATCCAGGAACCAAAGAAGAAAAAGCCCCTTAATATGGCGCGCATCGTCTTTTATTCACCCTTTCAGGGCCCTCTGTTCGATGTGTTTTTTACCCACAAACCCCATCGTTCATGCCCCTTGGGTGATCCTACACTCTCCCTAATCTGTTAGGTTACCCTATTCCAGGTAGTCATTCTGACATCACTTTCCACGTAGGTACAGCCTCCATCGCTACGCTCGACTTGTACAGATTATACACGATTATTCCGGATTACTACATATTATCTTTCTGGAAATTTCATAATGTACTAGACAGCTTAATGGGAGATTTACAAATAACTTAACAATTCTCTTACATAATTCTTACTATTCTGACACAAAATTCTCTGCTTCTCATTTCAGTTATACAGAAATAAAGTTCAATACATGGCACATATGGACTACACATTATCACATACCATAAAGAAATTTCTCATAATTATTAGCTGATGTGCAGGCATCTCCTTAATTAGTAATATTTATCATGTTAAATCCTGAATAAAGAATTTACTTGTAAAGT